>NW_010972742.1:5559419-5613699 GCF_000737465.1 Haliaeetus leucocephalus | reverse complement strand
AAGGGCCCGGGAGCCCTGTTTGCAGGGCCCCAGCTTGCTGCAGTGCTGGTACGGGGTGTCCCGTGGGGAGCTCCCTGCATGGCCGGTGGGTTTAACACCCCCAGCGCTCTGGGGTCCCGTCACTGCTTCGCCCTGAGAGTCCGGGGCACGCAGGGCTGTGGGGAGATGCCCCGGACAGAGGGGTTTCACTGGTGCCTTGCTGCGTGTGCTCCCCAGCCAAGCGTTGTAACCCCCAGGCTGTTTTCTGTGCCCAAAATCTCTTGCACTTTGCTCTCCTCATCTCCGCTCTGGCCAAAACATTGCGTTTAACCTTGTGGTGAGAGTCCGTTGTCCGTGTCTGGTCCCTGCGGGATCCCGCCACCTCGAGACCATTTCCAAACGTGGCTCCCAGATGGGGTTACGCCAACCCACGGGCCGTGGGGTGTGAGGTTGTTGTCAGCCGTGGGGTCAGGCAGGAATGGGGGGTTGTCACGCAGCTGTAAGACCCGGGGTGGGTGTAGCATGTCGGTGTGGGGAGATGCCAGAGCCTGGTGTGGCTGGAGCATGGCCACGTGCGGGGTGAGAGCAGCATCTCCTCGCTGCAGTGAAGGTGGCTTGCTGCAAAGGCTGGCCTGGCAGAGAGCGAGGCTAAAGGGTTTATAACTTTGTGGTGTTTAAAAGACCAACCACCCGCCAGTTTCAGTACATCGTTTTGTAGCTCTGTCCTTGACGTGAAGCACGTCCCTCCTCCCCAGCTCCCAGCATGGCCAGGAAAGCTCTGAGTAAACTCAAGCAGCATTGAAACCTTTTTATAGGGGGACTGCAAACAAAATCCCAACCACGTGCAGCCAGTTCTAGTGTATGTAGAAGTCTCTGGCAGCTGTGGAGTCCAGGGATGATGCTGCTGTAGAGCAGTTTGGGAATCTGCCCCTGTGGTTGGTAGGACAAGCAAAAAAAATTGCTGCTGTTGGTGAGAAGATGCTTTAGATCTCCTTGGCTCTAGCAGCATTGCTGCTCCAATGACCTGGTGTGTGGTTTGTGAAGTGCGGTATGAGGAGGTGCAGGTCATGTGTTCCCTTCACTCACTTGATTTTTCTCCTCTTTCTGCAGGAGGAGGATTGCTGGATGAAGGCTGACCCCAGGACTCTCAGCCAGATGTCAGAGAAAAGTTGGATTTCTTTGTGAGCAGCTCACGCAGCATCCACAAGTGCCCTTCCCCTTTGTGACTCCTGGAGGTGCTGAGATCCTCGTGCAGAGATGGCATTTAGAAGGACAGAGGGAATGTCCATCATCCAGGCCTTGGCGATGACCGTGGCAGAGATCCCTGTGTTTGTTTACACAACGTTCGGACAGGTACAACAAGTGGGAAAAGCTTTTCCGTTGCATTCCTTGGGTTTTCTCTTTGGGCTTTGTCTGTGTTAGTTGTGAGGGACAGAGGCATGACGGGGTGATGCTGGGGAACCTAGGCAGTTTGAGGGTTTGTAAGATTTGCATGAACAGTTTGGGGTGGTGGGAGAGAGTTGCTCAGGGTGGACTTGGACAGGGGAGAGAAGGACTTCCCAGATCTCTTCCCGGGAGAAACGCTCAGGTTCAAGCTTCCTCTTTGTCAAAGACACTAAAAAAAGACTTTTGTTTTAAAGAAGAGTAATACATTTCCCACCTGTAGTAGTGCAATAAAGCTCAGCTACCAGGGTTTCACAGCTGAATTTGGGTAGCCTGGATTGCATCTGTTACAAGCTGTGTGCAGATTTTGCAGTGTGTTTTGGTAATGAGAATTGAGACCAGGTTCTCTAGCTTCTGCCAAAATGATGCTCTGCAGTTTCTCTGTTGCTAAGTCTTAGTTGTGTAGCAGGGGCTGTGTTTTGTGGGTGGGAGGGGGAATGCCAAGGTGTCTTATGTTTGACTGCTTTTAAAAAAAAAAAAAAAAAAGGTGGTGGAATTGGTTTTTCATCGTTGCTTTTTCATATCTTTTGTGTTTAAAGTCTGTCTTCTCTCAGCTGCGGCTCTCTCCAGGCCTGCGTAAGGTGCTGTTTGCTACAGCTCTTGGGACAGTTGCGTTGGCTCTTGCAGCTCATCAGCTGAAGCGTCGTCGTCGTCGAAAGAAGCAGATTGCTCCGGAGAAGTGCGGCTTTAAGCCTGGAGGGATCACAGTGCCCATCTTGCCAACCAGAAGGGTCTCCTCCGTGAAGAAAGGTTGGCCTTGCAGAAAGGGAAAATCTCCAAAAGCCTTTTGTGAGGGAGTAAAGAGGGTGTACAGGGAGTGATGGGAAGTTCCTGACAGCTGGGAGGAGAGGAAAGCAAAGCCATTTGTGTAGTGCATCGATGCAGAATGAAATTAGAAGCCTGAAGCACAGTGCCATGCACACAGGGTTAGTGGAGGAAAGGGAGAGACCCTGAGCTCAAAGCCCTTGCAAGAAAAAAGTGTCACTGAGGTTCTCACCAAGGTTTGCAGTTCCCATCCCCCTTCCTACGGAAAGACCATGGACCTGTTACACCATGCTTCCCCCGATAATAATGGCATGCAAGTACACGGTGACCTGGTTGCGTATTGATCTCGGTGATGCCAATATGACGCCTGACCCAGGAGTCCCACGCGCAGCCGTGTCAGCGAGGTTGGGCACTGGAGGGGAGGGTGGCCTGGGCCAGGCTGGGGAGTCAGGAGTGTCTGTCCAGCTCTGTGGCAGCTCCCGGACCTTGGGCAGCTTCTTCACCTGATTCTATTGATTTTTGGGGTAAGACTCACCCAGGTCCTCAGCAAAGCACTTTAGGGATTAAACATTTGTTTTATGAAACATATGAAAACCTTTAAGCATTTTTAATAATAACTAAGGGAGCAATGTCCATGCTCTGCCTGGCCTGAGGGAAGCTGGAGGGGTTCTTCCTTGATGCTCTCCACTTGTGCTTGCCTCCTGCCATCTATAAGTGGTAAATAAATACTCGTTCCTGAGCCTCAGATCCCCACTGATACCAGCTTTTTTAGTGTCTCGGAGCAAAATAGAGCATACAGGAGATCCGTGACTCATTTCTAGGTATTGGATACTGCTTTGCCCATCCACAGTCACACTTGACAGGGCAATGTTCCCCTCGCTATTCACAGCTGCAGTGAACTTGGCCTCAAATTTTGTTTTTGTGTGACCTTCCCAACTGTAGGATACTCCAGCAAGAGAGTCCAGAGTCCTGGCAGCAAGAGCAATGACACGCTCAGTGGGATTTCCTCCATCGAGCCCAGCAAACATTCCAGTTCCTCCCACAGCCTCACTTCGGTAAGGACCTTCTCGGCTGGGCTGGGAGAAGCAGGGCCGGGAGATGCAAGCTCGCCTACCTGTGCAAGTGCGCCTACCTGGAACAAGATCACAAAGTCCTTGGGCTTGTGCTGGCCAATAGATAATGCCAAAGTTTTTGGAGCAAAAACAGGTTATGGCACAATTATAGGGTGGGTTCTGATATTAACATCAAATTGATGGTGTGGAGCTGCCTGCATGAAATTAGAGCAGCATTATCCTGTGGCCAAGAGCCCCAGGGTACATCCCACTTCTTTGGCCAACAGGGGCTTGCAGGAAGGTCTTGTGTGTGGGACATGGCTGGGATTCGTCGGGGCTTTCTGTGACCCCTCAAGGAGCGAGGCTGGGTTGTCGCTGGGTCTCACAGCAATGGGGAGCTTGTTTGCTTCCGTCTGTGGTGGTGGCTTAGGTGGCCCAGCAGCCCCTGTGCTGGGGCTGCTCACAGGTTGCTTGGCTGGTAAAACCAAGTTAACTACCAAAATCCAATAGCTCTGTTCAGGAAGCAGTGCAGGTTGAAAACACAGCCTAGTCGTTCTATTTCCTCCAAAGCCAAAAGCAGCCTATAAATACAGGTAATTCAGGCTTGACCAGGCAGCAGAAGTCATCACTGCTTATATCCACCTCTTGTCAGTCCAAACACAGAAGGATTGGGGAGCATTTGTGGCTTCAAGACCTGTTTTACATCCCCCTTGCTCAAAGCCCTGTGTGCTGCTGTTGGAGCAGCAGGTGGCACAAGCAACCTCTGCAGTTTTGTGCACTGCAGCTTACTGCGAAACACCCCCTTGGCATCACCCACTTGGGCTCCGTGGCTGATTAGCAATACTGGGGCAAGAGAGGGAAAAATCACCCCTTCGAAGGGAGCTGTTGGCTAGCAGGACCCTACAGTATGTGCAGGCATTGCTGTATTTTAGCTTGTCCTGTATGGTTAAAGTACCAGAAAGTTGCCAAAAATCTGTGCTGGCCAAAGTGTGTCTCCAGCAGGCGGCAGTGCTGGCACGGTGCTGGGTGTGCAGCCCTGCACCCATATTCCCCTGGGGTAACTGGGATATGATGGGATGTGTCAGTGAGGACCAAGCTGTGTCCAGCTCCGGCCTCCCTACCCCTGGAGGGACGTCCATTTAATTCCCCTGCGGCTTCTCCCTTCCCACAGATGCCATCCGGGTTTTGTATCATTGAAGTCTGTTTCTCTTTAGATAAAAAAACTATGCAAATTCCTTTTTCCACTGCTGGTGCATGGGTGGGGATATCCACATGGAGAGGGATCTGTTCCCGTACCCCCTTCATTGTGTGGGAGCTGAGCATCTGTGACACTGTACTCATTGCTTTCATGTTACTTGATGGAAAAACAGCTCATCCTTCACACAGCTGCAGTTTCTGCCTGCTCTCTCATCTGCTACCTGGGGGTCGTTTTTGCCATCTAGTAAATAAGTCAGCAGCAGTGAACTGATGATTTGCAATGCTGGATGTCAAGGTTATTTGTTAATACTCCGCAGAGATTAACCAATGGAGCCAGGGCAAGAATTAATCTGTCAGACAATTATTGTAGCTTTTTTCTAGTATCAGGCTCACATTTGGACATCTTTGTCTAAGCCACATGAAAACACTGGTCATTGATAGTGTTTGAACCCAGCACTGTACTGAGTCAGACTTTAAAAGACATTTATGCGCTAGTGTGAAATTGGAGAAAGCTGACAATTTGCTCTGTGGACCTTAGTGCTCAGCCCTCCCAGGAGGTTTGTTTACAAAGAAAAGAGCAAGGATCCCCTTGGCCAAAGTCCTGAGCTGCATTTTTGCTGGTAATCTGTTCCTTTGTTTGGACTGTGGTCACTTCCCCCCACTTCCAGTGTTTTTTGCACAGGCAGGTGGGACTGATGTGAACTTTCTATCAAAATCCTTGTGCCTTTGTAGCAATTGCTTTGGAGCTTTCTCAGGCTGTCGCCTCCATCAGTGCTCTCCTGCTAGTGCTGATCGTTGTACAGCTCACCATTTCCTAATGAGGCTTCAGTGTAAATTGGTTGGGAAGGTATTTCCCACACAACTTTATGTGCTATCAAAGACACCGCTGTGGTGCTGGGTGGAGAAGGGGAGGACTTCTCACCTTGTCTCCCCTCTCATGGGGCTCTTGGCAGTTGACAGCATAGTGTGAACCCAAGTGGGAGGGGGCTGGTAACCCTTGACACCTTCCCCTTCCCAGGCAAGGGAGTACTGATATGGGGAAACACAAGGGCAAACATGGGGAAGGGAAATGGCTTATCGTTGAAATTTAACTGATGGTGGTGTTTGTGTGGTCTTAACATTGCTACCTTTGGAGAGAATTCAAAAGGCATTTGCTGCTCTCCGTTCCCTTCCTGCAGATGGTAGTAGTCAACTCTTCAAGTCCAACACCAGCATCAGCAGGGATGTGGGAGGCCCAGGCAATGGGAGATGCTGGAGCCATTGGTGATTCCAGTGCAGAAAGCCTCTACATTCAAGGTAAACAAGCCAAGGGTGACATCGCCCTGGGGAGGTTGTTTATCCCTGGAGAACAGTATTTTGGAAGTAACACGGCTGATGTTTTAACCAGTTTAGGGATGTTCTCCTTAACTTCTAATCCAAATTAAACCATATTTAAAAGGGAAAGACATAGAATATATTTATTCTTTCTTATCAGTTGGGGAGAGGCTTCCATCTTCACTGGATTGTCTGAGTGAGCAAAGACTCGTGCTGTATTGCTTTGTTCCTAAGTGGCCTGGGACTCTCACAGCTTGTATTTGGTTGTATTGCCAGGCATGGAGCTGTTTGAGGAGGCCCTGCAGAAGTGGGAGCAAGCACTGACCATCAGGCAGAGGGACAGTGTGAGTACCAGCACTCCCGTGCCCTGGGACAGCAAGAAACAGCAAGAGGGCATGTCTGAGAACATCCCAGAGGTAGGTCCCCACTTTTGCCTTGCATTTGTCAGCTGGGGAACATGCTGAAAGACCAGTCTGGGTGTGGGAAGCAGTAATTAGGAGGTTAAAAGAAGAGCAAATTAAGGGCAGAGTTGGGCCAGACTCTGTTTAAGAGCTGTCTATATCTGTGGCTTCCTTATGCAATGTGAGTGGGTGGTTTTAATTTCTTTTTCTTTTTAATAAGTCTCGCCCCCTCATTCCCCAGCTTTTCTACCCACCTTCCAGCATCATGTCAGTCACTGTCATGCAAGTCCTCCAGCAGCAGAGGCTGCGGTAGGAAAAGGCTGTAACAAATACAGCACCGGAGAGAAAGAAATAGCTTTTTGCCTGGTAGTGTTGTGTCTGTAACTTTTTAACATGTTTGAAAATGGAGATCTTGATGGTCACGATCACTTCCTAGGAAGCTGGGTGGAGAAGCAGAGGCCAGCTGCCTGTGTGTATTAATGAGTAAAGCAAAGTGGGAACTCGGCAGGAGCTAAGTATGCCCCTGCTGACTGAGCAAATGGGTCAGGGAGATGAGTAACTCGTTCTGCCTACGGCTACAGAAACAAGTATTTTTGTACAACGCCTTGTTGTCTTGGACTTGAGGACTATGCAGGGAAGGCCTCTGATAAGGAGATTCAAACTAGAATGGCTCAGTGACAACCACGAAGCTAAAGAGAGCAGCTGTAGCCCAGGACTGTGAAAAGCGCTAAACTCCTAACTCTCCAGGAGTTCTCGCTGGCAAAAAGTGTTCCCGCCTCTTATAAACAGGGCCTGGTATACTAGCTATGTGGGATATTTGTCTTTTGTGGTCAATAATATTTATCCAAGTCAAATCTGGATTCTCTTGTTGTCTCTCCTTGAACAGTCGTATAGTATTTCTAAAACTAACTTAAAAACAGTTGATTCATTATCAAAAGAGATTTCATGCTTCTTGTTAATGCTTCTGTCTTCTGGGTGAGATACTCATGCAGACACAGGGGCATGAAGGCAAGATGCTGTGTAAGTCTTATTTTTCTCCCTTTTTTTTTTCTGTCCTCCTGTGCTGCTTACAGCAAACTTTGCTTATGCCCAGCACCTTAATCCAAGGACTCTTACTCTGTTATCCAGTTCTGGATACTCTGTTGTATTCGACACACGTTTTCTGATGTGATTCCCTCTTGAAATTAGGCTAAAGTCACAAGTCAGGAGAATTAAGTGATCTGTAACTCATTAAAATACCTGTTTTTCTGGATGGCAGGTTAAAGTTAAGTTCTTTCTTCCTTTTTTTGTCAGGAAAACAAAATTGTGAAGCTAAAAAGCCAAAGGGTTTGAATAGGCTATGCAGAAGCTTCCCTTCCCTCACATTATTAGCTGCATTGTAGGATTAATGAGTCGTGTGGTTCCCCCCCCCCCATCATTTAATCTGCAAACTGTAAATCCCATTTTACTGAAAATTTCCCTCCATATTTGTGCTGTCAATCTGTCTCTGCCCAGCTGGCTAACTAAGGGTGCCATTTATGTATGTTCAAGGAGGAGTCCCAGAAAAGGGAGTTCGCCGAGAAGCTGGAGTCCCTCTTGCACCGAGCCTACCACCTCCAGGAAGAGTTTGGGTCTTCACTTCCATCAGACAGCATGCTGCTGGATCTGGGTATGGAAGCTGGGTTAGAAATACATTAAAATGCCAGTTTCCTGTCTGGTTTTATGTCTTTTCTGTAAGCCAGGCAATGAAGTAGTGACAAAGTGCTGTTTGTGGGGGTGGGAGGGAGAGAGCGCAGGAGCTAAGAGGAATGGTAGTCCATAAACTCCAATATGCAGCTTCTTCCTTTCCTCCAGAGAAGACTTTAATGCTTCCGTTGACGGATGGGTCATTGCGGCTTCGGACGGATGATGAAGACAGCTCAATTTCTGAGGACTCCTTCTTCTCTGCAGCAGAGGTGACTTAAGTTTCAGCTGTTTGTCACAGTCCAGCTGCTTGAAGGGGAGCCACAAAGGCAGTGGAGCTAAACACATCTTGGTAGAGGAAGATGATAAAACATGGAGCAACAGCCCCAAGCTGGGAAGTTCATGATGGATGTTAGGAAAAGGTTTTTAATTAGGGACATAGTGCAGCCTTTCCAACCAGCATTTCCATGTCATCTTCCTATCTACTGTAGAAAACATGCCATAACAGATAGGATAGTACTGTAAATCTAATGTAATGTGGCTTGGTTGTGTAAGTTTTAGGGGATATTGAGCTGTGTCAGAGCTGAGACAGCTTTGAAACTGGTGGGAAAAGAAACATCTTTGCATGAAATAATTGGCACTGACAAAAGTTTGCTAGCTGAAGAAGGCACATCTTGCTTGTGTGCAGTCTCTGAGTATTTACAAATATTTAACAAGATCATTTTGTTCCTCCCATGCCTCTTGCCACCCCTACAGCTCTTTGACTCTCTCCACTTTGAGGAAATACCGTTCCACCTCTCTAAGCCAGTGGCGGCATATGAAGAAGCTCTGCAGTTAGTGAAAGAAGGGAAAGTTGCATGCCGGACACTGAGGTGAAGTGCCAGCTGGAGTTGTGGATCCTTGTGTCGAGGCTCCTTTGAGCAGTGTGAACATGTTATTTGCCTTTGAGCAGCCCTATAACCAGAATAACCCTTTGGGGACGGAAACTCTTAGCATCCTTCCTGCTGGTTCGGACTTCTCAGGGAACTAGCCCCAGATTTTAGGACACATATTAGGAAAGGGTAGTTGTTCCAGGAAATTAGTAAAGAGAAATGCACCTGTTCTGTGCGGCTGGCTGGCATAATCCTGCACTGCAACAGCCTTTGCAGAGATGCTCTGGTCCCCCAGGGAGCTGTGCAAAGGGAATGCAGTTGTTAATTCCCAGTCTCTGCCTAGGAGAAAGTATTTTTTTGGGGGGAGCATAGTTGTTAGGAACACAGACATCAGGAGAGCTGAAATTTATGCAGTCCTTCCCCTTTCCCTCTAGGACAGAGCTCCTTGGCTGCTACAGCGACCAGGATTTCCTTGCAAAGCTGCATTGTGTCAGGCAGGCCTTCCAGGTGAGAACAGCTCAAGGCTCCTGGGTTCCTGTTCTCCACGTTCTCCTCTGCCAGCACAGGGGTGAACTCTTTGCCTCTCTAGAGCAAGTAAAAGCAGAAGCAGCAGCAGCTCAAGCTCCCCTGGTGTAATGCTCTAATCCCATCCTGATCAGTTTGATTTGGAGAGGGAGAGGATCCCCTGTTCCCTGTGCCCAGCTTGAGCAGTGGTTACATGGCCACTGATGCTGGTTTAGTTCTGGGAAGTTAAAGTTTGGGAATTTCAAAGTTGCCCAGAAGCTGATACTCCCACTTAAGAGCTTTTCACTGGGCTGGAGTCAAACCTCTGAGGTGGGGAGAGCAAGGTTTCCTTCTCCTTGCCGCAGTCCTCTTCTGGCAATGTGTGTCTAGAGCCTGAACAGCAGCTTTTGTGCCCTGGCCCCACTGCCACCCTGTGGCTCCTGTGCCTCCATTCTTGCCACTTCCAGTCTTCCAGCCTAATTTTAAACTCACTTCCTGGAGAGAGCAGTTTTGATTTCTAGACTCCAGCTTAATAAAGGTTAATGATACTGGTGTATGCAGCATTGCACTGCTTTGTGTCCTGTCCCTTTTTTCTCCCAACTCAGAATTCATGTGGGTGTAGGCATTCACAGGAGAATTCTTGTGTTCCCTTTGCAGGAGCTGCTGAAGGATGAAAGCAATCAGCTGTTTTTTGGGGAGGTTGGGAAGCAAATGGTGATAGGACTGATGTCAAAAGCTGAAAAGGTATGAAGTTTGTGTAATGACTCAGCTGTGTCTTGAGCACAGGGACACTTGTTCCTCCATCCCCACCCAGAACTTGTCCAGTGTGTTGAAAGAAGAAAACTTCATCTGTATGCTGGTTACTACGACGTACCAGTTCTCAAATCACTGGCTTAGTCACTGATCATCCCCTGAACAGGGAGATCATTGCTTGCACGGTGTTAGTCCCTTAGTGGCTCAGTTTGCATACAGATGTCCTAGCTACTTCCTTAAAGAAAGTGGAGCAACATAGGTGCTTTGAGTCACAGCTGAGCCGGGGGCCATCCATGCCTCCCAGAAATAAATTCTCTCTTTCTGCACAAAAAGTGTTTTGGCTAAAAACTTCACCCACATGTGTTGATGTTAGCTTGAAATAGAGTAGTCAAACTTCGGTGAAATGTGTCCACAGCTGTTGTACCTTCTGAAGTGTTTTGTTTCTCTGTTCTCCCAGAATCCCAAAGCTTTTCTGGAAAGCTATGAGGAGATGCTGCATTATGCACTGAAGCAAGAGACCTGGCCGACCACTCAGCAGGAGCTGGAGGGAAGAGGGGTTGGTAAAGACATTATCTCTACAAAGTTGCAGATGAGTTGGAAGATAATGGATGTGGAGGAGCACCCCGGGAGCAAAAGAACTGCTGCTGAAATACGATTACATTGTGTATTTCAGCTCATTGCATTTTGTTGCTTCAAACCAAGAGTAAAGTCTGTCTCTTTTCTTTTAAACCTGTTCCCTTTACAGACTGTTCTGCTCTCTGACAGGTGGTGTGCATGAGTTTTTTTGATATTGTGCTGGACTTCATCCTCATGGATGCTTTTGAGGATCTGGAGAACCCACCCTCCTCCGTGCTGGCTGTGCTGCGCAACCGCTGGCTGTCTGACAGCTTCAAGGAGACGGTGCGTTAAACAGGGAGTCCTTGCGCTGAGCGTGAGATCGCAGTGCCAAGGCTAGCAGAGTAAAACCTCAGCTGTCCTGGCTGAGCTGAGTTTTCTTTTTAGAAATACCGTGCTTGCCTGAAGCTCTAAACAACAGTCTTCTGGTACATGTAAATTGTGTACAGGGAAGCTTTCCTTATTTTGAAAGGATCTGGTTGGCTCCAATAGACTTACTTCTCTAGCGGCCTTTATCAGTGATGCCATGGAGATGTTAAAAGATGACAATGCATATGAATGAGAATAAGAGGATCAAAATGTAGGGAAAAACGTGTGTGTTTTTTTTGTGCCTGGTTATTCATTCTGGTGGTACCTCAGGAGACACTGAGGCTCAAATAGCAGCACTTTCCTCTAGTCCTGGCCCGCAGCTGCATATCTAAGACCGATTAGTTTCATAGACTGAGAAGATGATGGTTGGGAGGCACCTTTTAACAACGATCTGCTTACAGTCTGCATTCTGGGGTGTTTGGCAACTATGTCAGATCATATTAGCAATCTTCAAAAACACTTTGGCTTTTCTGGAATGGATCTGGAGTGGCTAAATCTACTTTCAGTTCACTTTGATTTTGTCACTAATTTTAGAGTTGTTGGCACAAAAGGGCCACTGCTTTGATATTTTGATGGCAATGTGTTGGTAAACTGTTTTTTTGTTTTGTTTTGTTTTGTTTTTTAAAGTAATCCCAGTAATTGATGGTGTCTCTCCGTTAATTGTAGGCTCTAGCAACTGCCTGCTGGTCAGTTCTGAAAGCAAAAAGGAGGCTTCTGATGGTAAGCAAAATTAATTAAACAGGAGAGAACCTAATGTATTTGAAGTTGAAAAGATAACACCTATATCTTGACAAAATACAAGATCTAAGTGGTATGAGACTGAACTGAATCATTTTTTGTGATGCTTTAGAGCACTGGGGTCCTGCTATCATTGCTCCAGTGCCATGCCAGTATTTTACTGAATCAGTCTGAGTTTATTTTCCCTTTTTCTTAACGTGAGGATTCAAAAGACAACGTTGCCTGTCAGGGAGAGGTATTCCTTCTCCCAGCTCACAATACCGTAGGAATGGTCACAGACACCAAACAACAAGGGACTACTCCTGAATTGTAGTTTCCCTGCTGGCAGCACGATGAATGGCTCATGCGCTTCTCCACTTCCCAGCACTGATTGCTGACTAGCTATTACTTGATGCACTTCCCTTAAATTTGTGGCTTTCTAAAGTATCACAGCAGATGAGTTACTGGACCTGGGGAACAGGAAGCTGCAACTTCATAACCCCAGTTCTGCCACGGGGTCTGTGGCCTCTGGCAAGTTTTCAACTCGTATCCCACAACCAGCTGGTATGACTGGGTTTGCTTTGTGAGATGGTACAAAGAGAAATGAGAGTGTTGGAAGCTGTATTGGTGCTCTCATGCAGTAGCTCTGTTTTGGATATTTGCATGCCCTTTCCTGGCTTGGTCCAGAGATTATAAATAGTGTCTATAAAGGCTGCCTGATGGTTGCCTTTCATTTTCTTCTATTTATTTTCCTCCCAAAATAGTAGTTTAGAAACATGAAGACAGAAAGCTCTAGTCATCCTTCAAGGGATCTTAAAGATAAATGTAATTCTGCAGGAAGAGAGGTTCTTAAGTAGCTCTTAACTTCAGTTACTAAAGCACAGTGCTTTCTGGCAGGGAATTTGGTAGCTGATATGGAATAAGCTGCTAATTGTGTCTGAGAACCAAGACCAACCAATTCTTTCCTTCCCTGTGGCAGGTACCAGATGGCTTTATCTCTCATTTCTACTCCGTATCGGAGCATGTCAGTCCTGTTCTAGCCTTTGGTTTTCTGGGGCCCAAGCAGCAACTATCTGAAGTCTGCAGTTTCTTCAAGGTAAGATGGCTTTTCTGTACCTAATCTCTGTGGGACTGCTGCTGTCTTCTGCCTTAAAGCTGCAGATGTGTGCTTTTGGTGACTGATGCGGCATTAAGAACTTGGCTCTGTACAAAAGCCTTCTAAAAATCACTGGGTTTTGGGATGCAGATTGCTGAATTCAGATTGATAAGAATTCCCAGCACAATTTACCATAGGTGATAGCAAAAATGTGTGATAAGATCTGTTTATAACATCAGTATTGGAAAAGATTATGGGTGCATATACTGAAAGAATATCTTGTCTAAGAGTACATGGGATCTTAAAAGTTACGTATTTGATCTTAAAGCCTAAATCCTCTTGTTATTGTAGATAATATCATGAGAGGCTGTGTTGCCTTCATTGAATGTTTGCATGGATATTGCCATGGACATCAGGATTGCTTTCCTGACTTCAGGAGCTCTGCTGTCCTGTTTCAGAGGCATGAGAGGATCTAGCCTAGCCACAAAAATAATACCCAGCCTGAAGCAGATCTTTGCTTGGATGGCAGACATGCAAAATTCCTTATGGGGTTCTCTGCTTGCTGCAGTCCAGGCAGCTGGTATCAGCAGGTGGGAGGAGGTCTTGTTACTGTAAACCTTCCTTTTGTCTTTGCAGCACCAGATAGTACAATATCTGAAGGACATGTTTGATTTGGACAACGTGAGATACACAACAGTGCAGTCGCTGGCAGAAGATATTTTGCAGCTCTCGCGGCGGCGCAGTGAGATCCTCTTGGGATATCTGGGCACCGAGACTTCCCCTGAGATGAATGGCATGCTTCCTGGTGAAAATGAGCCACTGAAGGAGCTCATCTGATGCCAGTCAGGGGAGGAAAACAGTTTTGTACAAGGACCTTTTTCCTCCCAGAGATGGATAAAACTACCTGCAATGTGCATTGGTGGCAGCAAGACTATCTCAACACACAGCAACCTGGTGGGACCTTCTGCTTTTTGTAGCCAGTAGTGTTTGCTGGGATGGATCCAGGACCACTTGCCAGCTTATGGTTTGAATTTCTTCTTTGTTCCACCTTCCTGTTCTTTTTATTATTATTATTTTTAATGTGTCATATAAACCATGAACTGCCTGGGCCCAGGTTTTTGCCCGATTCTCTTGAATAGGGCAACATATGTACCCGTTTTGCCTGTGTTTTCTGGGAGATAATCCCTGATGTTTACGATTGTGTGTGGGAGTGAGAACATCATTGGTAAATTCTCCACTTGACCCTTAGCTTCTCAAGGAGGCTTTGTTTGCTTTGGGATTTTTATTATCGTTCTTCTCTGCTGTGTTTCTACAGACATTACTGCTGATTTTTACCTTACATGTTTTAACACATGCAATGTGACTAGCAAAGATTTCTCTCCCAGGGAGGAAGAAATACTTCTGTAAAGCACTGAAGTAAAATGCAGACTTTTGTAACCAGTCTGAAACTCTAAGGAAGTTGGTCTGTTCCCTCTGTGTTGCTGCTCTTTGCAGGCCAGGTGACGGGCTCTGTGCCGTGGTCATCCTTGCTTAGGAGATTGCTGAGGTCTACGTTTGCCCTTAAGGCGAGCTAGTGCAAGGATGGGGTGGATTTGCATCCTGCCTGTGCATGCACAAAGTCTTTAACATCCATCAAAGTGCCTTGCTGTATTTCAGAATGAGCCAGCAGCAGTTTTTGCTCGGTAGGAGGTGTGGGGTGTACACAAGCAGACAGAACTGGTATAGTGTGATGCCTATTCCTATTATGCACAAGGTAGTAAGAGGTGTAGATGTTGGATGTGATGTATGAAAGGGGTTATGTGTGCAGGTAGCTGGAGAGCTGGGGTCAAGCTGCTAGAGAGGAAACAACTCTTTATAATCTGTCAGTCCTAAGAAACATAGCATAGTTTTGGATATAGATCAAATGCATATGTATATAGATACACCTTGTAGTGCTGGGATGGGCTTTTCTCAAATGATGTGATCCTGACTGCACAGCTGGCACTTGAAATCTGGCTGCTCTGGGACATGTGCTGAGTTGGATACTAGCATAGGATAGCAGCAGTGGAGTGTGCTGGACTTGAGGCAGTCCTGGATTTTGTGTGAGTTTTGCAGTGATTTGTTGAGTCCTCTGTGAGTGCAATGCCACAGATGAAGGTTGAGGGTCCAGCTCATGGTTTCTCCTGTTTCAGTCCACATAGAGCTCCAAATCCCAGCCTCAGAATGAGGAGGTCTTCAGGGAAGAGAAAATGAGGACTTTAACAAAAACATAGGCTTCACTGTTTTTTCTCCAGACTGATTAATTATCCCTTGTGTCTGTTCAGGTAAAAGGCATAAGTCTTTATCTAGCTGTATTTTTGCAAGGGGAAAAAAATATGTAAGAATCTGGAGTTTCCATATGAGTGGAAAGTCAGTGCATGGGCTTGGAGAATACAAATGTCTTTCTTCCTCCGCAGATATCTAATATGGATTCTGCTGGTAAAAGCAGAAAGGAAGTAAGCAGGGAAAAAGTAAACAGGAGGATGTAAAAGGAGTAGGTAAATGCTCCTGAGATGCTTGCAAGAGGGTAAGTGTAGAGCACATAACATCTGTTGCTCTATAAGCACATCAGACTGATGTGGCTTATCCTGAAGACCAGATTAATGCAATAAACAAGACAGTGCTGAGGCAGAAGTGAGGAGCAGCTGACCCAAATGAGGCTGCATGAAATAAACTGTTATGAGAAGGATTTAAGAGACAGCAATTGAAACTAGGAAAGTTCTCTGGGGTGTCTTGCTCCTGGCAGCATGCAGTGAGAGAAGAAAGAGAGGATGTTGTATTAGCATGACACACCTGCTATATGTAAACTGTGATTCAAAAGTACATTATATTCTGAAAGCAAGTTACTTTGCCAAAAAAAAATGTTTATAGTGCTTTGTGCTCTTGTATGGCTGGTTTAGAAGAAAGAGTAACTTCAGCAGCTTTGTATAGTGGTTAAAAAGATGCTAAAATGTGAAGATTAATGTAATAAGATGGATTGTAATTCTAAACAATCAATGCTGTTTATTTCTTATTTTTAGAATTGTTTTATGTGTATTTATTTACTACTTTGAGTGCATTTTGGCCTCAGTGCTTGGGGCAGCCTGCTTTGTGTACAGACAAGAACACTGGCTGCTGACTTTGGTCTTTTTGCATCCTTGCGGGAGAGGATACTGAAACAGGGTCCCCATGAAGCAAACACTAACTTGCACTGCAGCTTTTTAAGCTAAGAAATTGTAAATTCATAATCAATCAAATGGAAGAAAGACAGTTTTATTACAGCTTTATGTTTTTCCTTAGCCCTTATTGCAAATATGGTACATTGCCCCCCCCCAGTGAAGGTAAAGAGGAATCTTCCTAGGGAACGTCCACAGCTTCTTGAACGTTGAGTTCTCCCCCTCCACCCATCAACACTAACTTGCTCCTGCACAAGCTGAGGATGTCTGCTGAGACAAACTGATTTTCTCTTTACTGGGGAGGATGTTAAACTTCTCTACACCCCTGCCCTGCTATTTCATTGCTGCTCTTTCTCCCTCCCCAATCCCAGTGTAGCTTGAGAGGAAAGGCAGAAGAAAGGTGTTTACAGCCTCTGAAGGTACTGCAGATCAGCGGGTTCAGAGGAGCAGTTCCTGTGGAAGAAGCTCTCCCTGACCTGAGGTGTGGTGGTCAGTGACCTGCTGCGTTCAGCTCCTTCGGATGCAACCCCAGGCGGGAGCTCGGGCTGCTTCCACCGATCCCATCCAGAGCAGGGCTTGGCCCAAATAGCAACCACCTCATACTCGTCTGTTTTGCAGGGTAGAGTAAAAGATTATGACGGAACAACTGCCTGCCTGCCCTCTGGCTTTGTAAGAGATCACTAGAAAATCCTTCTTTCCCCAGCATGTTGTGTTTTAGCAAAGGAAATTCTTCAGTATTAGTAGCAGATGAGATACATATTCAGGTAGAATCTCTAGAGATAAGATATTTGCCTATTTTATAATAAACCCTTATTCTCAAGGGGTTAAATCATTCTGGGCTGATTTTGCAAGATTTTAACACTGATGGGGATTTAAAGTGGCTTAGCAGCTATGAAATAAAATCCTTCCATAGTTTCTGATGCTTAAACAGAATTTCAAATAGGCATGACTTTCAGTTTTTATGTGGAGGTTGTAACAAGCTTCGCCAGTGGTTAAAGTACGTACTCAGTACTTTAGTATCAATGTAGAGACTAAACCAAATGGCTCTAGGACGCTCTTTATGATCTTTAAAGCACAAATACATTAATAAAAAAATATGAGGAAAAATCTGCCTTGTTGTATCTACAAGATCGGTGTGGCTTTGAAGAGCATGACTTGTGCTGTCTCATACAAGGAGGTGGGAAAGCAGGATTTTATTTACCCCTCTTCATGAAAACATTCCTCTGCCATATGTGAAACTAATGAATGTAAACTTGTGCCTATTTTTTCTTGATTTCCTAAAGGTGTAAAAATCTGTTCTTGTTTTGCTTCTTTCTTTTTCTTTGCAGCTAAATTTTTTTAAAATACCTTTAATCTTATAATCTTAGGATGTGGGCATTACAAATCAAATAAAACTTTCCTTCATGATTGTGTTTTTTGTTTCTAAATTTCCTGGTGAAACTTGCTAGAAACTCAGTCTTTGGTTTCTGATTTAGGTGACAGTTGTGGTGACACCTCTGGTGCTAGAGTGATGGTATAAAACAAGGCTCTTTCTTCCTGGAGTCAAAATGCTAAACTTACAGCAAGTAAACTTAAAGGTTTTGTTTGCATGGGGAGTCTTCCTGGTTCTACTGTAGACAAGTCCTTCAATTAAGCAGGCTATAAAATAAACAAGACAATGCATTGTACTTTGAGCAGTGGTTGAAAACTGTGGGGTTTCATTTTTTGGATTTTTCTTTTTCCATGGTGGTTTGCTTGTGTTTGGGTGTGGTGTGGGTAGGTTAGCAGACTATGATAAAGTGATAACAAAAATCCCAGTAAGGAACAGAATCTCTTAAACATTGTCCAAGTTCTTGTAGCATAATTATCAGCCTCCCAAACTGTGTGAAAGAAACCCAGAGTAAAGACTGTGGGTTGATATCAGAGATGCCCATCTGCTGAGCAATGCAGGAAACTCATCTTCTCACTCTTCTGAAGCAGTTGCAGTATGTTTAAGTACTTTCATTTTCAAATGATACAGAAACCAGATTGAATCAGATAGGCTGTTTGCTTCCACACTGGTTAAGATTTCATCCATGCACTTAAAAATAAAAAAATAATAAGCCTCGGTTAGCATTAATGCAAGCCTGTCATGAACTATGATGTATGCAAATAAAGTGTTCATGAATAGGAAAATTTTTGTCTCATGCCACACCCTGAATGTTAGTTGAAAGAGTTAAACGGAGTTTATCTTAGTTTCCATGGTGTCAGACTGTATACTCATTACATCTCCAGAGCAGCTTTGTGCTTTCTTATGCTGAAGGAACAGAGCAAAGGCTGCTCTGTGTATTGACACTTTCTTCTTATGTTCAGGAAGGAGTGGGTGAATATAGCAATGAAGCCCACAATTTTCAGTACTTGTCATGGTACATAGATCAAATGTAATCCACTCTGCCAGCATAACTCTATATTCAATAGCTTGGAAAGGAGGAGATTTATTTAACTTGAATAATGAAAGCAGTAAATCACTCATGCTACCTTGTAGCAGTCTTCTGCAAAGAGCTGAACTTCTGCAGTAAATATTTGCTCTTTCTTTCAAAATAATAAGACTTTAATGCTATTTTTCTTCTTGCAATGCCAGGAAAAGTATCAGCTTTGAAGAGCTGTTGAAATTAATTGGACATAGTCATAATTGCTATCTGAAAACAGGAATATTACAACTGCAGGAAAAGGGGTGTTCTCCCTGATCTGAAATCTTACTTTACAGTGAACGTGTTAAGGGATAGAAATCCTAGTCCATGAGCTTTCCTGACATATAAAAATTAAAGGCAACCCTTTGGCTATGTTTGTCACTTCTTGTGCTGCTCTTGCATATTTATTTTTCTGTCAGTTTTGTCTTTTAAAATTGAATTAACTTTGATGGTTTGGTTTGAAGGTGTATTTGCTGCCTTCAAGCTTTTCTGTGTAACGCTGCTCATTTATCTCACTTTTGAAGTGCTGCACTGTTTGTGTTCTGCTTTTTCCTCGGGCTCCCCATGTAAATATTATTCTCTGGGCTCACCCGCGGGAACATTCATTTCAGTTTGGTCTTAAAAGTGGGTGTTTTCAGTGGCGAAAGGTATTTTGCGGGAAGAAAAAAAGAAAAGGTATTGCCTGGACCAGGTATTGCCTGGCCTTTGCAGTACCTTTTAAAGGACGTGCAGAGCATCAGCATCCTGCTTTCTCTTAAGATTCTGGAACAAAAACATGCTTTGTTTTAGCATGTGCATGTTCACACAGGAGCTGGTTGTACTTTACAGACCTGTAAAGGAGATGTGGCTATCAAAATCCATCTTCCTCCTAGTGTTTTTTAAAAAAAAAAAAAAAAAAAAAAGGCATTCTCAACAGAGCTTAGGCCGTGTCAGCTAATCACTCCTGTGCAGGGACAAGTAGAGATGTTATGCTTAGGCTAGTGCAATAATCCTGTTATGTAGTACTATCTGTAGTAATAACATTTATAAAATGAAAAGATTCCCTTTTTAAACACATACCTTTTCACCCTTGAAAAGGGTGACGTGAGAAAAGCAGGGTTTGGTTCTTATTCATTAACAACAGGGCCACAGAAGGAAGCAGCTCCTCAGCACGCCAGCCCCACACCGCCCCTCTCCGGGCCCCGCAGCCTTCCCTCAGCGCCAGGGAACACAAGCACCGCAGCAGGAGGCCGTGAGACGCTGGGGCGGCAGCAGGGAGGTCGTGAGGGGGAGTCCTCCCGTGGGCACGGCTCCCCGTCAGCCCGGCCCGGCTCCAAAGCGGGACACCCGAGGGCTGTCCCGGCCGGGGCACCCCAGGCCCGCGGCGGGAGGGGGAGGCCATTTTAACCGCCAAGTCGCCAACAAGCCCCTTCCTCAGCCCCCCGTGCCGACCACCCCAGCGCCGCAGCTGATTGGCTAAGAGCTGGCGGCAATGGAAGCTGGTGATTGGCTAAACTGCATCGCTCCTTTCGCCAATGACGAAGGGCACTGACGCCCGCCTTTCTTTCGATTGGCTTTCCCGCTACCTGCGTCCCTCTCCTACTGGGCACCGACGCTAGTTGACGATTGGCTCTGCCGCTCCCCGGGTTGGATTTTTAATTGGGCGGCTGTGGGTTGGCCGGCGCCTCACCTGCCGCGTAGCGTCATTGGCCCGTCGCTCTCCGCGCTCCCGCCCATTGGTTGCACCGCCCCTTAAGTGCATTCCGATTGGCCCTGCTGGCCCGGCCCGGTATCCGGGTAAGATGGCCGCAGTCGGAGAGTGCTCGCTCCCCGCTCCGTGGCGGCCGGTCTCCCTCACTCACGTCGAGTATCCCGCAGGTAAAGCTCCGCTTCGCCCCCGCCCGGCCTCCCCGGTGGCCGCCGCGCCGCTCCCCGCGGCGGGCCCCGCCTGCCGCTCCACGGCACCCCTGAGGGCCGGGCTGGCGGCTGCGAAATAGTGAGCCATTGAGCGGCCGCCCTGAGGCGGCTAAAGGCGCGCGTGCGCGCTGGGGGCGGTGGGACTCGCTGCCGGATAGTGAGCCGCGGGGGGACTCGCTGCTGCGCATGCGCCCTGACGAGGCGCCGTGCTCCAGGGGCTGCCGAGCCCCAGGCGGTGAAGGGGACCGGGGGGGGGGTGGCTGCGGTGCGGCCCTGTCCCGCCGCCGTGGGGTCCCGGGCCCGCCCTCCCTTGTCACCCTCCACACCGCTGCCTCGTCCCCCTGGCATGGCTGGCCACGTGTGGCTGCCCCTGGGCCTCGAGGTGCGGGCCCCACCCAGGGGGTGCCCGCTCCCCACAGTGGCATGGCGGGGCCGGGTGTCCCCTCCTTGCCCCGCTGTTGGGTGTCTGGGTTGATGCCGGAGGTCTGACTTGGTGTGTCAGAGGGCCAGCTGGCCCTCGCAGCATCCCCGGGAGCCATGCCGTGGCAGGGCGGCCGTGCCCCTGAGGTGGGCTTGGCTGCCAGGCAGCTCTTGTGGCTGCGGTGGGAGTGGGCCCCGCTGTTGCGCTTTGGTCAGGCAGCGCTGTGGGAAATGCCCGGAGGACGACAGGCACGGGGCTCTTTGTAGGTCAGCGTCTGGAAAGGTGGGTTTGGGCACAGTCAGTGGTGAGAAGCGATGGGTGCCTGTGTGCAGGATGGGCTGTTTCAGCTGGGGCAGTGGCATGATCCGTGAAGGTCCTGTGTCGTGTCCCTGTGGCACTGCTTGCCACCAGCCTGGCCCACGTTGTGGTAGGATAGATCTAGGATCTGTCAGTGTGCAAGAGCAAATGGGTCTGTGTCGGATAGCAGCTGTCTCATTACTAACTTGTTTTTAGGAGCTCCTCTTCAAGCGTTTTGCACTGTCTTGGGTGAGATAGAAGAACTACCTTTTTTTTAAGCTGCTTGTTGTAATCAAAGGTAATAGAAAAAGCAGGGTGTGAAATGTCAGAGTGTTAGTATTGACAATCTGGTCAAAATCCATATTTGGTGTTAACACTGGTCTCAGTATTGGTAGCTCTCCTAGTGAGTCCCTATCTTGCCATAAAGTGTTGCTGTATGTCCTATTTCAATAGCTGGATTTTAGTTCCTGATGAAAGCTCCTCCCAGTAGTGCAATACCTAAAGTATCTAAAGTTCTTGGGGATCTTCTGGGTTGAAAGTACCCTTTTAGCCAGAAGACTTGAAATGTGACAACACTGAAAAGATCTGGTGCTGGAAAGACGTTATTTCTTGCCCCACCTCCCCCATACCGCTGTTTGTGGTTTTCTGTGATACTTTGTGTGAAAGATTGGTATTTCCTTTTCTGTCTTGCATTTGCATTTACACTGTACATTCTTCTGCCATACCCCTTCACAAATATATTAATGTGACAGTTTGGGGGAGATGGGGGAATAATCTTTCTGGTAGTACAGATATATTCATCTTTGTATCTTATCTCCTTGTCTGAACCTGGCAGTATATACAGCGTCCTGTGCGCTGTTTGTTGGATTGGTTTGAGAAATGAAGGTAGTTGAAATTGCTGCACAAGGGTTATCTGTCAGATCTTAAAGCATGTGACATAACACGATTATTTTCTCTCTGCATTGAGTGCTTTTATACAGGCAAATGGAGAAGATGATTGTGTGGAGGGGGTAAATCACCACTGAGATTAGGGTTACGTATTGAGGGGATGAACACTGTGTTTGTCTTTGATAAAACATGTAATTATGGAAGCCTATAAAGTGGAGACAAAGGACTAAAACATTAAAACAGCTGGAGGTACGAAAGTTTCTTAATTTATTTTGGTCTAGAAAAATGAGTTGCAGTAAGGTGGTAGGTCTGATACTTTTACCTGGATTTGGGGAAAGTGCTCTAACTTTATTTAGCAAGCTGTTTGTGTTCTGTGTATAGCTTAAGTCCAGGTCCATAAAGCTGCTAGATAATGTATATTTATAAAATAGTGATGTTGGCAGTATGCTCAGCACAATGGAGTTAATGTAGCCTTGTGCTGATAGAGAGGAGTCAGAATGAGAAATAGATCCTGCTTTTACCAACATAAATTATTAAACTGAAATTATTAAGCTGTCTTGGCATGTCATACACTGTTGTGTGGCAAACATCTTTTGCTCTTGGCTGATCCCAGAGGCTGCTGGCCTGGAGTGTGGCATGCTGAGCCACTGTGGCAGCCGGCTCTTAAAATCTCACGTCTAAAGACTTCCAGTGCAGAACTGCTGTCATCCCAGCTTTCATCTACCAAGAGTGATGGTCCCTCTTCCTGTGACCAGGTGAAAAGCAGTCACTGCTGATTTCTGTCTGGCAGATGAAGCCCATTATTGGGCTTCCTCTTGTAATTGTGAAGGGGAGAGGTGTCTCCAGAAGGGTGCTTGTCCTTCCTGTCTTTATCTAATGTTTCCTTATCAATAGCAATATAGTGCAAAATGCCAAACACCCATCCTTACTGCTTGTGTGGCTGCTCAGTTCTCCAGGGCTTTCTGCAATGTCAGCTTTGAGCAAGATCAAATGCGAAACAGTAGATGAACGCTGCAGTAGTCAACTGCAAACTGGTCTGAGTAATGGGATCTTGGAGACCTAACTGAAATATTACCCATAGTAAATGTCAAGATCAAACACAGGGAGAAGAAACCAACAATGGCAGTGTTACTTGACTGTGTTAAAGCACGCTGCTGGAGAGGATGGTCTTTAAAAATATCGTCCTGATATCGCTTTTAGAAATGTTTGGTCCTGGAGCTTTACATATCAGCAACTGTACTTTGGTGAGACCAAGGAATGATCTGGTGTAGTGTCAGGTTGCTGGCAGGTAGGCAGGAATAATTCTTCTTCTGTATGTCTTTCCAGTAATCAGGTGGTGATTGCATCAGGATTAAGTCCTTTGATGGATATATAAAAGCTATACTCTAACTGGTCTTTGAACCCATTTCTGCTTTGGATCTCACAGTATCTTTGGCACTGAGCTTTGTAACTTAATGTGGTGGTTGTTTCTTTCTGCCTTCAAGTCAGTCCACTGTTCAGTAATTTCATCAAACACTCCATCTCATGTGCAGTGAGAGGTAACAAATGTTTGCTGTTTGTTTCTCCGTGTCATTCATGACTTTATAGAACTGTTGTATCCTCTGTTTTTTCAGCTGAAAGTCTAAATTATTTGATATTTTCTGCGCGGCTACAGTTTCATTCTTGTTATCTTTGTCCCCTTTCTATTTGCCTTTTCTGTGTTTACTATACTTTTTTAGACAGTGACACCAGCATCGCATAATAAATTTTTGTAGTGCTATAACAGTAACTTGTTTTGCTCTTAAAAATGTTGTTCTTGCCTGTTTGGCTGCTGCAGGGCATTGAATAGTACTCTGAAGGTATGGGCTTGTACTAAGCCTGAGGGTTTCTTGTTTGATAACAACTAAACTAAATCCTGTTACGTTGTGTGTATAATTAGGGTTGTTTTTTCCCGTATGCGTTGCTTTGCATGGGATGACTTTGTGTTGCAGACTTAAAACTCATCTTCAGGGACTTCCTGTCTGTAGGGTGAGTTTCACTGGAGAAACATTGAGTTCCTGATTTGTTTGGGTTTTTTATTATTATTTGGAGAAAAAAACAACAACAAACTTCCTCTCTTCAGTGCAGCTGGAATTCTTAAAGCTTTGGGACTTTCTGGACCTCCTCTTCTCACATTGGACAAATTCTTTAAGGAGAGAAACCTGGTGTGCCAAACCCTTTCTCTGCAGAATGACAGAGTATCTTCCTGTCTTCTCAGTTGTGAAGGGTGTTTACTACAGTCAGGCAGAGTTGGAGAGGCAAGTGTGCAGAATCAACCTGTCGGTGACGAGGTACATTGGAGCAAAGGTGCTTGTGCTGTGTATGTACTTTGGCTCAGCAGTTCTCGTTTCTACTCAGTATCAGCACGTGTTGCTCCTATAGGAATGTTTGGTCTGATAACCCTTGCTGTGATTTCTGTTTAGGGTGGTAGCTTGCCAGTCAGGGCTCGTTTTGTAGCTAAGTAGTATCTGTTGAAAGAAGCAGATACCACTCAGTTGTTTGGCTTCTTTAATGTAGGGTTTTATGTTAATCTTCCTGCAGAAGTTTACTGTCTGATGCGTGCCTTTTATGCAGTAATTTAAAGCCTCCTGAAGATATTTTTACTGTCTCACAGCTTGTGGTATCAGGATATGTGCAAGTAGAGGAAATAATGATCCATCATGAATGTTTACTGGTGTAAATGCATGTGACACACATACACTGCATGTTGTCTGTGCAACTTGCACACGTGCATTTAGTCAAGAACATAGGACCAGCAGCAGTGCCGCAAATAGATGCTTCAATAGGAAGCAGTGGTGGCGGTAGTAAGGCTAGATCTTGTGGTAGGATGTGGTTAGAGTGCTGTTGATTCACATTTTTACATTATATACAGGTTAAGCTAATGTGGTAACGCCTGGATATTTCCACTGAAAGAATGCTGGGTAAAATGTTGAATTGGAGCAGAAGTAGATGCTGAATGAAGGCTGAAAAAAATAGCATGCTTCTGAGCTATGTAGAGTGTTTTACCTATTTATCTCTTGGGGGCCTAAAAATGAGGTAGTGGGTTCTTTATTTTTGCCTCTTGAGCCCCAAATGATGTCCAGGGAAGGCTGGACTTTAAAAAAGCAGAATTTAAAACAAAACAAAGCCCAAGCTATATATTAAATAGACTTTCTTCTTGCATTTTCCCAGAGGTTTTGTCTCTGTTCTTACTGATTGGAGGAATTGCTTTAAATTTTAAAGTTAAAAATTAAATTTTAAATTGCTTTAAAATTCCCCAGTTTAGTAAAATGAAAAAAAAAAATTATAAAAAGATAGAGGGTGGGACCTGCTTGCTAGATCTGACTGAACTTCGAACTGTCGGCTCTGCTGCAAGTCCCCTTTCCCTGGGAATAAGTCTCCAAGCGCACTGGGGCGTGAGAGTAGATAGGAGTGACACAAGTAATCACGCTCTGAGGCCCTGGGAGTGCTGTGTGGTGATCAGCGCTTGCCTTTCTCTCAGAGCTTGCTTTGCCTTCTTCACTGGGGGTTTCCAGTCATTTTGGAGCTGGTTTAGTTAATGCAGGTCTGCCTTGAACCGCTAATCTAGCAGGTACATTTATGATGGCATTAGTGAGTTCCTGGTGTAGCTCCCAGGGCATAGCAAAAGTGCCACCTTCGGTTAGCGCACAGCTATTTATTTGCTGCCGCCTCTAGAAAAAGTGGCTTCAGAATGTGATTCTGTTTGATTCCTGTTAGCCACAGTAATATGAAATATTATTAGTGCTATCTCTGTTCCATTTTAAATGGCCACTTTAAATGTTTGGGGAGCTATTGTGTTAAGATTGTCTGAGTAAAGGACTTGCAGATGCTGCCTGCAAGCAGAGTATCAAGCGATGGTTTTTGGTTCTTTGCCTCAGGTTCAAGTGTGGGTTGTGTGCTGGTGAAGTCTGGGTGGCTTAATTTATTGGGTATGTTATCATGTAACATAATGAAGGATCTTGAGTTTGGTACTACTGATGCTATTTAGGTTAAAAGACTACTTTCTTAGGTATTCTTCTACCATCTGCACAAGAAATAGAACCCCCCTGAGAAGGTAAATAATCTCTTTTGGTTTCTACTTGACAAAATTACGGCATTTAGTCTTGAAGTGCTAAGCCTTTATGTACCATGGATTAACAGAGTGAATGATCTGAAACATGGTGATTCCTTGATGATGAGGTATCTTCAGCTGGTAACACTGGAATTGAGACTACTGGAAAGTATTCCTAAAGCTTTCAGGATAGTTTTGATTGTCTGGTGTCTTGTCTCATGAATTCTCTTATTTAAGAAAGGATTCATGTTGTTGAGAGTTTGTGATTTATGTAAAACCATAAGGGGCTTGATTCTCTATTGCCAGGTAACTGATACTGTCACTTATCTCCACTTTGTGTTACCATAATACTGTTCTGCTTTGGGAGCATTTGGAACCCACCTCATGCAAGGCAAACCTGCGATATGGTGCAAGAAAAGTTTCAAATTCAGTGTCTTCTAATGCTTTTCAGGTTAAAACCAAAATAGAACCTCACTTAAGTGAAAACCCAGTATTCTTGGGGGTTTTGTCCTCTAACTCTTCCTAATTTCACTGGTGGTGCAAACTAAAACTGCAAGTAATCCTTGCTGATGACTTTGCTGGTTCCCAAATCTAACCCAGAGTCTGGAATTCAAGAGGGATCTGTGCACTGTACCTGATGTAACCACAAATATGTGGCAATAACATCAGCAGCATGAACTTTGTAGCAGTGCAATAACTACTTTTTTTAATCAGTTCCAATATTCAGAGGCTGAGGTTAAAGTCCATTTTGCCAAGTGCAGTTTTAAAATGTGGGTGTGTGGGCTGGGGAGACTCAGTATCTCGCAGTGGAATTGATCTAGGAATGAGTCCAATGCTCAGCCTTGCAGAGGCATCCTGTTTCCTTTTGAGGGGAGGGAGGAAGGATAAATTTATGTGGGGGCTGATCCTTTTGTGTTCACTGATGGGATGGTGAAGATCTAGTCTCTGAGAACCAATATAGAAAGTACCCTGTCTCTTAAGTTGCTCACTGGGTTCATATCACATTTTTGTAGTGACTACTGTCTTTAAAGATTCTCTGGTAGATAGTTCTCACTCTCCTGATGTGAATTGCTGATCTTGGAGCAAAATTACTCTGATACTTTTTTGTTTCCTCAGAATTTATGCTGACATCTTCTTCCCAAATACTTTTGTATGTGTCCTTTTTCAGGGAACTGAGGCAAGAGAAACTTAGATCAAAATACATAGTTGCTCTTTGCTGTTGTCTACTTCTGTGTGGTAGTTCAAGATAAAGGTTTTGAGGTACCTTATGACCTCTTGTGAGGTCCCATTGCTGCTCCCCAATTCTCCCTTGGGGATAACTAGATTGTTAGCGATTTGGGGTGGAGGCCCAAAGTCACTTCTGTGTGATACAAGTGGGCTACTGGTTAAAAAGTAGTCTCCTTTTTTTCCCTTTATCTTCCGCTATGTTTAGCTATTTATTTCTTCCCCATTTTGCTAATGCTAGTGTTTGTGCAGACACATGGTGAGACAGATTAGGGAGCTGATCCAGCTGAAAACTAACCCATTTTAGTGAGGGAGTGGGAAAGGATTTGTTTGGGGAGTGTTTGCTGGTAATTGCTGGCACAGGGAGGCAATATGAATGAGGGGGAGGGAAAGACGCTGCCTCTTTTGCAGCAGCCTGTGCTTATGTTGGATTAAAGTGACTCTGGGCCCACACCCATGGTCATTGTTGTAAATTGGCTGGCAGTAATCTCTGCTGAACGATGCCAAGCTCCTCTCATCCCTGCTTTTGAATCTGCATGTAAGCACTGCTGTCTTCCTTGCCTCTGCTCCTCTTGAGCTGGAGCAGCAGTAGTCTGCAAAATGGAGACTTGCTGCAGTGCTGAGTTTGCCCCTCTGCTCTCAGTGATTCAGGGCACCAACTGACCCATGCTCTGGTGGCTGGCAATTACCTGTGAAGTTCAAACTGATTTGTTTCTCTTGTTTGTTTCCCTAGGTGATTTCTCTGGTCAGCTTTTAGCTTATTTGAGTCTTGGTCCAATATTCATTATTGTTGGCTTTGTAACACTCATCATATTCAAGAGAGAGCTTCACACGGTGAGTCCTTCTCTCCCTTCCCAGCTTCTCCTTATGACAAAAGTATTTTCCTTTGTCACCTGGTCCTCCTGTATTCACACTTCTTTTTCTCTCTTTAAAGAGCAAGCTTAGGTAAGGTGATCTTCCTGTTAAAGAACAGCAGGAGACACTTATCACCTGTACCAGGTTAAAAGACTGCTTAGCCTTTGCTGACTTTTCTGTTACTCTGTGGTATGTTTTGGGCATTATCTGTCCAAAACCATCAAGGGAGATGTTTGAGGAACTAAGGAATGCTGTTGCAAAGTGGGAACACGCCCAAGATGCAGTAGGATCGTAGTACTAGTAGGTTCCTGCAAGATGGGCAGCATATGCAGGAGATGGCATCTGAAACTCAGTAGGATGTGCTTTCTTTGAACTACTGAGGCAGAAAAGGGGATACAAAACAAAACCTACAGATTCCCAAAGGAGTGGATCTATCTAGAAGGGCTGCTTCCCAGCTGTGAATTGAATACCAGGGACAGAAGAGACTTGCTTCTGTCCAAATGACCAACAAGGGACTTTTTTGTAATACATAATGCTTTCTGTCTGCTGTGGCAGGTAGTTGGGAATCAGTGTCACGGATAAATTCCCTGTAGGAGGTATAAACCTCTTGTAACATTTGCCCTCAGTATACAGATAAAATAGGGGCCAGTGACAGGATTTTGGCAGCAGATTTCTAATATCGGGCCATGGTGTCATGGGAACCAGTGGCTCAAGGGACCTGGGAATGGGGCTTCTAGTTTATTAAGCCAATGCTAGCTAGGAGAGACAGCTGTTAAGTTTTGGCAACCCAAAGGTTTCGTGTTGATCCAAAACAGACAATAAGCTAGAGTAACTATTGCACAAATTCATAGGTTTCTGAATACAGGGGCTTGTTAGGTGTTGTTAACGACACAAGTGTTGAGGCTGATTCCCAGTTCTTTATGTGGGAAGTCACCACTGAGCTGGACAGAGGCTAGCTGGCTTGCAGCAGCTTAACCCATAGCTCAGGACATAGTGTAAAATTGCTTCATCATCTGGAATGGGACTGAGTGTTAAGGAGGCAGATTATCATCACCAGCTGGGAATTTGATCACAGCAGCAGGACTAATTTAGGGGAGGTGTATGGACTATGGAATTAAAGAGTAAAAATAAATGCTACCAGTCTGGCTCAGCTCAGAATGTGACTTCATTTTAGACTGAAGACAGCAACTTCAAGATGAAAATATTCATAGAGGACAAAGCCAGAAAGCCTAAAAAGTCACCTTTTTAAAAGCTATTTACACAGATAACAGTGCATGCACTCCCCCTGTTGGTCGTCGGGGAAAGGCAATCCCTTAAAACCTGCCCTGTTAAAAAAATGCAACTTCTACACTTGCTGGTGGAAGTATGCTAACAAAATTGCTATACAGTGTCATCTTCATCTCTTTCTGTGTATCATCTGCTGAAAAGCTGCATATACACAATGTGTTGCCAAATACACAAAGTGGGCTGAAAAAATTGCTTTTCTTCCTCAGGTAGAGGATTTTGAAGCTATTGGTTTTAACTCTAGCAGTCAAAAAAATTTAGAAACATGGGTTGGGGCTTTGTCAACAGAGTGCCTGGTAAGTAGATGAATCTTTTAGATAGGATGACACAGTTGTCTTGCCTTCACAGATCTCTTTCTTGGGAGGGCTGGCATTCAACGAGGGAGTGAACTGGTTAATAAAAAATGTAATCCGGGAGCCTCGGCCCTGCGAAGGTATGGTATGGCCTATTGGTGTCATGATGTCAGTTGAGTTTTGAGTGGAATGCTAACTGTGGGGGGTTAGAGGGCGTTTTCCCCTTTGCCTCATGTTGGCTTTGGATGTTTGGGTGTAAGAAGGCTGGCAGAGCCATCTGAGCAGAGACATGTCCTGTGAACTCATGTGCACATACTCCAGCAGAGTGGTCTGGCTTCACATCTGGAGCGTTCCAGCTGCTATGTATAGAGTAGACCTTGACCATACTCTTTCTTCTTCTCTTCCCAGAAGCCCATTCAACAGTGACCACAAAATATGGGATGCCGTCCAGCCACTCCCAATTCATGTGGTTTTTCTCTGTCTATTCCTTTCTGTTCCTTTATTTAAGGTAAAAATTCAATGTCAGGTTTTGGCTGTTAATATGTTGAAACACCTGAAGTAGATGGCTCCCTTGCTGTGTGCCACTTCAGTGGCATAATGGTATTAAATCTGAGGAACTACACAATTTACTGTGGCTAGGGTGGATGAAGCATGTCTGTCTCAACCTGAATGTAGGACTGTAGTTACCATTGCTGAAAACTGAAGGGTATGGGTGGGCCTCCTACACCTGTCTGGGTACAGGTCTCCTGATTTGCTTTTTCTAAACTGTGATGATCTGCTAGTGTGAGGGAAGGTGGGGGGGGAATAGGGAGGAGGAAAGAAGAGCTGCTTTCTCATGTGTCTACTCAGTTTTGTCAGTGGGGTTGTCTGGGATCTTTTAGGTAATAACTGTTGCCCACTTGCATGACCTTTTAGTTCATCTCCCTTACCAAGTACTGGTTTTACATGCTGTGCTGTGCTTTTCTGAAATTCTTGCTGGGGCATGGCTCTGTCTTGTGGCTCCACGTGTGGAGGAAGACAAAACTCACAGTTCCTCTTAGCTTTGTGGATGATGGAGGGACTCTGATGTCTTGGCTCCCTGTTGCATATGCTCAGCATGTGCCTTTCACATCAGTTGCAGTAATTGTGAGCATTCTGCCTTCCATCACAGCAATCCTTGTTAACAGTTGGAGAGAGAGAAGTGTGGCTTTTTGGCTTCTCTTTAAATGCTGCCAGTGGGACAGATTGCTGCTGGGATGGTATCGAGCTGCCCATGACCCCACTGGAGTAGACCTTTCCTAGGGTTTCAGAGATAGTGAGAACAGAGATAGGGACTGCTCAGCTCCCTGCCACTGTGCTAATGGCTCTCCATCTCTTTCAGAATGCACCAAACAAACAATGCGAGGTTTCTGGATTTACTATGGCGACATGTGCTGTCCATCTGCCTCGTCACAGTGGCTTTGCTAGTCTCATATAGTAGGTATGGAGCAATTGTTTGTCTTATGCTCTCATACAGTCCTGTGGCCTTTAACAGCCAGCAGACCTGTCATTCCTTATCCTGCATTTCTGATCTAATTCTTGATGACTGCATTGCACAAGTCAGAGCTTTGTGGAAGTTGCTGTGTTGCCAATCAGACCCTTCAAATAAGCAAAGGTTCTACATGTGTGGTGCTTCACAGAAGCATTTATAAAAACCAAGATCAGCTGAGCTTGTACCAGTTCCCCATCAGTTCCATTGCCATGCTCTAGCCTCACTGCCTTGCCCTCTTTCCAGCACTAATGAAAGCATTGCACCATGCCTTGGCACACCAGCATCTGCAGCATGTGGATTGCTACAGTTGATCAGTCTGTTTTGCTTGAGCATTAGTTAATAAAAACATTTATAGCTGTTTGACTTGGAAGATTTAGTTGTATTAAGATGAATAAAGAAAATGAAACTTTGATAATAATTTTTTTCTGTTTAGTAGATTTAAAAAAACAAAACAAAACAAACCACACACGCATATATAAAATGAGCTCCAGTGATTGGAAACCAGACAAATTCAGGCTAGAAAAAATAAGGCTGTGTTTTCCACAGGAAAGTAATTACCTGTTGGCACAGTTGACTGTACAGTAGAGATGATTCCTTATTACTGGTTATTTTAAAAATTGACAGGACAATTTCATAAGAGATACATGGTCTAATTCACATAAATTAATTTGAGGAAATCCAGTGGCCTGTGCTAGGCAGAGGGTCAGATAAGATGATCTTAGTGGCTTTATGATACATGGGTGAAAAGAATTTTGAACGTGGCTCGTGTGGATAACTTAACAGACCATTAATACAGCTTTCTGAATGGGTGCAATCACAGTAAGCATGCTGTGGTAGTGCAGCCTTCTTGCTCTCACTTTTGAGAGCAGCAAAATCGTAACAAAAATGCTGTTTATGTTCTTAAAAGCCTTTAAGCTACAGCTTTGGTGGCGCGGGGGTGGGGGGGGGAACTTGTCCTGTTACTGGCTTTGGAAAAGTCTCGTGGGAACCAACAGTAATAGTTCCTCAGCTAATCCAAAGATATATGAGAGAGTGTGGAGGGTTATTGATTTAAGCTCAAACTAGAAGTGCTCTAAGCTAAAACTGCTGTAGCAGGGAAGACAGTTTTTCCAAGTTTTTCCCCACTTTTTTTTTTGCCAGCTTTTTAGTGAAAAAAGTAAGATAGCCACTTCTAACATCTGGAGGATAACTTGCTCAGGACATCTGAGGGTCCAGTGAAACACCAGTCCTTGAGTCATGCCTCCTCTTGTTTTAAAGCCTGTCTGGTGACTCTTCTCTTCCACTGCAGGGTTTATTTGCTTTATCACACCTGGAGCCAAGTCTTATATGGAGGTGTGGCAGGAAGCATTATGGCCATAGCCTGGTTTGCCTTCACACAAGAGATATTAACCCCTCTCTTCCCAAGGATAGCTGCGTGGTAAGTCTGTTTATTCTGTTGAGGTTTTATTCCTGCAAGTCTGCATTGTGTGGATTGCTGTTTTGCTCATTAAATGAGTTATTTGCAATGAGTTGGTAACACAGGTGTAGTAGAATTACCTAGTAAAAGAAAATTTTCCTAATCAATCAGTGTAAAAATTGTACCTTGCATCTGAAGTAAAACAAATGTAAAGATACTTCAGTCTCTAAATTTTAGTTGTAGCTGTGCAAGCCCTGACTGTAAATGGGCTGCTCAAACTTCTGTGATCCACCTAAGTAACAGATGTTAGAAATGAGAATTCCTGGGTTCTGTTCCAATTTTGCATACTGACTGTTGTGTAACCTACTTGTTCCTCCATACATATCCTTGCCTGATACAGGTGGGTGAGAGAGGAAGCGTAAGCAACTGTTAGTTTGTAAAGCCCTATTAAAGTTGAGGTGTGGCAGAGTGCTGGAGAAGCTTTTCATGCAGAACTGATCTTTCTTAATGAACATCTGATGACCTGGTGAAATTGCAAAGCCATTTAAATGTAAGATAGTCTGGAAACATTGTATAAGGAAAGAAAAAAGGAGTTTTTTGATTAAATTTAACAAGGAGCCCTTTTGCCAGCCTGAAGGGTAATAGAATAGTATTGTTAAGTCTGGAGGAGTTTTTGTGCCCCCCCCCCCCCTTTTTTTTTTAATCAGAATTGTGGTGGAGAAAAAGTCTAATTATTTCCCCCTTTCCACCTTCTTGTCCGTTTCCAGGCCAATTTCAGAGTTCTTTTTAATCCGAGATACCAGCCTCATTCCTAACATCCTGTGGTTTGAATACACAGTCACGAGAGCAGAGGCAAGGTAAGTTTTATTGGGGGGTGGAGGAGCTGTAGCTGGTTTGACTTGTCAGATGTAGTTATTTTTCTGATATGTAGATAGCTGCTGTGTGTAGAATAGTGCAGAGTAAAGAAATATGAAGTTGTGTGTTAACTACTGCATCTGGAAGGCGAGTGTTGCGGAATGTGAGAGTAAAGAATATGGCATTTAAGCAGTATTTCAGCTCCCTAGCCCGTGTTCTTTGCAAGCAGTTGTTCATAATCTTGCATTCACATGTGAGCTTGTGCACACTTAAGGCCCAGTGGATGTTGTAGAACTGTAAAGAGTAGAAAGGACTGATGTCCCTGTAGAGTATGGAGAGGGCAGCTTTATTTTTGTGTGGAGCTAAGCAGAGCCTTACTTTAATCCTCCTGTATTTTACCCACTGGTTTGCTGTGATACCCTGCAATAGGGTTGGGGCCGCCTCTCTCACCTTGCCCTCTGTGTTGCCATTGCAGAAACAGACAGCGCAAGCTGGGTACGAAGCTCCAGTGACTCAAGAAGTGTGGGGACCTGAGTGCACGTTTTAACAGAGACAGACAAGAGCAGAGACCTGGGAGCAGCAAGGAGCCTTTTAACAGACGGACCAAAGGAACAGGCAGGGACCATACCCAAAACCTGAAAGCCTTTGCTCTGCTTTAGCAGCTAGCTGGATGCTCCCTGATGCATGTGGGACCGTGCAGGAGTAGAAACTCATTTTCAACACAGATGCACATTGCCGGTTGGAATGTACCATCATGTCTACGTCAGGGGAGGGGGGAGAAAATGCCTGGTGTCATGTTTGGGGGAGGGAAAACCAAAAATGAATCCTTTCTGTGACTTTTTTTTTTAGCATGAAATATACACACTATTTATTTATTTTTTTAAATGGAACTATTGTTTTTGGGGGTGGGTGAGGCATTGATTGTGTGTTTTGTTTTTGTTTTTTGTTTGGGTTTTTCTTTTTGGAAGAAGACGACAAAACTAATCTCAAGTTGATCATGCTTAATTAGGGCTTCTAATTTTTAAAAACTTCTTAGGATGGAGGGGAACTAGGATGGGTTGACCTAGGCAGAAAGGGAAGGAAGACTTTTTGTCCTTTCTGCAGCCAGTTTGGGAGATCAAAATCAATTCCAACTGCACTTTGTACAGATAGAAAGAAAGACTAAGGATCTGATTTTTAACACTAGTGATGGTTCTGCAGGGAAGCCTGCACGGATACCATTAAGGGGAGTGTGTGTGTAAAACAAAGGAAAAACTGAAATATACTATTATTTTTTTTTCCACTGCTGCTCCTGTTGTGTAATTAGCAAGAGTGTCTTTCTCAGAATCTCTTCTAGGTGGCAAGATTATCATACATATCTCACATTTATTCCATCTCTTCCTTTATACTTTTATTACCTCAGGGTTGCTGTGATCTGTACAGCTTCTGTTGTACTGAGTGGGCTACCGATGGCACTAGAAAGCCCATTGGTTATAAGCAGTGCTGTGCTCCAGTAAGAGTCAGCCCAAAGCCTTACAAAATTCAGTTGCTAGTCTCTGTCTTAAGCACTGGATTTTAAATTTTTTTTTTTCCTGTTAAAGATTAAGGGAGGGATTTTTAAGAATGAACAAAGTGACAACCATAAATTAATAACAAGGTGAATGATTAATAACTAGCTCAGCTGCTGTCTGAAATATTTCTTGAAGAGTCCTGTTAGAATCCAACTGTGAACTCAAGTAGTGAGCTTGTCCTAGCACGAGACTCCTACCAGTTATTACAGTGGCTTGGTCGGGGTTCTGCAGTAGTAACCTTGAATGCCGAACTCCTACAAGCAAGTTTTGCTTTCCATCCTTCTTCTGTTCCGATTCTTTGTTTGGCCAGTCAGCTCTCTGGATGCTGTGTCTCTGTGGGAGTGTGCCTGCCATCTGTGTGTGCTGGTGATGCCCACAACTTCTGTCATCCATGAGTTAACCTGGCAAGGGCTATACTCAAAAGTGCTTCAGGGCTGTGCATGGACACTTTCTGTATTTCTAGTACATAATGCAGCAGTTCAAGTGTAACTATAGAGAAGTATTTATTCAAAGCACAATTGACTTGAACTTTCACAGATAAAGGACAGCTTCTGAACTGGCTCAAAGGTCATCGGTGTGCCTTTGATGCAGTCATGTGAGCAGAGGTAAAATGACTGTCACATCTCAGTCTTGCTGCCTGTTTTATTATCTCCACTTTAATCAGACTCCTGCATTATAAAGCTGCTTGAAGTGAGATGTGTTTCTGTTCATCTTGATTATTTTTATTTTTTTGAGTTTTCATCTGTGCCTGTTGCCATAGGAGTTTGTGTGTTTGTATGGAGTGGGAGCTGCTGTAGAAACTGTTGGACAACTGGAGTGTTAACTGTAGAAAGCAGTGATCCTGATCTAGGAGATCAGGAATGAAGGCTGTTTTAAATTTCTGTGTTAAAGTAGCTATGGGTAGTAAACTAACTGTTTTCAGTTGTTACAGCAATATTTTTTTTAAGAACTGTTTAGTATTTGCATAACATGAGCAATCCTGTTAACAACTGAATGACCTGAGCACTGGATCTGCTTTGAAGGTGCATCAGAATAAAGAGGCATCTTGCAGCTTTCACAAGGGCATTTGATCTGACTTAGAACAGCTCTATTAAAATGAGACAGGACATCAGATAGGCCACATGACATGGTGGTACCATATGTTTCAGTTTGAAAGCTGGTACTAATCACTTATGTCTTGCAAAACCATTTGTTTTCTCTTTATATCTCTTGTAAGTTAACTTACAAAGCCAGAAGGGAGATCACAACTCTCTTCCCCAAGGACAAGGTTGAAAGAGTGGATTGTTTCAAGAGTGGCTAGCACTTCCCTAGCCTCTCTTAGGCTGTTATGACAGACTGATGGAAAAACTATATGTGGAAACACCTACTGAGAACTAGAGCATAGGGAAGAGGTTTCATCTCCTCATGGAGAGCAGTGTAGTGTAAAAAGCTGTTCCACTTCATGTTGCCTTCAAACCCAAGCTTCCTACAGTAATTTTTAGGAGTAAGGGAGAGGAAGAAGAGCTCTTGTAAGACACTGTAATAAACTCTCCTCTGTTCTCTGTGAGTTGTTTGTAATCTGCATCTTCTGCCTACTTTTGATGTACCTTTCCAGAAATTTTTGCAATACTTGATATAGTAGAAATTCCTTAGTGATCCCATGGATTTTCTTAACTAAATGGTGCTGTGCAGGAAAAAGATTTGAGCTCTGCCTTATTATCCTACACTTGTATGAAGTCTCCTGCCACTAGTTTTCTGAAATGGAATATTTTCTTTGGAATATGTGGCTTTGCAAGCAAATGCTTTCTATTCCTCCCCTGTACTCAAGGGGGCTGGATGGAGATACTAAGACAATAAAAGGAAGGTGACAGAATGCTGTGGTTCACTGTTCTTGCTGTCCCCACACAAACATCCTCCTATAAGGGTAGTTATGTAACTTCTGCAGTGTTTGAGGAGATTTAAGCATTTTTGTAGCACTTACTGTTTATTATGTTTCAGTTTATTCAAAGAACATTTCAAAACTTTGCATGACATGGATTACACTACCAAAACAGTATTTAACACAGCTAACCAGCAAAGCATGCAACACTACCAGGCTGTGTCATAAATTGCACTCATACCCCAAGAGTTATCTGAATATTTTCAGTCTATGCATTTCTTAAATTATTTGTTCCAAATCGGTGGTTTTTCTGGATCTGAAGTTTCTTGTACTTAATGTGCCTTTAAGACAATGGACATCTCTTGATCAAACGATCAGACAATCAGAAACAGGGAGGAGAATAGTATTCAGTAAGTCAACAGCAAAAAAATCAAGAAGGTATGAATCAGAAGGACATCACATTTTAGAACTTGTACAAAAAGACTTTTTAAAGGAGAAACCTTGTAATGATTTTAGTGTCCTTTCAAGCACTTCAAATCAGCTTCATTCATCTGAATTTCAGTTCCGTGTATCATTAAGGATGCATTAAGTGGTTTGTGAATCTTGTATCTCTTTCAGTGTGATAGTCTGCTTCTTGCAGCTGTATTCTGCTGAAGCTAGTGGGATATCCAGAATAGATCACTCCCATCTTCTGAGATACAGTCACAGCAGTGCATACTTCTGCTTAATCTTTAATAGGCACTTTCCTTTGAGAGCCTTCCCCTTTGATGAGACAGCAGTAGAAAAGGGCCAGTCTCAAATACTTAAGTGGCAATACTGTAGCATCAGTGGTTGAAGGCATTGCAGACAGGGAGAAATAACTCATCCCCTAGCAACAGAGGTTGATTCAGTATGGGGGGAGGGTTACTTTGGCAAAAGGAATATTTTTTCAATGTAAAAGGCTCCATGAACCCAGATGTTATTCCAGCAAGGTTTGGTCTTTTATGTAGTATTTACACAATCACTTACACTTTGATAATACTGAGTATCCTCTTGCAGTTTTCAGTCCAATTCATACAGAGGAGTCAACAGAGCAGGGATGTGTGCTTGCAGGTTTGTAGTGCTCCTATTGGTTTTTTTTAGATTATCTCACTCCATTCAGGATTCTTCTAAAAGATCAACTAAATCCATGTAGATGATGCGAAAGTGGCAGTTCATACAATCACTGGCTGTGCAGGTGAGTTTCAGTTAAATTTTCCTTTAAGGTTTATTTAGGTATAAGAAGCTTTGAAATAACATCCTTTTAGGAAAAAATGCAGTAGTGTTGGCTTGTGTCTTTCAAGAAGCAAATTAGAATGATTTTTTTTTTCTTTAAACAGGTTTAGTGCAAACTTCTTCATATATGTTCACCAAGGCACTTTGATCATGTCCCTTGCTGTTATATGATCAAAAAAGTAGCAATTGCGATCAAGTATTTCCCTGGTAACAAAACAGGCCATCAGACTCCTAATGCTTCTTGTTTATGGTGATGTCCCAGCAGCCACATCTTGAATGGTGTATAATTCAAATACTAAATTCCTGCTGCAGAAATAGCACTAGAATTCATTACCATACAGTTTTACTAAATAAAAGTAGAGTCAGGAGCTTGGATTCTGGCAGATTCATTGGAAGTAGTGCTTACAAAAATTCCTATGCTACACTTGTATGTTAATTATATATAATCTTTTACTGTCTCAAGTTCGTCAGCTGAACATGAAAACACTATCATGAGATCATTCTCTCACAGAATAGAGCTGGCACAAATCTAAGTAACACTGCAGGAAGAAAAAACTCCAAAGAGTGGCAGAAAAGGTGCTGTACTGCTAACTGCAGGAACAATGGCTGCCACAGTGCACAAACATATACACTGCCCACATGTTCTCAGCTTTCTTCCTGCTTTTCAAGATTTTCTGCCTTGTTAAAGCAGAGTGATGTGAAAGAAGGGTGATTCTGCAGCTGCTTTTCCTTTGACTCTAACAGATTTTAACTCTGTGAGCTAGAAATGGAAGTATGTTCTGGAGTTCCTGATCAGAAACATTCTTATTTGTCCACAACTTAGGCATAACACATTATGCACAAATATGTTGTTTCTGAAGGTAAGGTATAAAATCACATTAGGTTCACATGTGTGCCCTGAAGGAGGCTAGGCATGTGGCCTTCTGGCTAGTAAACAGGAGGTCAGCATCTTTTTCTTTTCCTCAATTCCAAAGAAAGGGACAATGAAGCAAGTGTTCTGCTAAATGCATAGGCAATCCCTTCTCATCTCCACAAATGTTAACATACATAAAGCCAAAGCTAGCAAAACCTGTGTGAGAGAAGTTTTGTAGAAACTTTGTGGGGAAAAAAAGCTTTATGCTGAGCCTGAAGATCAATGGCTAGGACCACAACAGCAAGCTTAACAAAGCCCAAAACAACAACAAAAAAACCACCTTACTTTGTAGCAAATGATATTTTGTTGTTAATAGGGTCAGTGCAACAGAAAGGAGAACCCAGCATCCTAAAACGAGGGGAACATTCCTAGGCCTGTAAAGCAGGTAGTGGTTGGAGTGCCTGGGATAAGTAGTGCAGCGCACTCTAACACGACTGGATCTGCTCTGACTTAAGAACTTCTTTCTCCCCTTGCCAAATTTCAATGGTGAAGTTTTGCTGGAGCAGCAGAAAAATCTTCTGTCAATTCTGAAAGACGCTGTACTCTTCAGAAGATGAAACCAGCAAAAAGACTTGGTCTTACAGTAGTTCCATCATTATAATAAACATTCCCTGCTTTTCCTGGAGGAGAGCTACCTTCCCCACCAAATGGATTTAGATACTGATAAGGAGCGTGCTTTCTGTATTCCTTTACAGTAAGTTCCATAAAAATCATATTTCAGTCCTCTTTGAGGACAGGATGGTGTACTTTGCATTGATGGGAGAGGACCAGTCAGTTCTACTTCAGCTTAAGACAGTGTTTCCTCTCACCACAGAGTCCAATATCTGCAGGTGACTATTCTGTAACCTCTTGCTGAAAACAAATGGTAGATGCCCTCCTAGGTTCCAGGGCAAGCTGTTCCCTCAATCATTTTCTGAGGAACTGGGAACTTCAGTGCATGAGGGATAGCCCCTTTAGTTGGGGGTTTTGCATCATGTTTGCCTCTTACAGTTTGGATTTGGGAGTGGACTGGAGCAAGATCCTCATGTCTAGCAGTGCTTTCTCAAGATAATGTGCCATGCGGGCTGCATTTGTGTCAGCACAGCTGTTGAATGCTGAAATTGCGAAGTTGATGTGTTCATCCATAGGGTTGTAACAGATTCCATAGCCATCTGGAACCACGGGACCAAAACACATCACGCAGTCTGTCTTTGCTGGGACCTGTGGAGACAATGCGATTAAAAACTTCTAACCGGAGAGAAATGTAGCCATCAAATGCTAACAGCTCTGTCAACAGTAGAAGAAACTGCCATCTCATTAAAATGATCTAGAAGAGGGCCTTTTTGGTCAGACTCAACCTACCACCACATGCATGCTGGATTCCACCATTTAGTAGCGAAGTGTTTTCCTATTCATTTGCAAAGGAGTACTTGTCCCCAAGATAAGCTTGTAATAGGTCACTAACAGAACTCTATTGGTAAAAATCACAGCACAGCAGATGGACATAAAGCTATTCTGGCAGTTAACTTCAATTGATCTCACTTGCATTTAGATACCAAGCACTTTTGGTGATCTTCGTTTTGGTTATGCTAGGGTTTTGTTGGGTTTTTTTGTTTTGGTTTGGTTTTTTACAGGGTTGAGAGGGACTGTAGCAGCTGTAAGATCATATCTGCAGCTTTATGGAATTGGTAGAAGCCTTAAAAATTTCTCTCCCCAAATGAAGATTAGTTTCTAACATAAGGGAACGAAGGAGAAATGTGGACAAGAAGGGCAATGAAAAGAAACAAAGAAAGCACTTCTGTCTTTGCTTGGATGAGTCCTACCTGGCTGGTTGAGAGATTGAAGTGCATTGCAACAGCGTATGCTGTGTCCATGAACAGTTCAGGCATGCTCACTAGGTCCTCAATAGCTTGAAGCTTCAAGCCTAAGAGGTGGCGGTCTATTGCATTGCCCCTTATTGCCTGTAAGGAAGGAAGACTAGATGAAAGCCTGTCTAGCAGGCAAGCGAGCAAAACTATCAATTTCTTTGGGTTAAAGAAAAGAACACTTCTAAAAATCTTTAAATGTTTAAAATTAGAAGGAAACTAGATTTTGCCTTTAGGACCAATAGTCCGTCTTGCTTGTAAGGACTGTGAAATTAAACATACCAGTGGAACCAACCTTACCAGTTCCTGCCTATGGGCTCCCTGTGGTTTAAGGGGTCCTCATGCAACTTTGGCATTTATCAGCAACAATGACAGTGAGTACTGAAGCTATTTTCATATTTGATTCCCTCCTTTCGGTCAGTCACAAGGTACACTTAAACCACTAGCTAGGGAGAAAGGATTCAGTCTGTGGCCTAGAACACTGTCAGATCAGTTAGACCTATGCAACAGCACTAACAGCCACATTGCTATGTCAGCAGAGAAAACTCTTCAGGTCTTGACTTTCACCAGAACCCTTATTTGCTAGGTAAAACCCCAAGTCTGGCTGCATAGAGGGCACTCACCATATCAGTGTATTGCCTGTGGGCCTGCGTAGCTCTCCTCAGCAAGTCTGCCTTCTCCTGGTCCTGAGAACACACAGATCTGTCTGTAAGTTTTTCTGCAGAACGGAAAACCTCATTTTGGCTGTTCCTCTAGGATGGAGGGCATTTCTGCCTTGTGTGTCTATCCTAGACTAATTTTTAGATTTACTAGATTTAATTTTTAAATCATTTTGTTGGCTGTGTTACTTCATTCTGAATGGAGTTCTCCATCCATCAGTAGCAAAACTTAGTTTGAGTAGCTAAACAGACTTCTAGAAGGGACATTACTTCTTTTTGGTGGGATTAGAAATGTCCATGTGTTGTTTCCCAGGCTTTCAATACATGTGAAAGTAAAGCCAAATTAAACCCAAGGTGCGTGACTATACACTCCAAGCAATGTTTTAGCTCAACTTCATATCAGGTGCAGTTTTGCTTAGCTGAAAGCAGCTGACACAGGGTTAGCCAAATAAGCAGCTTTCCTCTTTTTCTGGAGTGGAGTCCTTTTACTCCACTTCTTTAGGATCCTCACCGATTTGTCAGGGCTGTCCATTGATTGCACAAACTTAAGAGATTCTACAGAAGTCGAGCGGATGGTGTCTGTGCGGCCCAGGCGGAACATCCTTAGCGATGCACTCTCGTATGTGGCACAAACGTGGCCGTACATCCTGGAAGATGGAGAAGAAAGTCACAGAAGTGAGTTTGCCCTGGGAGAAATGGCCTCTTGTGAAGCAGAACTGCAGGGAAGGGGAAGACTTTACGGGAGTGAGTCCCACTGACAGCTGACCTCTGATGCTTCCTTACTAGGACTGTACACATACAGAAGGGTAGATCTCACCTGTTGCTTGGCAGTTGCCACAAGTAAAGTCTGCTGTTCAGTCCCAGTGCATGGGGAAAACGTGGGACTTCTTAGAAAGCAGGCCATAGCAGCCTGCGAGAGACTTGTCTCTGCCACCTTTATCAAGCTTACATATTGGAGTCTGATGGTGAACAGGTTGAGAAGCTACCTATTGGTGGTCTTACCTGTAATATGCTAGCTGCAAGGCTAGCTGGATAAAGGCATCAGGACTTATCTTCTCTGACTTGGGGAAGTTTTTCCCAAATTGATGAAAGACCATGACTTTGACATCCAGGTCTTCGACCATTCTGCAAAGAAAGAAAGAGGAAGTGTTCCTTTGTCTGTTGCTTGTTCTTGTAACATAAAGGTATGGATTTGCTTTCACAAGGCTCAGAGAGAACATGCTATCTGGATCTGACCTACGCAGGGACAGGGCGCTCCATCACACACAGATTTGTTTGGGCAGCACCACAGAGATGAGCTTTTTCTGGCCACTGCTGAAAATCTTCACCAGGTTATATGGGCTTGTGTGTGTATATGTGTTTATGCTCCAGTATCCCTAGTTAGATCCACTAAAGCCTTGCTCTTTCTCAGTAAATGGGATGAATCAGTAATTACCCCTTTCCAGCACCTTTGACTTTATTCCTAGCAGGTGGCTTTAGTATGCTTTTCAGCTAGGTTCAATGCTGTTGACCCAAGAAGTCATTGGGAAAACTCCCTGGCTGCAGTGGGGGAAGCCTCATTTAAACCACTGTCATGTTCCAAAGGGGGACATGAATTACTCCCTCAGTCACTCACCAGACCTCTCCACTGCTTTGTACTTACATGTTGAGGTTCTGCTTTGCCTTCTCTATGTCATTCTTGATTTCTGGGGTGATGTTAAACCGCAGCTTTTTGGGCATTGGCAAAGGAATCATGGGCGATCTTACCAGCTCAGGTTTCTTCCTGCATAGAGAAATGATTATGTTTAACCTGACCTTGAACAGCTAAGCACACCAGAACCTGAGTAGAAATGCACAGGAGATCTTCCCTAACACCTTGTGACACTAGTCAGAGGCTGAAAAATTCTTCACAGAGCCATTACAGCGTTTTTTGAAGGGTATGAATGAAATGTCTTCTGTGCCTTCTGCCCAAAAGAAACACCTCTCCCAGGCAAAAGTCCTGTTTGAACAGTGCAATTCCCTGAGAATGGAAGCAGCAGCAAAACTTAGCAGAGTAGCTCAACCACTTAATTCTCATCACAAATACAAGAACTGCAATACCTAATTAGCATACCACTACCCTTCCTCCAGAACGAGTTCCTAGGGGGTGAGCTGTGAAGAGGCATGTTCTTGGGGAGCAGGTGGTTTAAAACCTATCTCAAATGCTGAGAAAAATTAGAGGAGGCAGGACTCACGTGTACTCCACGATGTGATCCAGAAGAGCGACAATGGGTGGGCCTTCTGAGGGAGCATGCTCATATACAAGACCACAGGAGCCATCTTCAGCAATGATGAACTATGAGAGAAGCATGAGAGGACAGTGTTGAAGACAGACATCCAGTGTGTGAAGCAGGAGCTATCCAGAGAGTTGTTAGTATCTCACTGCTCTGTATCAGAATGGACAGTGATCCTATCCTTGCACACTGGAAAGGTACCACAAAGGTCTCATTTAGCAGAACAACAGTGGAAGCCTTTCAGCAGGCTTAGAAGATCTGACAGCACTGTTACAGTTTTGCAAAATTAACTGGATTAAGAGTGTGCTGTGCCTGATAGACATATTGGTGTGGGCAGTGTCCTGGCAATACAGAGTGGTTCAATGGTTTTAATTTACTTAGATGCGCACATAATACAGGAATAATATCATGTGCTGGCTTACCCTTACTTTTCAGTTAGCTGGAACATCTAAGCATTATCCGATCAATGAAGAGTTCCAAATAGGAACAAAATAGCTGAAAACATTATGAAGAATTCAGCAGATATGAGAAGAATCTTTTAAAGCACTGCTGCTACTATCCACAAGCCAGGATATACCAACTAATGAAGGAGAAGCTTGAATAGCAGCTGCTGTTGAAGGCTCTTGACAAAACTGAACGGAGAAGAGATCAGATGGATGCCATGGGATGGCAGCTTATGTTTGAAAAGACAAAACAAAAAGCCATTGGGCAGCTTCTGGCAGAAACAGGAAAAGTGACAAGCCTAGAGGAGATACAAGGAACAGGCCTCCCTACGTTTGGGCTGCCTCTAAGCAGAGGCGGCATTGTTCACTGCAGGCAGAAAATTGATTTACAAGGAACACAAAGAACCACTACACTGAATAAGCGTGGGCAGATGCAGTAAAAGAAACAAAAGTCCCTGAGGCAGGAATGAATGCTTGTGGTGACTGCAAGGGAAACCATAGGATCTCATACTGTCAGCCACCACACCTTGTCTCCCCTACTTCTCCACTCTCTTAATACGAGGAAAACTTTCCTGCAACAGGTTTCTGGGACTTCTTGGACCTTCGTAGTCTCAGGAGAAAGCATCTCCTCCAGAGCCATGTCTTCAGGATCTTTAGAACATCAGCACTTACTTGAAGAGTTTTGTCGAACCATCGGTTCCCACTGTTCCAGCGACTGCCTCCACCATGCAGCATCTGAGCAGCCACACGGCTCTTGTAGATGTCCTCAGACACCCGTGGCATAGGTGCATCAAGGCAGACAGTGCAAATGCTCTTCTCAATTGTACGCACAGATTCCTTATTGGTCTTATCTGGGAGAGAAATGAACAGCAAATAAGGAAGGGGAGTTGAAAAACTTGCATTTTAATTGGAGGGAGACTGAAATTTGAAAGAGCAGGTTTGAAGGACCCGGTGTTGGATTACCACTATACCTCAATGCAGTACTGGTCATTTAGAGGTGTACGCAGTTATTAAAATTGTAGCCAGCTGGTTTGTTACAGGTGTGAGCATGCTGCATTCACCCTCCTTTTTTCATGTTTCTTACATCCCACCCATTTGCAAGGCAACAAACTCTAGGATTTCAGGTCTAACAAACCAAGCTTTGCACTTCACCTGTGTACCTTCCAAACAAAAAATAACAATACTTTGCAATGAAATCAGGTTGCTTCTTTGAGGTGGAAAGCTCATGTTCTCTGTCCAGAACAAGCTTCCAAAAGAAAGAACTGAGCAGAGCACAGCAGTGAGGTTGGTAGTTCAAGCATTCGTGGTTGTTAGCACTTGCACGTTAGGGGCTCTACAGACCTTTCAGAAGGTTATTGTAGGCTTTTGCCCAGCTGTTTCGGTGGTTGGTGGTGAGGATCCCAATGGGTTCTTTGTTTGTTTGGAGGGAGGTGTTCCATATCTTCTCCAGCTGAATGAAGAGCTGATCAGTGGTAAGGGGACTTCCATCACTGTTGTAAACATCCAGCTCAAAGAACTGAAGGTGAGAAGAGTGGACAAGGACAGAGACAGAACATGAGAGATATTTATTGTCCAGCCTCAGAAACAGGGAACAGCCACTTTGAGAAGGTAAGACCTGACCTAAGAACTCAGCCTGTAAGCAGACCTTCAAAGAATGCTCAGAATTGAGAGACCCAAGTCCAACTTCCCTTGCTGGGCATAAATACAGTCCAGGTTTTAAGAAGCTCAGAAGCCACGGTAATAAGGGCCAAAACACATGAGGAATTCCTATTTCTGAGACTCAGCTGTGATGGTAGGGTTTGTTATGCAATTTCCACTTGCAATTTCCAATTCCAGACATGATCTCTGGGCTATGAGAGGAACTGCAGGGACAAGAAACAGGACAAGAGCATTTTTCTGCCTCATAGTCTGTTGCTCGCACACAGCAATCCCAGCTATTGGCCAGCTAAAGCCAAAGGGGATAAGGGGAGCAGGAATGAATCCCTGGTGAGGCAAACCTTGCAGGCAGAGACTTTCTATTGTTCCCTTTCCTCTGGACTACAGCTAGCTGAAAGGGACACCTGCATCTAAACAAACCTTGAAAGCTCAGCAGCTGCCATACCTGGAAGTTGTGAACCACTGTGATGTGTCTGGACTGCTTTTTGCCTTTGGCATAGTTGACAATGGAGTCCCGCTTGGGCCCAGGAATGCGGCAGGATGAGAGGATCTGGTAGTACTGGTTCATGCAGAGGGGCTTCCCACCCAGGTACTCCACTGGAAGGGTCTCACTGGAGACACAGCAAGGTAAGGAGGAAGGGGGAGAGAAAACAGATCAGTGAGAAGGCCTGCACTCCCCACACAAGACAGGCATAGGCTCAGCCATGCAGCTGCTGTCACTCACTCCAGCAATACCTAAACATGTTGGTGCTGATGGTATAAAAAAAGGGGCTGTCCTTACCTACTGCTACCGGCTTTCTTAGTAGGGGCTACAAAAAAAATGTCTGTTTGCTGGCCTTTCATTTGGGAAGGGGAAAACCATTATCCTCTCTGTAACACCAGAAAAATAAATCTCTGGACCTACTACGTAGCTTAGCATACACCATGCTGTCTGCAGAGAAGAATCCAGGGCACAATATACTGGGAGATGTATTGTTTCCTGTGAAATGGCAGAAAGAGGTTTTCAGGTATAATTTTGAGTAGTGAGTGTCTGATGTGCTATCTATGACTCACGAACTAGATAGACTGGGACTCAATCAATCACTTGAGCAGTCATATTCCAACTACCCTTCTCGCAGCTGGCCCTGAGCCTTGTCTGAATTTGGATGTAAAGGTGTGATGTTGGTAATGTGTTGGTAAACATATTTTTGGAATATAAATAAGGCATGGTCAGCAGAGGTTTGTTGGTGATCAGAAGAAAAAGAGTAAGGAGGAGCAAATTTCTCCAGAGCTCATCCCGTCTAGCTGGGAGATGATAAATACCAGAAACCCAAAACGAGAGAAACAAATTCCTGCTGCCTGAGCTGTAACTTGTTCTGTGCGCAAACAAAAGTATGTAGCTCCACAGGACTGTCAGTCAGGCTCACTCCCTCTAAGCACATACACGTGCCAATGAAAGTATTAAGTTAAACAACATGAAGAAAGAAAAGTAAATTTGCTTTTTCCCAGTGGTGGTGACCTTGGCAGTGAGCAGTGATGTTGATTACAATATCTCTTTTCAGATATTTGCTGTCTTCTCTTGCCTTTCTATTTGGAAGGGAGATTTACTGACTAGGCTCAGCCTTGCTATGACAGTAAAGGACACATGAGAAGTCAGGAGGGTCACTCACTCACTTGTCAATCATGGTCTTGAAATCCAGGATGCCCTCTATCAGCTTGGCAGCAAACCTGGAAAAATATCAAATGTAACAAGTTGAGATTCAAACACAGAACATCTGGGGCTCAGGAGCTAGCTAAGGAGGGCTAGCAGAGCTTCTCTCTACTCCTTAGAAAGTGCAGCCTTTCTGCCAAGTCCCTATTGTGCCCATCTCTGGTTAGCTGATACAGCCACTCTGGGGTTGTGATTTCAGATTGCTGGATAGTCCTACCATGTAGCGCTTTTTTATGTATCTTACTGTATAACCAAGGAACTCTGGACAACTTTCAAGAAAGCAGGGTTCAGTCCAGATGTATATATAAATGACCCTCTAACAGCAGCATTTGTTACTGACATGTTGAGATTTTATCACATCCTAGTTCTGTCTTAGCATTAAAACAGCACCAAGAAAAGGGCATTTCTGCCCTTCCCTGGCCAGGGGCCACCTCTGAGTTTCAAGCCAAGACGCAGCTGTATCTCCCTGCATCCAAGACTCACCACTGCCGACTCAGTTCCTACCCAGTGAATGTTCTGCTGCTAATGCAACTCTTAAGAGCGTTCCTCTGACATTGAGGGATCTGAAACAAATGCAGACATGCTGCGTGCTGACACTGAGGTGGTGTGTTTACCAGGATCAACATAAGCACTGCCAATGCCAACTCCCAGCAGGGAGGGAGGCTGTGACAAGCCACATCAAACTGCTTAGCTGGGAGTGACAGGTTGGCCTGCTCTGAGCTGGGAGCTCCCACCCATGCATGGGAGTAAGGGTGCAGGAGGTCACTGTGACAAGAGGTTGCACTCAGCTGAGCTTCAAAGGCTTTAAAGTGGTGGGAGCATTTGGCATTTGCAGGCAGTGTCATCTAGATTTGCTCAGCCTACCCATCCCTAGTAAAAATCTAAGGACATAACTCCAAGAACCTAAAGGCTGTTAAACAAATAAGACATCCTGCAAAGTAGTTTTCAATGAAAATTTCCCAGCCTTATTGCAAAATGTGAGGAAGTAAAACAGCTGGGAAACAACAGTGAAAGAGCCTATGTTCCTTTTCAGAGAGCCAACAGCCTGGGAGCAGAGTTAGGGCTTGAGGGGGAGGGGTTAGCGACTTGTTTTCAGCCAGCAGTGTTGCCAGATTAAGGAATGGAGAACACCACCTTCTAAACTTGCCTCTTGGCTCCTGAAGCTTTAGTGTCAAGCCATGCTGTCAAACTTCCTTCTGCAGCCACAAACTGTACAAACACGCAATTAGATTCTATTTCACATGGGAGCCCAGATTCTTATGCAGCTGCTCAATTCCACTGGTTGGGGCACTGGTAGTGCTCCAGATCTTATCTTCTATTTGGATTACTTAAGAGTGAATAATATGAGAGAGAGAGGTTTCAAAGATGTTTGTCTAGTCTTGCACTGTCCCCATAAGGCTCACTCTCTGCACCTCTGCTTAGGTGTACCCAAGGGAGTGGAAGGGAGGATTTGTTCTCAGCCTCACTGCTCCCCTGGTGGTACTTTTGATCTGCCAGAGCAGTGATGGCTAGTAACTCTGTATAAAGGTCAATGCTAAAGCTTTGCAGGTGGATTTAACACACTGGTAGTGGTGGTTAAAAATTAAAAGGAGACCACAAGGAAGAGAGGACATGGCAGGGTTTGATTGCAAGGAAAAGCTCAGAGTGCAGAGGCTGGTCACTGTTAAGTTTCCCAAACCATAAATCACAAGTGAAATGATACAGAAGGGGCCAGTCCCCTGCAGGAACAGACTGAATGACAGTCCCTGCAGCAGGCTCCCCCATCCCTATGAACTAGCAAACTCCAGAGGCATTTCTGGTTGGTCTCCCTTACATGCCTGGGCTACTTTTTATGCCTCCTTCAACTGCACACACAATCTTAGTGCTTCTTAGTCTTTAGGGTGTCAGATATATCCTCACAGTGCCTCCAGCCAGTGATTTGGCCATCTTGCAATGAAGATCTGTGCTAGAGCAAAGACTGAAACATAGGCTTTTAGTCCCTGTTTAGTACCTGAACCACTGGACTCCTTGTTTTTCCCCCTTGATGAAGTATTTAGTCTGGTGCAACCAGGAGTTTCCTAACAGCCTGGCAGCCTTTCTTTATCTGCACAGCACAAACAGCTATCAAACTTGGGGACCACATGGTAATTGCTCTCCCAATCAGCCTACACACCCTCCTCCCTGTACAGCAGAGATAGCTCATCCCATGTGAAACCTAGGGGAAGGTAGAAGAGGACTTTACCTGAGCTGACCTTGTCGATCCAGAAAATCCTGCTTAGGTAAAACCACACCTGGGCTGGAGTGGACCACAACTGGCAGGCGATACTCCAGGTAAGCTGTCTTCAGCCACCATTCTGAGAGCTGGGACGGAGAAAGGCAACAGGCATGGCATCTGCTGCTGTCTGACCCAAGCCCAGCTGAACGGTCTCAGCATCCTGCCCCCAGTTCTGTCCCACACTTTGCAAACAAACTGTTCGGGTTTTATGCTTTGCACATGGAATGGTAGATGGGGAACTGAGCAAGGCAGTGGGGGCTCTTGGTGCAGGGCTTGAGCAGAGGGTTTCCTTCAACTTCTTGGGGCAGCTGTGTGATGTTAACAGGTTAGAGGCTTCAGCGGCCACAGACAGGGTCAGCGACTCCCTGTTCTGCCATAAATCTGCTCACCCAAGTCCTGGTGAGGAGCTTGCACAGCTCAGGGAGGTCAGCAGCAGACTGGTCATGAAGGTGATGCCATAAAAACACAGGTGTCAGTGGATGCAACCAGGACATTGGAGAGGTGTGCGTCAGACCTCCACCCTCCCTAACCGGAGCCTGGGGCCAGAGTCCCAACCTACCCAGTTCTCTGTTTTCTTGGCTCTTCTCTCCAGGCCTTTCTGCAGCCTCTCCCCAACACCTCCTGGCTTGCGGAACTCAGCCACCAGCTCCTGTGTGTGGTTCAGCTCCTCCTCGCTGATGATGGGCTGCAGAGCCAGCAGGTAGCGGTCCAGTGTTTGCTGGAGCGGTGGCACAGGCAGATGGGGCAATGCTTCCTGATGAAGTTGGAATCTGCCTGGGATCTTGCCTAAAGCTGTCGGCTTCAGCAGGCCGTAGGGCCTGGCCTGCAAAGCACAGAGCAAATGTCGAGACAAAACTTCCCCCCTGATGTGCACAAAGTAGCAAATAACCTGGATCTGGGAGTCTCCATCCCAACCTCTCTGAGGGCACACAGATGTCACAGCATGGGAGCAGAGCACCCAAAGCGCAAACGCAAGGCGCAGGTCTAATGATAGCATGCTAGAGATGGTTGTAGGATATCCAGAAAAGCTGAGAAACTTGATCTCCCAAAATACTGATTCTCAGCTCATCAGAGGAAATGCTGCCAGGATAATGACATCTCACTCTCTAGGCACCTTCCAGCTAAGAATCTCCATGCGTTCAACAAAGTCAAACCCTTCCATCCCATGGTAAGTGGGAAGAAAGTAAGTTGTGAAAGAAATATTCATCTTATGTACTGTCAGAAACTGTTTCATGACTTCTTACAACAGCGTAAGGCTTGAAAGTTAAGTAGAACCCTTATGCCAAATCAAACTGCCCTTTTGGCTTTGATGAGGCAGAATTTAGGTGAGTTTGGGGCAGGATTAAAATGCCTCTTCTCTGACTGGCCAGGGATCGTATGTCACCAGCGATGGTCAGGGAAGGACTGGCTGTGATGTCTAGGCCTTGGAGCAATGCTCCTTTACGCTGGTGAACCTCCCAGTTACTGGAGGACCCAGCTATATTAAGAGAACCTCTATCCAGTTGTACCAGTATGGGACTGGCCAAATTACAGGAGTCTTTGGAGAGGAAACAGGGAGAGCTGTTCAGGAAATTGTGGGTGATGCCAACAGATTCCTGGGATCTGATGGGGTCATGTGGGAATGAAAGCCTTAGAAAGCACTGTACCATTTCCCTGGGCAGAGAAATGAAACAGAGCAAACCCAACTGATAACCAGGAAATTAACTTGCCAGTTTTCTCCCAAAAGAATAACAACATCCTCTTGGGGGAACAGGGTTGGACATCCTTCAGCTTGAAGATGTTTAAATTGTATTCTAAAGGTTTTCAGTTCCCTCTGCTCCTCCCTCTCTATTGGATCTACTGAATCAGACACTCTCCTACAGGACTCCGGACTTCGCATCGTCAGCGTACTGAGGATGCAAAGCCAGTGAGAACATACCCTTTGATTTCCAAGGCAATGAGAAAATAGCTGTCCCGCCACTTCCTCCCAGCAGTTAAGCACAGAGAAGAAGAAAGAGTAAATCTGCAAGGTGACAAAGCCTCTGCATGGTGCTGAGCCCCCAAAGAAAATGCCCTATGATGCTCTTTGTAGGACCTGGCAAGAACTATGAGATTGAGATTTGGAAAAGGAATGTTAATAAGAGAAGGGGGAATTACTGAAGCATGAAAGAAGAGTGGGGCTGGGAAGAAATGAAGGGTGTTAATCATGGCAGTGTGGGCATACTGTACCTTCTCCGCTTGCTTCTGCTTCCTATCCATGGCTGGTAGGACAGAAAAGATCGTAAACCTCTCCCTCGGCCTGTCTCGGTTTCCTCTTCCACCTGACAATGTGCTGCCCGTGCAGGGCGTCACCTCATTAGCGAACTGCCACATGACTGCTCTGATCAGAGGGCTCAAGGCCAGACACAGGCCTGGGAGAGGATGGGGTAATCAGACCAACAGGTTGCGTCAACTGCCATGAAGGTGTCTTTCTGGGAAGTCCCCCCGTGGCCACTGACCGTCAGCCCTGCATTGCCCAGTCGGTGCTTGCTGATCAATACTGTGTGGGCAGAGTCTCTCTCCGATCAATAGCTCTGGGCCTCCAGCCATGGCAGAAGTGAAGGTGCTGGGGACGTCGTTCCCTCAGCCTTTGCCTGGACCATGAAACTACAGCAGCCATTGCGAGAGAAGCCTGAACATCAGGCAGGGGAGACTCCAATTTACATCCTGGAAGCAGGTGACACTGTGGGCTGTCACCAGATGGGACAAGCTGCAGGGAGGACTTATGCGGGTAATGGGGAATTTAGTCCCTTTGCTCAGGCAAAGGTGGCCAGAGGGTGTCAGATGAGGACAGATCTCCAGTAGGAGCTGGACAGTGACCCAGCATCACTGCAGGTAATGGCAGGATTAATTGGAGATGGGAGAAAATTCAGTTTGGGGCTAAAGACAGTATCCTAACTACCCTCACACTCCATGTGTGTGCGGTCATTATTGCAAGCAGAGACTTTGGGGAGTTCTGGGTTGTCAACCCTTAAAAAAACAAGTTATCTCCAAAGCAGGGCAATAACAGAACTGTGCAGTCACGAGGAAAATCACCCCCTCCTTCATGTCAGTCTAATAGATTGAGAGGCAGACAAGCATAGTCTTCTACATAGCTAAGATCAAGTATGATGATTCCAAATGGTTTCAGATTTTCCCTGGGGTAACAGTGAAAATCCCAAACCAAATTAATTGAAAACACTGCATGTTAAAATGTGGAGTGGATTTGTATCTTTCTTCTTTTATGTCCTCTGCTTGTTTGGTTTGAGGTCACTCAAGTGTTTGGTGGGAGGACGAATAGCGATTACAGCTGAACAGAGGCGGCAGCTGGCAGCAAGTAGAGCAAACAATCCACCTTTCCCCACGAGCAACAGGGAAAACGAACACCAACGGAGAGCGGGGCATGCAGACATGGCCAGCTTGTGGGCTGGCATTGCTCCTGAGCCACGTTCCAACACAGCAGATGACCTTTTCCAGAGCCTGCAAAGCTGGTGGGAAATCCACCTGTAGCCTGGGGCTGGGGCACAGGAGGAAATTCAGAGCAGTGTCTGATTCCCCGCACGGCCACAACATTTAGGATCAGAAGACAGAGATTTGTCTTTTTCTTTTATTTTTAAATTAGAAGCTGCAGAACCCCTCAAGCTCAGAGACAACCAGCCCTGCCTGGCCACTCAGAAAGTGTCTCCGGGAGTGAATCCATCATGTCATCCCGCTCTGCCTCCTCCTCTCTGTGATCTGTCAGTGTCTGCAATAAACAGTTCCTAAGACCAGATGTGGGGCTGACAGCTCTGCTGCATATGTAGCCTTCCCCCTGCTCGCAGTGAAAGGCACGTTTTAAAGGCGAAGCCTGCAGCTACAGACAGCTGTTTCTTGGGCTTCCCTCGCTCCTGACCAGCCGTGGCCAGCATCCACCTTCCCTGCTGTCGTCCAGCCCCAAGCCCTCCATCTCTGACAGCTCTGGTGAATGTTCCAGCACGCAGTGCTCCCTCAAGGCACGTGAAGAAACCAAACCAGCTTGGAAGATGAACTTCAGCAGCGTCCCTCCCCGTCACCCTGGGATGAGCAGTGCTCTCACGGCTCCCCACGGGTGGCGAAGCCCTTTCCAGCCCTCCTCACAACCGGGATCCTCGTCGGAGAGAAACGCATGTCTGCAATGCGCCTTAATCACCGTCCTTATGGCCCTACCGAAGGCAGCCGTGCTTCCCCTCCGGGTTTAGGGAGCGGCGCCGGACCCCGACAGCAGCACTGCCACGGAACCGGGTCAGGGTGGCCCTTCGTGCTGGAGCTTTGCGGAGCCATCTCCCCCCCTAACCCCTTCATCTCCTCCTGGCAGCTCGAACCGGCAGACTGGGGCTGGCGGAGGCCTCCCCCGGCGGCGGGCCCGTGGCGCAGGCCCCCGCCCCGGCCGCTGCTGACCGCCGGCGGTTCCTGCCCCTTATCGAGGCCCGGGGATGGCCGGGGGCCGTGTGCTGCCTGCCCGGCACGGGGAAAGCCCCCGGAGCCCCCCGGTCACCGCCAACCCCTTCCCTCCCGGTCCGGTGGCGCGTCCCGGCCGACATCTCCCCCCGCCACGCCGCGTCC
>NW_010972742.1:5520107-5559300 GCF_000737465.1 Haliaeetus leucocephalus | reverse complement strand
CCGCCCCGCTCGGCCGCCAGGGGGCGGGGCCGTCCCGCCGCCATCTTGGAGCGGGGCGAAGCCCGCGCCGCCATCTTGGGGAAGGGCAGGGTCCCGCTGGGAGGGGAGGGAGCGCCGCTGCCGGTGTCCGAGCGGGGATGCGGCTCCTCTGTCAGCTGCCTTCTCCGGGAGTTGGTGAGAAGAGTCCTCCTGCTCGCCGAGGCGCACCTCCTCTCCCCTCTCCTCCCCGCACACCCACTCCTCGCGGCGCCACAGCGCCCCGCACAAATATGGCCGCCCCGCGGTCCTGTGTGGGTAGAGGAGGCCGTGCCCCGCACAAACATGGCGGCGTGGGCCACGACGGTGGCCGGGAGGGGCCACGCCTCCTACTGACAGCCCCGGGAGCGACAGGCCTGGGCGGCGTGCCCTGCTCAAAGATGGCCGCCGGCGGCTTCGGCGTTGTCCGGAGGTGAGAGGTGAGGGGTGGCAGCGGCGGTGGCCGGGCTCCGAGAAGATGGCAGAGAGCGAACGGCGGGCAGGTGAGGGGCGGCTGGGGCGGGGGCGGCTCCGGGGCTTTCTGGGCTGGGGGCTGCGCTCGGGGCCCTTGAGGGGTGTTCTTCGGGGCCGGGATGCCGGGCCCAGGGTGTACGGGGTGGGTGTGTGGTGGGCCTCATGCTGCACGGGGGTCCTTGGGCCGGGGGCGCCGGGCCCCAGGCTGCGGCGCGGTGACGGCAGCAAGCGCCGGGGCCTGTGGTGGGGTGAGGTGGGAAGAGGCTTTGCTGAGGTTACGAAGGGGCCCTGGAGCCCCCTGACCCTCGGCCGGGTGGGGTGGGGTGGGGTGGGGAGACCCGGCACCGGCGGCCGCCCGGCCCCGCTCCGGGCTGAGGCCTGCTGGGCCGTAAGCTGACGGTACGGTTAGGGCCCGATCCCCCCGAGAGGGAGAGGGCTGGGCTGGTGCTCCCTGAGGGATCTGTGCCCCACGGCAGGGATCGGGGACGAGGCGGGGGGGAACCTCTGCCCTGTGAGGGCTGACGAGGGTGTGCGTGTCCGTCCTGCGCATCCCAGGGGCAAGGTGGTCGGGATTTAGGCTGCTGGAGCAGCTGGAGTTGGGGCTCCCTGTCATCTGTAGCCCGTGTTTTGTGACTCTGTTTCCCGTTGCTGAGATGGGTGATGTTTGCCGGTGTAGAAGGTCCGTCTCGTGGCTGAGTTTGATTCACCCTCCCCACACCATGAGAGTAAGACTAAAAGTGTCTCCTTTGTCCAAGTTGCTTTTCATCATAAAACTAACCCCTCATGCTCCTGTCTCCATCGCATTATTGGTTTTGGACTTTTGCGTATGCGTTCGTTTTGTAATATTGTAACCCCTGCAGCCCTCAGTGTGTTTCTTTCCTTGAGTATCTATGGTCTCCTCCCCAAGAGGAAATGCACAAAGTGTGTGTCAGAAGAAGTGATGGTTGAGAAACAAATACAAAGACATGAAACAAGTTCTGTGATGAGACAGTTTGGGCTAATATCTGGATCCCCCAGTGCCAGACACTGCCCTGGTCACATCTCTGGTTTTTATGTATCACCGGTATTAATGGACAAGTCAGTGTTTGCCTTTTTACACCACTGCTCTGGAGTTTTTAATTGTTTTCATGTTATAAGCTCTTTTAAAATAAGAGCTCCATCATTATGATGCTATGAGCCGTTGTGAGTTGTGTGCTGAATTCTCAGAAGAGAGGCACACGTGTCTTTCATTTAAATTCCTCGTGTGTTGTTCCTCTTGCCCTTGTACCTGGAAGTTTTACTGTAACTTAGGTGTTGGAATGAACCAAATGCTGTAACACCCTAGGCAGTTGATGAGACTGCATTTGTTCTGTAGATGTGGAACTTGAAAGGCAGAGAAGTTAAATGACTTTCTAAGGTTATGTGACAAGTCTGTAGAAGACTCTGTGTTGTTCCTGGGACTTTGGATTTCTTTTTCCCTGATCTGCCTGCTAGACAGCACAGGTCTGCTGCAGAAAAGGCTGCCGACACTTCTGGCTAGTATTTTCTATGTAAACGCAGCTAATGATATTTTAAGGAGGTGGAGTTTGGTGAAGTATGTTAGGGACCCAGTGCCTGAGCTTGCTGTAGTGTGGAGAGCAGTCGCTGAAGCATTGCCAGGGTAGCTGGTACTGAACAAATACCTTCAGATTTTCTAGAATTAAAAGGATGAACTGGGTGGCTCTAACAGAATTCATAAATTCACATTAGCAGTGGTGTGCTGCACTACCTCTTGCTATTAAAAGTTGCACTTGTAGGAGCACAATGCAAATTACCTCTAACCTCATGGAGCGTTTCTGGCTCTGCAGTGTCCTATTGTGGGGCTGCCAGCTGAGAGCAGAACTCTGGAGAGCGCGGGGTAGGGCTCACCCTTACAACAGGATTGGGTCCTTCATTCAGATGCTGGGGAAAAGAGCCCCTCTAATGCGTTAACAACTTGCATTTGCATTAAATATTACATCCTGGGCTCTGAGGGAGCTTTAAAATTAAAAGATCTTCATAGCTTCCACCTGGAAGAGGCTGTGTCCCAGTATCCTCCAAGCCCCTGTGCTGCCTGGACCAGGGGCTGTGGCTCTGGACTGCCATCTATTGAATTGCTCCAGCTTTGTCTTTGCAGGAGTTGTCCTTTTTAGAGGAATGCAGTTAGGTGTAACACCCTAAAAACAAGGCACAGTTAGTTTGTTAGGAGAGCTCAGTGCTTCAGCATGACCTAAAGCATGTCTTCACAAGACAGAAATAATTAAAGTAGCTGGATGTTGTCTTTGTTATCTCCTGCACCAGCCTCTCTGTCCAGATGGAAAATGCATTTTTAGTTGTGAAAACAAATGTAATGCCACGTTCTGAAGCCTTGCAGTGTCCTTAGGAGTATATTATCTGGGGATCTGGAGGATATTGTTTGGTGAGGAGGACTTGGTGAGATAACAGTGCAAGCTGGGATTGATTTGTTTCCTTTCTGTCTCCGGAGAAATGAATGTTGATTTCTAAGAAAGGAAGATAGAGGATTTCTTCTTCTTCACTGCTTCTATTTTACCTCTTTTTTGCATCTCCCAGGCACCTCTGAGGAGGTGGCTCCTCCCCTCCAGCAGAGCTTCATGATCCCTAAAAAGGAGATAAACATGGTTTCTGACATGGCCAAGTGGAAGCGCTCTCAGGTATGGCTTGGGGGTCAGGGAAAACTGGTAAGTGCTTATGATGTTTCAGTGGCAGCCAGGTCTGGTCTGGGAACAGCCATGAGGTAAAGCAAGTTTGGGCAAGTAATGGAAAATTAATTGATTTGTGTTTTAAAGCAGAAGAGTCACTGCCTGTTTGTAGGAAAATTACTTGGCAATGAGATGTGGAGTCTAGCAGCCAAATGCTCCAACAAAGGAGTGAGCCAGGAAGAGCCCAGAGGTTGAAGGAGACCAGAGATGCTTAAAAATTATTACTGCTCCCTCCCAACAAGCTAGATGAGAAGTTGGTAACTATTTCATCCTACCTAGCCTATACATTATATCAATACTGGATATAACCAGTGCTGTTTGAACTCAGCCTGAACATGGTCCTGCTGCCTGGCCCTCTAATAGCCCCAGGGTGGGTTGGTTCCTGGGGCCTTCCCACCTTGCTGGACTGGAAAGAGCTCTGGAGCCAAGGCCTTCAATTTGCCGGATAATTTTTGTTTACAGTATGTGTGGAGCTGGTGGAACAGGCGGGTTCTCCCCTCTCTCCGTTTGAGGGATTGGTGTGTTAGCCCAGACTTGTCCCACCTCTTAGGAGTAAGTTCTTGCTTGATGACTCATCTGTGATGTCTTAAGAGAAGCTTAAGTTATAGCCAGGTCTCAAGCAAACCTCTGAGTGCAGCTTCCTTTGTTAAGCCTCCTGCATTTAAGGGCTTGCTCCTGGTCAGGATTTCTGTGCAAGAGGGGGCCAAAGAGAGAGAGAGGTGGCAGTGTGCTAGTCCGGTGTTTTCAAAGACTTAGAGCTGTGGAGCTGCACTGGATATGATGTTTCAAAAGCAGCGAGTTTAAAGAGGAGAGCAGTGAGGATCCTGGGCTGTGTCCCACTTCTCTATCATGCATGAGCATGGGAGAAGAGTAGAAGGAGGAAAGGGGAGATAACAGCGCAGGTCTGGGAAAAACAGTGCAGAGCAGGGTATCTAGGCACAGCTGAGACTCTGCAGAGCTGAGGAGTTTGAATTTGACCTGATAGGAGGCAGGGAGCTGAGGGAAGGATTTTGGGCAGAGTGCGAGCTTTTTTAGGATTCTCTTCTCTGTAATTTTTACAGTGATGCAGAGTTCTTGGTGCAATCACCATCTGCCTCTGAGGTCTGCCAAAAATAGCAGTAACCTCACAGCAAGCCCTGCACCCTGGGTGTCTCCAAGAAAGCAGTGCTGTGTGTTGGGAAAGGTTCCCTTGGTGTCCACGAGTGCTCCCATGCCATGTTGCTTGTTCAAACAGACCGTGGGTATTCACTAACGCCCTGCTCTCTCGGGTATGTTTGCAGGCATATGCAGATTACATGGGCTTCATCCTCACTCTGAATGAAGGTGTCAGGGGCAAGAAGCTGACCTGTGAATACAAAGTTTCAGAGGTAGGAGAAGAGTTTGGATCCCCTTGTTTCTCCTTTTCTGCCTTTTTCTTTTCTTTTCTTTTGGTTTCTTTTTTTTTTTTTTTTTTTTTTTTTTGTTTTTTTTTTTTTTTTTTTTTTTTTTTTTTGGCTCTACAGTGAATATTTCCTAGGCGAGGAACGAGTTGGCAGCTTATCTGTGAGCCAGGGAGAATAAATGTGGTTGGGTTATGCTTGGGGATGCAAATGTCAGCCTGCAATCCTCGCCCCAGGATGCAGAGGCTCTGTGTGTGCTTGCTGGATGGGAAATCAAGCAAGTTACAAGTAGAGAGAAGCTGGTAGTGACAAGGAGGATGCAGAAAGGACGTTTTGACCCTGTTTTCACAGTCTGGCTTCAACCAGCGATGTTTTGAAGATGTGGTGTTCCCTCCTGGTTGCAGGCAAAAGGCTGAGATGTCTGTACCATTCTTGTTCTCCCACTGGCTTTTCTGTAGGACCTTGGGCAAGCCACTTGTCTCCCTGTTCCTAGGCTTCCTTGTTGCTCAGACTGTGTTAACAGCACCGATCTCCTCGGTCCACACTGTAGCTGAGCTGTGCGAGGTCTGGTTTGACAGCATGTGAGCTCAAGGCATGTCATTAAGTGGACCTGCCTCACCAAGGGTTGTGCTGAGGGCTACGGAGCATGCAGGAGGGCTGGGGAGGTAGGTTTAGCCTGCGGGCCAGGATCACCCCTTCTGAGGTGTTAAGCAGAAAGGATCTATTTTTCCCCTTGCATTAATGTGACTGTCACCCGGTTCTGTCTGCTGCTGTGGCCAGTTTTAATGCCTATTCACTTTATCAGGGCATGGTGAGATTGTCTGGAGCCAGAGGGGAAGGGCAGGCATCCTCACTGGTGTTACTGCCTGGCCTCAGCCATGCTCAGTGTTGGCCTGAGGTCTCTCCAGGTGCTGCCGTGATCTGCAGAGCTTATGTTGGCCACTAGCTTAGCTTCTGTGTCGCATGCTGGATCCCCCTCCCTTGTTGTGCATTGCAATGGGGAGATTCTTGGCTATGTTTTTACTGTTCAAACTTATCACGGCTGTCCAAGAAAGCTGGGAATAGCCTAAAAAGATCTAGGCAGAATGGGAAGCAGGGTCTGTGTTTACAGCTTGATTCTGGGATGGGAAGGCAGCCTACAATGATCTTTAACCTAGTCATTTATGTTTGAAGCAGGCATGTTAAGGCCAGCCTTCCCTTCTAGGAGCCAGTGTGTGAATGAGAAACTTGCTTGTAGTTCATGGGGGGCATCAGGGATAATGAGTCCCTCCCTAACAGGCTTTGTGTCCACCTTTTGTTCCTTCAGTTCAGTAGAAACTGCTGTCAAATGCTGCTCTTGCTTTCCACTGTTTGCATTTCACTTTTGAGTTTTGTCTCTGTCATGATCTCGCTCATTCCCAGTCATTCACAGAGCAGTTGTAGGAAAACAAAGCATTAAAAATGAGCAAAACAAAGGGGAGGGGAGAAACCCTCTTCTGCCACCCACTTTGAGCTGTCAGCTATCTAGGAAAAGCTGTATGAGGGCTGCGTCTGTGCAGCAGATGCCTCTTGGAGTGAATATTTTCCATCCATGGTCCCAGTCCAGGTGACAAACAAGAGACACGATCCCGACTGCTTGGGGAAGTAGCAGGGAACTTGCCTCGTTCCCCTTGCACTGAGGAGAGCAGAAGCTTGTGACTTGAGGCACAGGTGGAGCATCCCCAGGGTTGCCTTGTTGATGAGGTTGCCTGTTCACGCGAGTTCATTTGTAGATCAAACTGCTTATCTGTGCTTTTAAAGGCTCAGCCCCTTGTGGCCTCTGCTTGCATCTCTGCTCTGCTTTCTTCTCTTTTGCCGTACCTGCTGCTGATATGCTTTTGTGCCATCCCATCTTCTTCCCTGATCAAATGCTGGGGACGCCTTCCTTTGGCAAATGACCTCCTGGAATCCTTTCTGCTGAATACATATCCTCTCTACAACTTACTGGTATTGCTTTGCTGCGGGAAAAAAAAGAAAGTATGGTCTACTCTGCTTTGAAAGAGACAGCTTAATGGTTTCCAGAGTAGCATGTGTCGATACCAAACTGTCTGCCGGAGCGAGAGCTGGATCCTTTGGGGGCTGAACCCCTTCTGAGACTTGCTGAGCTTGCTCTGCTCTTACTGAAAAATTGCATGGAGCTGTCTGGGGTTTTGCTGGAGGCATCTGACATGTAGTGATAGCTGAGCTGTTGTTTAGGGCTCTGGTGTAGACACTATGTCTGGCACTATGTTGTATGACTGATAGGCTGTGACCTGCCTTCTCCTCCTGGAAGGAGTGCTTTTCACGTGGGGATCCATGCAGCAACTGCTGGGGCTGCAGCCTGGAGCAGTTTTTCAAAGCTGTGACTTTGATCAGAGGAGCAGTGCAGCAAGGAGGAGGTTAATTTTGGCTATGCAAGGAGCAGTCCTTCCCTTCAAACAGTTTGCTGCGCTGGGGGAAATTGGCTGGCCTTGTGACTTGCTCTGGTTCCAGGAGGGAAGTGGGGGAAGAAGCAAATGCCCTGATTTTAGCAGGTCCCCCCTCTGACAAGGCCTAAGGAGCCCAGAGGGACAGTCTTGGTCCCCGTGGGCAGCTCTGGCTGCTGTGATGCCTTCTCAGCACCTCCGTCTGCCTGGCCCCTGCTCTTGAGAGATGCTGACAGGTCTCTGCTCTGCAGGAGGCTCTGTGGTTTGCCTTTGGGACCGATGGCAGACTCAGGGTCAAGGGGATGCAAAATCAGCACAATGAGAAGAGCAAGGAGAGCAGGGGGGAGGCTGCCCTTGCTTTGATCACTGGAAAGGTAAAGCAAAAATAGAGCTGAAAAACGCAGCCAAGCAAAACAAGGCTGCAGTGGTGCTGATGGTTGTGTTCCCGTAAGCTCTGCTCTTCCCCTCCTTCTCCCCCACTGGGGTCAGCCCTGGATGCACGAGTTTCCTCTGCTGGACAATGGGAAGCTGCTTCCTAGTAACCCCCTTTTCAAAGGGCCTTGAGCCCAAAACGAGCCGCATCTCTTCAATTATTTACTGGCATGGCTGAGCTGGCAGCTGGGTCCTGCTCTCCCGTGTTCAGTGGGGCTAGGCTTTTTAATCCCTTTAAAGCAAGTGAGTGGGGAAGGGGAGATTTGACTCTCGTGCTCCCCAAGGCCTGCAGGCAGATCTGGGGAGGGGGAAGGAGCCAGTCCTTGCCAGCCATTTATCCATGCAGCACTGAGTGCTTGCTGAGAGGGGTTTGAAATACAGTGGCTGCTCATAATGAGCTGCTGGTGCCGGCGGATAAATCACCAGCACGATTTAATTATTTAACGCAACCCAGTGCTGGGGACGCTGTTGCTTAATTGGAGGGGAATGCAGTAGCCAGGAAGGAGTAGAGCTGAGTCCAAATCTGGCCCAGTGCAGTGGGGAGATGCCAGGTTTCTGCAGCATTTTGGGCAGCGGGGAGCTGAAGGCAGAGTGTGTCATGCTGCCTCAGTCCACTTGAATCTGGGGCACTTGTCCGTTAGCGGCTCCAGCTTGCAGCCTCACCAGGGCACCCAGAGCTTCTGAACCCCCCGTGTCCCTTGGCACTCGGGTCTTGTGTTCCTGGTGCGCTCAGGTCTTGTCGTCTATCCCAGCCTCTAGCCTGGCTCACTGGCCAAGTCTCAAGGTCCTGTGGGGTGGGTGGATACTCCTCTGCCCGATCCTGCTTCCCAGTGGCTGATCCCACCATGTCCTCGGCATGATACCTTGGGAGCTGCTGTCTGTAGAAGGCTGTATCTGCCATGAGACCCTTCCTTCTGGGAGTGGAGAGCATCGGGAGTGATGTGCAGCTGGTTCAGCGGCAGCACAGCTCTGCCATGCCTGTCTCTCCACCCGCCCTCTTCGAGTGGCACTTCAAGGGCTGGAAACTTGCTGGGCTCGGCTGTTTTCTTGTCCTCCCGGCAGGCAGCGTGAAGAATTGAACCACAGCCCAGGAGACCAGCCAGCTTCACATGGTCGATGCCTCCAGCAAAGTCAAACCAGCCGCTGCTTCTGCTGTCCTCTTTGTCCCCTTGAAGGAGGAATCCCCTCTCGAGACAGAGGAGCCTACATTGCCCGGGGCCTGGCCAGCTGCTGTGGCGGCTGATGGCTCTCTGGCTGGTTGGAGTCAGGCGAGGAGGATTCCAGAGCCTCTGGCAGGCTTGACCAGTTGTCGGCAGAGCCTCCTAAAACTGGAGCTGCTTAAAGTGCTGCCTATGGTGTTGCCTCTTGGTGCGTGGGGTGTAGCCGTTCCCCAGCTGTATGAGCAAGGCATGGAGGAGGTTGCATGCATTGGACAGCCCTGGTCCTAACAGTACAGCTTGAGACATCATGCTGTATCGCCTGTTGCACCTGCCTTCTTTTCCTTCATGGCCACAGCAGTGCCACCTCCTGCGCAGGTTCCTCATTTTCTCCTTCCAGCACTAGGTATAAGAAAGATGGCTCTGTTGTCTTGCTGTTGCTGTTGTCTTCCCATCAGCTTTGTGTCTGTATTGAGACATTTCTGTGAGAACTGACAGCTTCTCATGCTTGCTCTGATGAGGCCACTGGTGGGCAAACCAGCCTACCTCTTCCCCCAGTGTTGTGGTTTAACCCCAGCCAGCAATCACGCAGCTGCTCTATCACTCTCTGCCTCAGCTAGACAGGGAAGAGAAAATATAACAAAAGGCTTGTGGGTCGAGATAAGGACAGGGAGAGATCACTCAACCAATTACCGTCACAGGTAAAACAGACTTGGCTTGGGGAAAATTAACTTAATTTATTGCCAATCAAACCAGAGTAGGGTAATGAGAAATAAACCCAAATCTTAAAACACCTTCCCCCCACCCCTCCCTTCTTCCCGGGCACAGCTTCACTCCCGAATACCTACCCCCCCTCAGCGGCGCATGGGGATGGGGAATGGGGGTTACGGTCAGTTCATCACATGTTGTCTCTGCCGCTCCTTCCTCCTCAGGGGGAGGACTCCTCGCTCCTCCCCTGCTCCAGTGTGGGGTCCCTCCCACAGGAGACAGTTCTCCATGAACTTCTCCAATGTGAGTCCTTTCCACAGGCTGCACTTCTTCACAAACTGCTCCAGCATGGGTCCCTTCCACAGAGTGCAGTCCTTCAGGAGCGCACTGCTCCAGCGTGGGTCCCCCACGGGGTCACAAGTCCTGCCAGCAAACCTGCTCCATGGGCTCCTCTCTCCATGGGGCCACAGGTCCTGCCAGGAGCCTGCTCCAGCGTGGGCTTCCCATGGGGTCACAGCCTCCTTTGGACATCCACCTGCTCTGGCATGGGGTCCTCCTGGGGCTGCAGGTGGAGATCTGCTCCACTGTGGACCTCCATGGGCTGCAGGGGGACAGCCTGCCTCACCATGGTCTTCCCCACGGGCTGCAGGGGAATCTCTGCTCCAGCACCTGGAGCACCTCCTCCCCCTCCTTCTTCACTGACCTGGGGGTCTGCAGGGTTGTCTCTCCTACATGTTCTCACTCCTCTCTCTGGCTGCAGTTTCTGTGCCAGAGCAACTTTTTTCCCTTCTTAAATATGTTATCACAGAGACACTACCCCCGTCGCTGATGGACTCAGCCTTGGCCAGCAGTGGGTCCATCTTGGAGCTGGCTGGCATTGGCTCTGTCAGACATAGGGGAAGCTTCTGGCAGCTTCTCACAGAAGCCACCCCTGTAACCCCCCCCGGCTACCAAAACCTTGCCACGCAAACCCAATACACCTAGATAGCCACGTGCAGTGGCTATCCCTGGGTTGGAGCTGCTGTGGCAGTCTGGCTGGTATGAGTTTGAAGCAACACAAATCACGCTGAGAAGGTTGACTTGTGATTTGGCCCTGCTGCGCTGGGTGCTGTACAAATGCTAACACTATCACTGCTAATCCTGGCTCCTAAGAGACACTTCAGGACAAAGATTAGAGGCCTTGAGAAGGGCCTCTAAATCACATCATCAGCCACTGGTGAGGATATACAGTAAGTGCTGTGCTGTGTCCTGTCGGGGGACACAGGACCCTCAAGATGCAGAGCCTGAGTTTTGTGTTGGAGATCCCTGAATTGTGTAGCACTTTCTTGCTTCTCAGTCCTCTATGCCCTACAGCTTGCTGTAGCTCTTCTTCCAGAGGGTTTAGAGCATAGTGCTGTTACAGCTCATGAAAGACTGTCTGGGCGACTGGAGAGCCTGCCTCGGGCTGGGCTTTGTACTGGACTGATCTTCTGAGGGGAAGGATGGCTTTTGCGGCCCCTCTGCATTTCGGGGAGGGTTGCCACATTGTGTTTCTGCTTGCCGCCCTTGGGAAGGATGGTGTTGGCTTTAATGACTCCAATCCAGGGCAGAGATGTCGGAGCCTGAGGGACTGCTCTGTTTTATGTCACCGTGACCCCTCATTTTCTTTGTAGCCCATTGAAAAGCTGGTGGCTCTTCTGAACACCCTTGACAGATGGATTGATGAAACCCCGCCAGTGGATCAACCTTCTCGCTTTGGGAACAAAGCCTTCAGGACCTGGTATGCCAAACTAGACCAGGTGAGCATGTCTTTCACATGTAGTGTTACACACAGCTCCTACAGAAGGGCAGTGTGCCCAGCGGGTGTAGCAGAATGGCTCTGTCATTGTGTGGCAGCTGAACAGCCTACAGAGGAATTGATCAGATAAGCTGTGAAGGATCCACCTCTTGATATGCATCACTCTACCCCTGATCTGGTGCTGTCTTCTCCTCTTATGAGAGCATATGGTCCATGTAAATGCTCTTGGCTGGGTCTCCCAAGTCCTGGATGAGCCATGAGGGCCCTCCAAGCCCAAGGAACTCCTGTGCTCTGTAACTCCCCACTGTGTCTTCTAGCTGATGGGTGATACAGAAAATCAGGAAGGTTGTGAAACTGACTTCCTTCAGCTCAGAGCACTTGCCCTGCACTGAGCTCTGGAGGTGGTGCAGGCACAGTCCCAGCAGCAATGAGCTTGCAGGTGGTCTGCTCTGTTAATGCTTTTGTCCTGGAGGTGACTCGGTGGGTAACTGCGTTGATGTACTTGGATGGTGAAGCTTTTTTTTCCTGCAGGATGCGTGTGGCCTGGATAAGTGTTAGGACAAGCTCTCCCTGGATTGCTCCACCTCTGGAGATGACTTCTTCAACAGGAGAATTTGCTCCTCTGTCATGCTGGGTCTGGCCATTGTAGGAGTGCACCATTGCAGCTCCCACTCTGTAACAGTGTCTGAGCAGAGGGTGACCTGTTCCTGGGGACTGTGACAGATCTGCATTCACTTGAGGGAGTCTTTTGTGTCTTTCAGGAAGCAGAAAAGTTGGTCGCAACAGTGATTCCCAAGCATTTGGCTGATGCTGCACCAGAAGTGGCCGTGTACCTGAAGGAGTCCGTGGGGAACTCCACCCGCATTGACTATGGCACAGGTAGCTGGGCATGCATGCTGGCCAAGGCTGGACTCCCTGTGGTAGTGACCCTTTGGAGCCTGGTGTTGCATTTATTTAAATATGTTATTGCCACTATTTTTAGTGCCAGCTTGAAAAAAACGCCTTCCTTCTAGGGCCTCCTCACCCCTATGTCCTGTGTGGGCTATGACTGAGAGAGCTGGGGCTGGGAGCAGGGCTGTGCTAGAGCTATGACACCGTTTTCATGTGTCATCCCAGGAACTGTGAACCGAGCTGTGCAAGCTGTTCTGGAATAAGCTGTAGGAGCTGCTTTACTGCATACAGCAGTCTTGTACCTGCTGATCTGCTATAGGCAGTTTAGAGGGATAAAATACAATTGCTTGAATTGGAATTGGAGTGGGAACCAAGTTCGTGTCCAGCGGGAGGTGTCTTGAGGTCTGGTGCTCCCTAGAAGTGACATCACTGCTTACAGAGTGACTTTGAAATCTGAAGGTAGAAGCGTTTTGCACCTAAGGAGGTACTGAATTGCAGGTTCAAGTAACCACACTGGCTTCAATTAGACCTAAATCCAGAATCATCTACATGCTCTGCTCCTCTGTCTGGAGGACAGGTGTTCCCTCACCAAAAGGCAGGAGAGCAGGACGCTGTGGGTGCAAGGAAATGTGTCTTTGGACCTGGGCAAGGAGAGGAAGAGGAGGACGTGGGTAAAAGGATGAAGAGCTGGAGGCTGTGCAGTGCTTGCCAGGAAAGCTGCGGCTCGCCGGCACCAGGGGGAGATGTTGTCTTTGGAAAGAGACCCACTGGCTGGGGTTTTGTCAGCTCAGGGAAGGAAATTCAGCCTTTCCTCCCCTCCTGTGTGTCCCAAGCCAGAGGCCTATGTCCTAGCTCACAGTGGCTAGTCCATACATGCACTTTGTTCCTACACTGGGAGCTGCGCTTCTTCATAGCGTGGAGCTGCTGATTTTGTACTCTGCCTTCTTCTGTGGTCCTTTCCACTAAAAGACATTTCTGGGTTTGCTGGTTATTTCTTTTCCTTGATATTAGCTGGAGGACCAAGCTGCAGAGGCTCAGCTTGAGATCCCAGTACCTTCTGGGACAGACTGTTTCTGGCAGCGTCATGGGATCTGCATCCTTCCAACACGGAGATATTTTTGAAGCGGGAGGAAATCTGTTTACTTGCAGATGTGAGGTTCTCTCGCATCCCCCAAGCAGATGACTCTGTGGTGCTCCACTTCCCCTGCTGTGCCAAGCTCCTGGGGAAGGCCCTGCCTTGCTCCCAGCATGCCCAGTGTTGGAGCTGTTTTTCCTCAAAAAGTTGTCTTTTCTCAAAGTTAATAATCACCTTATGAATGTCTAGAAGATATACTTTGGGTGGGTGCTGCATGGGGATGAAATATTGTCAGCTCATGGCGTTAAATAGGGGTAATAGGGTTGGGGCTCTTGAGATGGGACTGTGACTGCTGTGATTTCTGAAGAGCTGTTGTGTGTCCACAGAAAGGTTGTCCTGGGGACTAGAGACACCAGTGTCATGCCTCTTTATGTCTTTTAACTCTAGGGCACGAAGCTGCATTTGCAGCCTTTCTCTGCTGCCTCTGCAAAATCGGTGTGCTCAGAGTGGATGACCAGATGGCCATCGTCTTTAAAGTATTTAACAGGTGAGGTAATGGAAGGAGAAAGGCTGGAACCACTGGGCTGTTTGGGGGCAGGTCCCTGACAGTGTCTGTCCCCTTTCAGCTGTCTGAGATGTGTGAGGTGTTATTGCCTGTTCTGTATGCCAGACTCCTCCTGTAGTCTGGGCTTATTGTGCCCCCTTTCTTCCACTCATCTGCACCCATGTGAGAGTAAGAAATTTTAAGAGCAGTCTCCTGGGGTGTGAGCTGGGCAAATCAAGGGTCTTCTACAAAGACGTGTACATAATTAGAGAACGTGAGTGCTGAATGGCTTGCTGGCCTAGGGAAAAAGGGCAGAATGGGAAAACTGAAGACAAACTTAGGCAAAATTAGGAGGCAGATGTACTTTTTAATGGACTGTATGGTGACCCATCATAACTGTCTCCAAAAGAGGTGATAGCACCTTGTCTGTTAGAGGCTGAGTGTCTTTCTGGAAAGTTACCTTAGCTGAGCACAAGTTACTGAGCTCTGCAGAGGTATGTGGGTGAAGCTATGTGCTTTGTAATAGACAGGAGTATCTGATCAGAGGATCTAACATCTCTTCAGGCATTAAAAAAGAAAAAACGCAAAACCATCTATGAAACTGGCAGGCCTCCACTGCTGTTCTAGATGTGTTTCCAGCCCAAGAGGTAGAGTTGGTAGTGATAGAACTGGTGGAATGGGTGTTTGGAGTCCAGAGATGTAATCCCAGCTGTATCACTGTTTGGTGGTGTGGAAACAATTTCCTTCAATAGTACTTCCAGCTTTAATTTTCCACCTGAAAAGTGGAAGCAGCAGTTGCTGTAAGGTGGAAAGCTTTCTGAGCTCTTTTGGAAGTTGTTGAAGGAGAGCAAAGTGTCAATGTTTTCAGATAACGGTGGGGTTGGGGAAAGATCTGCACCAACATAAGACACTGCAGATAAAATAAACCCCTGCCACTTGATTTCTTAGTGAATTTGGTGTAAAAAACACCCCAATTTTTAAAAGGTGCTTGTATTTGCTACTATACATACCATCAGGCTGCTTTCTGTGGCAAAGGAGCTGAATATATATTCTGTGTACTGTGCTGTATGTGGGGGTCCTGCTTGCAAGTGATAAAGTTGTGTCCTTCTCCAGACTGGTTGTTCTTGTCCTCATGTAAGTCAATGAAAACGGAAGGCGGCCTTGTCTTAACCCTTCCTTCTCTCTTTGGTGTCAGGTACCTAGAAGTGATGCGAAAACTTCAGAAGACCTACAGGATGGAACCTGCTGGCAGCCAGGGCGTGTGGGGCTTGGATGACTTCCAATTTCTACCTTTCATATGGGGCAGTTCCCAGCTGATAGGTACTAATAAAAATCTTCTTGTGTCCCAGCCTGTCCCCTGCCTTGTCTGTCTAGGTTGCAAAGATGATGGGGCTTGGGACTGACTTTTAAATTCAAATATATCAGATTTGTGTGTAATACAGTAGAAGAGTTTGCTTGGGGCTTGGATTTTTTTTTTTCTCAGCTTTCCAAATAAAGCTAGTTGCTTAGGTTGAGAGATGGAAGGCTTCCTTGCACAGTACATCTGTGTTTATTGCAATGACTACAAGCTTTTTAAATGGAGAGTCTTGTTTTTGGTGCTAGAAAGCACGTTTTCTGCCCTGGGGAGTTTACCAGGTGCTCTCACGGCTGAGGCACTGGAGTGGGAGATGAGATGAAAGGGAGCAGCTCTATGCTGACTTCTGAAGAACTCCAATGGGAGGATCGTGTTTCTTCTGGAAGAGGGGCAGGACAAGACCTGATTGAACTTGATCTCAGAAGGGGGGTGCCATACAGGTTACTTTCTATTGTCTCTCACTCTTTTTAGACCATCCAAATCTGGAGCCTCGGCACTTTGTTGATGAGAAGGTGGTAAATGAAAACCATAAGGACTTCATGTTCCTGGAGTGCATCCTTTTCATTACAGAGGTGAGGACTGGAAGGTTTGTCCCACAGGGAAGTTCTCTTGATATTAGATACTTGGCTCTGGCTGTGGTTTTCTCTTCCTCCTTTGCTTGTTTGCTCTCATGGAACTGTGTGTATGAACCATTGTTGCATGGTTGAGGTGCTCTCCTTGAATTCAGAGAACAGGGATGCTGAGCAGAAAGTGTAATTAAGCTAGATGGGTTGTGGATTGCAGCTGAAGGGAGTTGTAACAAGAGCAAACAAATAATCTTGGATCATCATTTGGATCAGTCAGTGGGAACTTGGATGGAGAAGGCTGGTGTCTGCAAGTATGCAAGGAAGATGAAGTAGGAGCTGCAAAACGACTGGGCTTGCCAAGATAACCTCCCTTCCCTCCAGCCGTTGGGTGCTGCCTGGCAGGCGCTGGGCCTCCCTTGCTTAGGGCAGGCTTCTAAGCCTCCATGCAGCTTGGTCTCCTCCAGAGTCTACCAAAAGAGTTGCCCATTAAATGCACCTTATTTGAAAACAATCTAGAGCAGAGATGGTGCTGAGATTTACCCAGCTGGCAATGCTATTGGGACCATGTTTCTGCTCAGGCATTGTAGAGCCCTTGGGTGAGGAACTGGTGATATTCAGCTTGGTGCCAACCACGGGCAGTGTTTCTCAATGAAAGAGCTCATGGCTTTCTGCCCTCAGCTGCAGTGGATGATATGGCCATGTTTCTACTGTCCCCCTTGCTGCACGGTCTGGGCAGGGAGAGCAAGAACCACATGCTCTGTTGTGGTGAGGGATTTCTTGTCTCTGGCAAGAGAGAACTGATGGGATTAATTTTGAAGGACAGAGTTCGGTGCTTCCCCTTTGTTCTGTTCACTTTTCCCCCCTCCTCGCCTCTCTAATTTAGTGACTAGATGAGAATGGAAGTTACAGAATATGAATTTAGCCTTTTGTGTAGGAATCTTCATAAGAGCTTTTGGTCCAAACCCCGGGGAGGTGCTGTGTCAAGTCCTGCTGAATCTAGTAGTGTTTGTTGGTACTTAGCACCTCACAGGGTTTAACCCTTAATGCAGAGATAAATCATGCCACAGGTAGTAAAGAGGTGCTGGCAGAAGAGATCAAAATGAGGACAGGAAGGCAGGAGCCAAGGATGCTCTAAGATTTACTTTAATTTGGGCCTCTGTAGTATCCAGACAGTGCACTAACCTATTAAGAACATAAAAACATACATCTCTTGATGTGTGTAGAAAATTCTGCAGTGCACAGATGACACATAAAGTTTCAAATACACAGCACCATACTACTGCTTCAGGTCACTCTGCTTTTGCCTGCAGAAAGTTAGTTATTTAGTAGGCTTTTAAAATCAGTGATTTCACTTCTTTTTCCGCACATTTGTTGAGAATCGTGGAATTCGGTGTTTCTGCTGAGTTCCTCAGTGCCACCTGGTGGCAAGGAGCCCTCCTCTCGGGCCCTCCTGGCGTGAGCCGCTAAGGGATGGCAACAACCTGGATTATCAAATGCATGGTATTTTCAATCCATCTTCATGCAGGCGCTCTTTCTTTTTTGTAAAGATTTTGCTTTTAAAATTTGTTTTTTCTCTCCCAAATGCCTGGGAAGGCTGTTACTGCCACTAGGGGGGGCTGAGACAGCCTCGAGTGCCCTCCAAACGCTTTCTCTCCAAAATCAACAACAAAACAAAATAGCAGGGAAAAAGATAGAAAGGATTAAACACTTTAAGAAATGAACGATATTATTTTCTTTGGAGCTTGTCAGCTGGAAACAGCTCTCCTTTAAAGGTGTTAAGCACCACAACAGTTCCCGTAGCAGGTCTGGTACATCTTACCGACATGAGAGCAGGTTTTGTTTCAGCAAGTTACAACTGAGGTAGGTTGTTTTCCTTCAACAAAGAGAATATTCTCATGAGCAGATATTTTTCTCAGCCCCTGGGTGACGTTTCAGGGATATGAATATACACTGTCGTGGCGTTTGCCACGTGTATATTTAAACCTCAGGCTCTTAAAGTAGCAGTGAGATGATGTCCGGGCTGAACCCACCAAGGTATACTCCTTACAGCAGCACCACCCTGCACGGCTCACAGGCATGGCAGCGAGCCTTGCATAAGCTGGCCTGCTGTAGGGAAATCTGTGGGGTGGTTTTGGACCTGAACATGTGGTTCTTGAATAGGGTGAGATTTACGGAGCCACCTGGGACTCGAGCTATCCCCCTGCTGCTGCCTTGCCAGCCAAAGTGTGCTGCAGGGTGCGTGTGGTACCCATAGGTGCAAGGATGAGGAGGATTTGGGAGCATCTCTGCGGTACCCACTGCACTAGAGACTGTGGATGGCAGTGATGGCAGGGCTCTGTGTGTTTGTGCAGAAAAGGGGTGCTGGGTATGCTCCGGCTGTTGCAGTGGATCAGTGCAATTGCCCAGATGCTCCTCTGAGGGCCCAGGGCAGGCAGCAGGAATTTCAGCTTCAATCTGGCTTCTAAATTTGGAGGTTTGGGAAGGGAGGGCTCGGGTTTCTGCTGGAAGGGAAGGAGCTGACAGGAAAGCACGGCCTCAGCCGTCCCCCTCCCCCCGGCACTGACAGAGGAACCATTTACAAAAGGCCGATTCTCTTGGGAACCGAGAGGCAGGAACGCCGCGTCTGTGAGTAATTTCCTGCTCAATATGGCTGCTCTGACTCACTCTGTTCCCCTGGGGTCACTGCGGGACTGCAGCGCGCTCGCCGCCTCTCGCTCTCCCCCCCGGCTCTCCCTCTTCGCCCTTTGTGGCTGGAAGGAGATGATTTTTTTTTTTGTTCCCCCTCATCCCCCTTATTTTTCCCTCCCCAGTTTGAAACTGTAGCCAAGCTGTCGTTGCCGGATGCTCTGCGTGAAAAGGGCCATGGTGGTGGCCGTGCCAGGTGCTTGCACGGCTCCAGGCATGAGCATGGGGCCAGCCAGCCACACTTGCCTTCTCTGCGCTCTCCAGCACACTCGCTCCGGCTTTGGAAGGGGGGAGAAGCAAAGCGTGGTGGTGGTGGCTGATGCAAGCTGTGCCGCTGAAAAGGGTGGTGATGCTGGAGGAAGGTTTGATGTCAAAATGCATGCAGCCAAATCTCCTGTATGGGGAGGGGGGATGCGTTGAGCGAACTGCCTGGCACTGAGCTCCCCGGCAGTCTTTAACTTGGGTGCCCACTGGTGCCAAATCCTTGCACTTAACGCGCCGGCTCTGTCGGGTAGCGTCGTGCTTTGTGTATCTGCACGTTTCATCTTGTATCTGCAAGGAAAGCGCGCACAGCAGAGGGGAGCGGGAACGGCTGAGCGGCTCATCCGTCATCCCCCAGCTCACGAGAACTGCCTAGGGGAAGCAGGGATGCGTCTGCGCTCTCCCGGCAGCAGGCAAAACTACAGACCTGCGTCCCCCGGTGCTCCAGCCCCGAGGTCAGCGGGTTTGAAACACATTGTCCTCTAAGCAGTGGTCTTTTTGGGGTTCCTCTGCTCCCTTCCCTCTTTCTTTCACTGCTGCAGGCTGGTGCTACGCAGACCTTGCAGAAAGGCAGCAAGCAATCTCCCAGAGCAGATTGATCAGCCTTGCTTGCTTTTACAGTAGGCAGAGGTGGTTTTGGAGGCTCTTTTCCCACCCTCACTCCAGGCCTGTGCGTGCATGGAGGGAAGGGGTTAGTTGTTCGAGCCCTGAGTTGAGAACGAGAGTCCAAGAGATTCCTCTCTCCCCACGCTCCTTTTTAGCGTGAGCTTCGGCCTTGTGGTTTCTGATGTCATGGGAACTTCACTCAGTCAGAGTGGCTGCGTTGTATTTCTTTTTCTCCCTGAGGGTCTGTTTTTTGTTCGTGGAGGAGAAGGAGAGACAACTACCCAGGGAATCTACATGCAACTGTCCCTGATTGCCTGCCCTCTCTCCTCCAAACCCCTCGCCCTGGGAGGAGAAACCCAGGAATATTTAAAAAAAAAAAAAAAAAAAAAAGTAAAGCATCTGCTGCAAGCTAGCAACTCACAGTTCTGGAGCCAGTTTGGAGAGCAGGACTGGAGCGTGTCCCCTCTGCTCCTGCCTCCCCCCAGAGCCCTCTGCTAGAGGCAGGTGTGGAGTGGGCTGCGGACACCGGAGCTGCTGCCAACCTGCGCTGCCCTCTGTATTCAGGGAAGGCAGTGGCGGTTGTCGCTGCTGCTTGTTGTTGATCTGAATGGGGAATGAGTCATTTTCTTGGAAAGCCCAGCAGTGCTGCACTGGGAGGTTTCTGGGTAGAATAGGAACAACGTTGAGCCGAGTTCTACTGGGGGGGAGAATGAGACATGGGGCTTTTTTAATGCAGTCGTTAAAAGGTAGGTGTGCAGAGGGAGGCCTGATTAGGAAAGCGTGGCAGGAAAAGGCTTAATTTTATCAGGGAAGGGGGGGAGCTGGATTGCCACAGCTTCATGTGATGTGGCCACAGCGGGAGGGAGCGGGGAGGGAGGGAAGGAAGGCGCAGTGAGGTGGCTGGTGCGTGGGTCACAGGGCTTGGTGGGAATGTTTGCTTGGAGAGAGTGTGAGCGTGAGTCACTGCTGGTGCATGAGCTTCCTGGCTGGCCTGGCTCCCTCAGCCCTGCTCTCGGGTCTCTTTCAGATGAAGACGGGCCCCTTTGCTGAGCACTCCAACCAGCTCTGGAATATCAGCGCTGTGCCCTCCTGGTCCAAGGTCAACCAGGGCCTCATCCGCATGTACAAGGCAGAGGTGAGCACTGTGGGCAGGGGGAGGCTGCTTGGCCACATGCCTCCTCCCTTCCACTTCACTGTGGGTCAGCTCTTCTCTTCTGCTGCTCCTTGGTGTGGGGGCCCCATCACAGCCAGTTGCTACCCTGTGCTGAATGTGGCTTGGGAGCCCTTGGCAGTTTAGGTGCTGCTGGCTAGAAGGAGGCTCCAGCCTGCCTAGTGTTTGCCCCCAAAACAGTCCCAAAATGGCCATTCCTTGCAGACATGACTTTTGCCATTTCTTGTCTTCCCATAGTGTAAGTTGCAAGTCCCTGAATTAGGGCCGATGTCTTGACCTGCTTGTCCTTCTGGTCCCCGCACTGCTATTTACCAGCTGGAGGAGACTTAGTTTAAATTATCATCCCATGTTTCAAGAGCCCTAGAGCAGGCTGAATGCTTCCTACCGATCTCCTCTCACTACGAGTCCATGTGCAGTGTGCGGGACCAGTGAGGCCACAGCTACCTCATCGGCTTGGCAGCCCTCCATCCGCCAGGGCTCTGCTGGCTGTGCCCCAGCAGGCTTTCCTGGCGAACCCTGACCTGGGGAACTGGGCAGTTTTGGCTCTCCCTTATCTCTCCTTCCTGCTCAGGCTAAACCTGAGCTTGAGGAAGCAGGACAGGAACCACCACATCTGGGCCTCCGGAGGGGATGGCCGACAGGCCGACAGACAGCATCTCTTGCTGGGAAGGATGGGACCATGCTGGTTCTGGAGGGAGGCACTGGCTGTGCTAAAGACGCTGGAGGAGCAGGGATGGAGCAGCTCCCTGCTGCACCCGGGAAGACTGGTGGTGCTTGAAGGAGTTAATCTTATACCCTGTGGTCTCTGCTCACATCAGCCATGCTCCTGTTGCTGGGACATATGGCAGAGGCTCAGCGGGCAGCTCTACTCAGGCCCGGAGCACAAAGGGGTTAACTGTGCCGAACTCAGTGTGCTCCCTCCCCCAGCCCTTCCTCTGCACTGCACATCCTGTGTTTAGGTTCCAGGCCACATACCTCTCTAATCTTCGAGGTGTCACTCCCAGGCCCGCTGGCTCCTTCCGCCCCCAGCTCGGCTTTCCTCCCGGCCTCCAAAGAGGAGAAGCAGGGCTGGGGGTCAACCCCCTCCACTGGCTGCTCCTCGGAGGGGTGCCCTTGGGCTGCCCCTCCGGGACTGTCCCCGCTCACAGTGTGGTCACAGGGGCTGGAGACACTGTCTGCTGGGAACCCTGAGCTGGAGGCTCTGATGTGAGAGCTGGGGGGTATGCAGGAAAGACCCCAGCCCTGGGAGTGCTGTTAAAGTGAAACATGGGTCCCCTAAAACCTGGAGCCTGATCTGCTGCTGCCTCAACAGCCCTGCCTTGGTCCTTCCTTTCATTTGGACCATTTCCTTTGCATGCTGTTTGGGTACTCCCTTGGCACCCCATGTGCCCCATGCTCTTCAGGTGCTCCTGCCTGGTGTCCTGCGTGCCCTGTGCTGTATGGTTGCTCCCACATGGGCACCACGTACATGGCTGGAGGAGCTTGGCAGTGATGTGCCCACAGTGCAATGTGCATGTCCACTGATGTCTTGGGGCCACCATGTGCTGGCAAATCTTCCTGGCCTGCTGGGGACAGCACAGCTTGGGGATCCTCTAGAGACTGGGAGATTCTTTGGCTCTTCTAGGTGCACCCAAGACATGGTCTTTTCTGGAGGCCTTGGTCCGTTTTGAATAGCAGATGACATTCTGTGTGGAAATGCTGGATGCAGTACTGGTGGGTTTCTAGAAATATCTAGAGATGTAGCTGTATCAAGGGGAGAATGCAAAAACTGCTAGGAAGCGTAACGACACAGATTTAGACTAAGGTATAGAAAACGTTGAGTCAACCAAAGCGCTTTAAATTTTTTTTTTTCCTCAAATAACATTTGTAGATCTTAAAGGACTATTCCTAAGCATGTGATCCTCATGCAGCAATGTTCTCTCCTGGCACTGCATGGTGCCCGTGTTCACCGGGATGAGCAGAGGAGAGGGGGGACTTCTGCTGAGGAGTCCTCACTGTTTTTTTATATCTGCTCTGGGGAGTGTCCCACCCTGCTACTGCCTCAGCTGGTTCCTGCCTGGCTTGGGAGACGAGAGGAACATGAACATGGCAGTGTGGCTGGGCAGAGCTTTCAGTTATGGTGTGCCTGTCTGTGCAGGTTTTACCAACGTTTGCAACTAGAGGATCTCTTTGACTGATTTTCTGGGAATGACAATGTTCAGGAGTCGCTGAGGCTTCATCCTCTGAAAACTGAACCCTTCTGGGTGTTTCAGGCTAGGCATCCAGAGTCACTGCTGAAGATCTTGTCTGTCTGCTGCTCGCTCCCAGAGCAAGTTTCTGCTTGATGTACCCAGCTGTGTAGCCTTCACGGTTGCAGTCTTTCTCCAATTAGCCACCGCCAACATTAGCAGAAGATAAGTGAGCCAACAGCCCCCAAGTGCTGACATGGGTCTTTGTCCAGCTCAAGGCAGGCAGCTTCTGTGGCAGAGCTCAGAGTGTGTGATAGTAAAGAGAGGGAAGGTTTGGGGTTGTGGTATTGCTTTTTGTCTGACTGGCTGAGAGCAAGATTTCCTTTTTTTTTTTTTTTTTTCCCCTCCTCCCTTCTCCCTGCCCCTCTGATCACCCGTTGCAATTAGATCAGGTGAAATCAGACACTCCGATGGAGGCTCCAGCTCCTTAACACATCTGAGGGGGCTGAGAAGTGCTTGGTGCCGGGCAGTGCTGGTGGTGACCAGGTTTTGAGTGGAAGGAGCAGCAGGGCAAAGGGGTCACTTGCTGGAAGCAGCCTAGGAAAAATCAAATGCTCACTCGCAACCTGTTCTTACTTGGTAGGAGTGGGGCAGTGCCTAGACCTGGTTCATTTAAAAAGCACTCTGGATGTTTTATCTCTTCTCTGTCCCCTCAATAGGATGATTTCAAACAGCTGACAGAAAGCTCAGGTGCATCCATGTGGCTGGAAGCTCTAGTCTGGATCCAGGCACTCCAGGGTGCTTGCTGCAGGGTCTGTGGATGGGCAGCAGACTGAAGACAATGTGTCTTCAGCTCTGTGTGTTTATGAAATCTCAAATGTGTCTATTTATAATATAAATACAATGGGTGAAGACGTGTTTGCTTGAAAGTGCAAGGGCTTTTCTTATTCTCTCCATCAAAGGCGAGTTAAGAAGTCGACAGAATAGAGTGTGGTTAAAGCAGCAGCCTTGATGTTTTTCCCCTGAGCCTGCTTTTGAGTCTCCTGACCTTTCCTTCTCTGCTGTAGTCAGTCAGGAAATACTTTCCACTGTAACTAATCTAGTCCCAGTTCCATCTTTGAAGGTTGGACTTGATGCATGAACCTACTCCCCAGTTGAGTAGTCCCAAGCAGACTTTCACTGTGATTAAGATGGTGGCAAGAAGAAAATAAGCCTGTGCCTTCCATTGAGCTAGTGTTGGCTACATCAGTTTCACCCATAAGTGATGCAAAGAGGGTCCTGTCTTTTGGCACCACTAATAATCCAGTAAACTTGTGCTAATCCTGCTTGATAGAGGAGAATTTTCTCTGCTTGTCTCTTCTTGGGCTGACGATGTATTAAGTGGAATGGATATCTATTCTTCCCACTGGTGGTAAAGTCTCTTCATCTGGAGCCCAAACTAGTCTGGTCTTCCGTGGGACTCCTTGGAGCTAGTTGGGCTGACATTTCTAGCTGTCAACATCTCCAATATTCATTTCTCTTTGTTCTTCCCTCACGTCACTGTTATCCAGCACTGTTTCCTCTGAGGGTTTGCCTAAATGGTTGTGCTGGGAGATGGCAGGAGCTCTGAGCATTAGGAGGCTTTGAAGGTGATGTGCCCTGATGGTCGCAGGACTTATTTCTTGGTGCCTTGCCATGAAGGCTTGTGTTTTTCTATATGGCTGTTATTCCCCAGGAGTGGATACAGCCGTGCTGTGCTTTCACCACCTCCAAACTTGTTTTGGCTCCAGTGTGCTTGCAGGCAGTTCAGTTGTGCTGGAACCAGTTGTCTGACCTCTGGCTCCAAAGGGATTACCATAGGTCTGGGCTTCTGAGCACAAATCCTCCTGCTTGCCCATGACGACAGCACAAGGGCAGGCTGCCTTCCTCTGCCTGTGCCCTGCCCTGGGGTGAAGAGCGGTCTGCAGCACATGACTTCTTCCCCATCCCCAGAGCTTGGATCTCCCGTGCTGCAGCAGGTTCACCTCAGCTCCATGGAGGGCACAAGGCTCCTTCTGATGGAGAGTTGTAACTACAACATGGCTCTTGCCTTCCTTAGGTAGGAAGAAACTGTGCTTCAAAGAATTGCCTGGAGGAATGAGCCATGCATCTTGTCCCCAAGATCTGCCTTGGAGGTTGCTGGTTGCAGGCAGGAGCTGGTGTGGCCTTGACACCCTCCTGTTGCTGGGTCTGCAGCTTGTGGGGAACTGAGCGCCTGCCTAGTGCAGCATTCCATCCACCCTGGCTCTGAGCAGATGCTGTTTGTGCCAAGGAATTGCTGGGACTAGACAGAGTCCTGTTAGTTGGTAGCTGCTGTGCTTTCATTGTACGTACCTCGCATCTGTAGAATAAGACTCCCATGAGCAGACCCATGCCTCAGCTGCGTACAGAGGAAAGGCTCTCCTCCCAAGACACAAGGCACTTGGGTTTCTTTTCTCCTCTTCATATTGTGCTGTCTAGGGAGGGAAGAACTTGCCCCTCTGCCTGCAGCAAGGAGGTGGCCGCCATCTCACTAGCCATGCCCCAAAGTCACCTGGTAGATGCATCCCCATTGCAGCTCAGTGAGGTGGTCTATGGCCCTTGTTTAGCACAACTACTCACAACTAAAATGGGTGATGTTAGTGTAGATGCAGCTGCTGTGTTGGTGTACACGTACTGCTGAGGTTTGTGTGTCTAGAGGTGAGTCTTCTCTATGTTCTCTGTGAGTTTTGGGCAGTCTGAATCTGCAGTGACTCAAAAAAACAGAGCTCTGAGTGGCTCTGCCAGGCGAGCGCTGGCAAACTTTGACGTGGTTATTGACCACAGTCACTGACCTTCCTGCCCTGGCAGGATGGTAAGCAGAAGGGGCTGTGCCTTCGCAGCCCGGCTCTCCCAGCTGGAAGAAGCAGCTCTGAGCTAAGCTTCCTTGTAGTGGACATATGTGACTGATCTGTGATCCACACTCCCTCTATCATTACTCTGCAATGGGGGGTGGGAATTTCAGGGGTAAGGGGTTGTTGGGAAGAGGATGACGTCTTAAACTATGGCAGCAAAATCACTTTGTCTATCAAAGACCTGAGAATCTGGAATGTAGTTTGGGCAGCACCTTGCAGCTGCAGGATGATGCCTTGAACCCAGCGTGTGGGCACTGTCCTGAGGAGGGAGAGTCTTTTCCCAGGGGGTTTCTGCAGTTCTCAAAGTGTTTGTAGGGTGAAGCTCTTCAAAGAGATCAGCTTGAGCAAGGAGAAGTGGTGAGAGAGAAAGCTGACATAAACATGCCTCTTCTGTTCATGCTCCGGGTCTGAATTTCAGCAAGCAAAATGCTCTGGCTGAAGGGAAGGGGAATGGGGTTGTGAAGTGTTCCTGGCCTAAGGAGCCTGGCAGGAATGTGGAGAGGAGGCATGGATCTGATCCCTTTGCCTGCAGCTGAGCTGAGTGGCCCCAAGCTCGCTGCCTCCTGACCACAGAGGCAGGATGTAGCTCTGGCTGTGTCTGTAAGGTGGCAATGTCTCCTGAATTCACCCGTCTTTATCTCCCCTCCTGCAGTGCCTGGAGAAGTTTCCTGTGATCCAGCACTTTAAGTTCGGCAGCCTGCTCCCCATCCAGCCTGTGACGTCCTAAGGAGGCCGCAGGAGGAGTCGAGGCAGCAGAGGCGTAGCGCGGCGGTCTTCCTCCTCCCCTCACCCCCTCCTCATCACCTTGCCCGTTACACACAGCCCATTCATTCCTGCACATCCTCATCGGCAACCACAGATCCAAAGCACTCGCCGGCCTTGCACGGGAGACGGGACCCGGAGCGGCTCCTCCTGCACATCCCCAGCACGGGGATGTCTTGCCAGTGACCAAGCCGGGGCTGTGCTTCTCCGCTCTGCTGCAACCATGGGCAGCACAACTGCTGTGTACGGCTCTGGGCATGTGAATGGGGTTTGAGTAGGGGCTGCCTTGGGGCAAAGGCCCTCTGCTTCCCTTCCGGGGAGGGAGGGGATGTGGAGGGGAGGAAGGCACGTGTGTATGTGTTGGGCAGTGGTAACTGCAATTTCCCTTTTGAATTTCACTTAAGTTTCCTGTTGCTGTTTGGTTTGGGAAACCACTGTGAGGGGTGAGGTGTGAGCCTGCACGTGTCTGTAGGCAGCCACCTCTGCCTGCATGGGGAGGTCTGAAATGGGTAAAGGAAGTTGTAGGGAATGTCTGTGGGTTGCTGGAAGCCCAGGGTGCCATCTCTCCCTTTTTCTGGGCAAGGAAAGCCCCCTCCCTCCATCTTTTCTGCAAGGTTCCCTGGGTCTTCCTTTCCCACTACTGCCTCTTCTCGGGTGAAGCTGGGAACCTTCTGGGCTGCAGGGGTCTGAGCTGGCTCTGGAGCTGGAGACAAGGTCCCTGGAGGGACCCGGCTCTGTGGGAACAGCTATGCAAAGACACTGCTTGAGCGGTGCCTGCTCAGGCTCCCTCTTAACAGGCACAGAACCTCACATGTTCGCACACGTTCATCTCTGGGTCCAACCTGCCCTCTGCACTCCCTGTTTCCTCCTCCATGCTTTGCTGCCCTGGGGCTGGGCTGGCCTCAGTGGCACAAGGTGACTGTGATTGCTACTGCTTGGTCATAAATTGTAGTGACAGCCCCATAGCAAAGGGATTTCCCCACGAAGCAGCATGTTCCCCTGCTCTTTTAGGGAGGCATCCCTGCAGCAAAGGCAGCATGGGCGGGCAAGCATGCAGCTTTACATGCATTTATATACTTGCGCTGGAAACAAAAAGCATAAATAGCTCAGGACAGCGGGTTATACCTGGAGAATGCTCTTTCTTTTTGTCATTCCCTGCTGGTGTTGCTGTGCTGGACCTCGAGCAGAGGGACCACACTTCCAGTGCCACCACCAGCAGCGTCTCGAAGGCAGGTGAATGAATGGAGATGTGGTCTGGATCATACCAGCAGCATCACTACGAGGGCAGAAACGGCTGGTGCTGGGTTTTTGATGAGCTGTGGTGTCCACAGGTCTTGACCGAGGTGGTCCACAGCTTCGCAGCTGGAGAGGGGATGTTTCTTCTTGGGGTTCCCAGGCAGGGTGTTGGAGGGGGGACACACATGGCTCTGGGCTGGTGTTTGCTGGGGGTCGGGGCAGCAGGGATCCTTTCTCTGGTACTTCTGCAGACCATGGAGGGGGCGGTGGTGCTGCCCCCAGCCAGGCTGCTTGGCTTTTGCTGCTGCACTGCTTTACTGTGGGGCTGTGTGTGGAGGGAAAGGCCTGTTTATGAATATATTTTTTTTCCACGATTTTCTTTTTGCCAGACCTACTTGCTCCCTCTTGTAAAGGTTCTTGCAGGTGCTCAGGGGAGGAAGAGCAAGAAAAGAGTAAATTAAGAGGCAGTGAAATGCAGGTGTCCGCAGAGCTTTCTAGCACTGCTACTGTCCAGTCTGCTCCTGGCTTGGTCCTGGGTGGGGGTGGAGGGCAAGGATCTTCTCACCTGCCTGAAACAACTCTATAAACTTGCATTTTAAATGAAAATGGAAGACTGGGGTTAAGTCTTGTTTTGCTCCAAAATGGGACATGTGTTTTATTTTGGCTTTCCAAACGGATCCAGTCCTGGAGTGGTTCTGGAGATCTGTGTGTTTGCTGGGACTTGAGTCCATCTCCAGTGGAGCAGTTCAGCAGCCAGTGCCTAGAGCAGAGACCCCAGGCATCTCCACCTGTGCCCCCTCATGTTGCTGTGTGGCTTTTGGCAAGCGTCACCATGCTTTAACTAGCTGTGCAGCATCTGGCTGGCGGTGGCTAAGCTAAAGCCCCTGGTTTCCCAAAGCTGTCCAAGGGTCGGGAACACATTTCTCCTGGTCATCTTATAGAAATGGGGCTTCCATGCAAAAAGATGGGTGGAAATGTTGACTTCCATGCATGGGAGGGACACCAAGAATGTGACATACAGCCCCAAAAAAGGGTGGGGAGGTGCTTCCTTCCCCTGCAGCTGCAGCCACTGCTCCCTGGGGACGGTGTCCCTGGGCTTGGGACCTGCCAAGGAGGTGGGAGGAGGCTGTCATAGAGCTCTGTGTTTCTTGCTTGCCTGAGTCTGCACATCTGTCCTGCTAGGGATTTTTGGACTTCAAGCAGCTAATTCTTGAGTCTTATCAGCCCACTTGGTATGTGCCCCCGTTAACGTGGCAGCCAGCTGCTTGCCTTCCTCTGACTCGCACCAACGTCTGTCACTGGTTCTCAGGGCTCTGCTCCTCCCCTGGTGGGTCCGCACATGTAGCAGCACCCAGGGCTGCTCGATGTCCAAAGCAGCACTCCCCCATCTCCTCCTACGTTGTGGTTTTAATTAAAGTCTCTGTGTTTTGCACTGGTGACTGTGTTGGTCTCTCTTGGACTGGGGTTTGCTCTGGCTTTGGGAGCAGAGCCAGTGAAGCCGATGGCTGGAGCCTTTGGCACAGGGAAGAGGCTTTGTGGAGGCACTTGCCGTGTCGGTGGTTATCTCTTGCTTGCACCAAAATTGACTTGTTATTTAACTGCATGAAGCAAGTATATCCGGTCTGTCTTTGTATCCTTCCTAGGTGTCTTTCTGTCATATAGTATGTTTGCTTTATTTATTTAACTTTTTTTGCTGTGTCCATCCCCCTCTCTCCCAGCTTGGATTTGGCAGGTAGGTGATGTGTAAAGCCTATTCCCAGGCCAGCAAATACCTCTTGAAGATCAGAGACTCTCATAACCAAAGGATGTTTGAGCCTTGTTTCTGAGGCAGGCTGAGAACTGGAACCTTTTTTTTTCAGATGTTTTTCCTGTCCTGCTGTAGGGGCTGACTCAGGACTTCCAGCATCAGTTTAGCTCAGCAGCTTTGCTGGATTTATATAGAAAATTATACCTGGACCTTCTCATGAGCGGTTGGAGCTAGCGTAGATGTGCTTAGCAAATGCTGGTTTTCTTGTCACTGGGTTATATCTTCTCCATCAACGCAGACCAACTGTGTGAGTGCGTGTTGCTAAAAGTGGCAGCAGCGTGGAGGGATGGATAGTGTGCAGAAATGTCATCTTGGATCACAGATGTTTTCTTTGAAGGCACTTGAATTCATCTTGAACGTGTCCCTTGGTGAACATGACGTGCAGTGAAGGGGAAGCAGACGTAGTGTGGGTTTCTCACCATCTTCCTGCTCAGCCCACTGACCAAGCCAGTTTTTTTAAATTCAGTTTTCCGAACTGGATCCTTTGGGGTTGCAATACATAGGCCAGTTTGTGTTTCTGGTTAACAGCTGTTGCCTTTACATGGGCCGCGTTTCGCAAATCGCTGTCAACCTTCCCCTGTCTCTTTCTTTGCAGCCCTCCTTTATAAATGATCGTTCATGGCAGCCAGTAATAAATGAAGTAAGAGTTAAGAGAAGCAGCCTCGTGCGGTGATAGTAGTAAAAGAATAAAAAATAGAACTGTTTCATGCCATTGTTGCTGTATTAACTTGTCCCTGGTGTGCGGCTCAGTTCCATTACGTAGTGCTGGGTTTCTGCTATTAAATAAACAAAGAAGTCCCCGCTGCAGGACCAGCATTTGTTGAGCAGCACAATCTGAGCTGGTAGTTTCCAGGACAAAGATGTACTTCGTACCCCAAGGAACTGGTGTTGAACCACACAAGAGCCCTGGATGCCGCAGTGTGTCCCTGCAACTGTGTTGACTTCCTTCCCCAGAAAGGGAAGGAGGCAGAAATGGGTGGGAGAAGGTGGAATTGGTGGTTAACGATAACTGCTAACATAACCTGAACTCTTCCACTGCCAACGTGCTGGTGGGAACCTTCCACGGTTGAGAAGCTCACAGGAATCTCGTTGCTGCTTCAACAAGGACTCTCCTAGCTCAGATACAGAATTTAATGGGGCTTTTGGAGGTCATTTCATGCTCTAATAGCCAAGAGGAGAGATCTTCATCCTTTAACGTTGCTTCCCTGTTGGTGGATGAGCACTCTTCCCATTGACATCGGAACAAACTTGAGCGTCCTGGGGACGGACATGTCTTTCCCTGGACTGATCTTGTAAAAAATGTGCCAAACTTCAAATTAGGATGAGCCAAATTGAAAAAGGGCTGCCTCCACATGAGATTTAGCGAAGGCTAAACCATGATGGGCATCTTCAGCTTGGAGATATGCTTGTTCTGAAGAGCACGAGGCTGTGAACAGGCTTCAGAGGTTAGAAAAGGCTTTTGAGGGGGTGGAGTGGGTGCTTCTGCTTGCTATAAAAAGCCTGGGCTTGGGAATGTCTACATCGGCTGGCTCTACGCAGGGCGTAAATACAGTTGTCACTAAAATTGGAACGAGTCACCCCCCATGTTCCCAGTTGCAACTGTAACACAGATAATAAATAACATTGAAATCCCTCATCAGAATTCGGGCTCCTTAATGCTTGGTGTGTGCAAACCCATGGAAACAGGAGTGGGGTCTTGCAGGAATGGCACTGCGGGGCCCTGAGGTGTGTGTTTAAGTCCTCCTGAGCACATACTCACTTCCTTTTATAAAAATAGATTAAGGATGTGCTCAAGGATTTGCTGAGCCTATAAATGGAGGAAAGAGAGAAAGCAGAGGAGCAGTTCCTTGTCAGTTCTTCTGTTTCTAAGGCACCTGGGAGAGATAAACTTGAGCAGATTGCACTGCACAAGTCAGGGTGCCCAAATTCTCCATTTTGGCATGAATTCCTCCCAGTTTTATGTGTGGAAACAGTTTTTTTGGAGATGGTGAGGTCTACAGTGCTGGACTCCAGCCTGGTGAATAGTTACGTGGCTGTAGACCACTTCATCTATGCAGAGTTCATGAGGGACACCAGCACTGCGCTTCTATAGCCTTCATGTAGACACAACACTTTGGGTTTCAAGTGGTAATGCTGCTAAAGGAAATATATGTTGTACTATTGCTAAAGGAGCAAAGCATGCCAATGTTTCTAAGAGTTGATAATGTCCTATAATGGTTACAAACTATATAAAATTGACTGGTGTGGTGGTTAGAAAGAAATTCCAGCTAGATTGTAAGATACTGGAGCGTATTCTTTTATTGGGTACTATCTGATCACTGAAAGCAACTGCTCTGCAAAGGTCTTACTTTTCCATGTTCAGAGCATATACCTTTAAAAATATTAGTTTAGGTATTACATATCCCCTTTGAAAAAATTCCCTTGTAGGCAAGAATAAAACTTACAAAAAGGCTGTTACAGAGATCATCAGCTCTCTATTAGATAGCTTGGAATATGCTCCACTAGCACCAGAGTTTAGTCTTCTCCAAATTACTGTAGAGGATTTGACTGTATCTTGCTGATCCATCCACATTTTAATTTCCTCTGCACGGATACATATTGCAGGATGCTGGAAATCCCCAAGCCCACTGGAGCTGCAAGACTGGATGTTTCATCCTGTAACACCAATAAAATGTTAATGCATACTAATAGCAACAGCAAAGGGGTTTATGGAGCGAGCTTGGAAGTATTTTATAATTGCCAGGGTATCTGTGTCACAGAGAATTTGGGGTTAGAGTCATCAAGTATTGCACTTTGTCAACACAGGAAAAGAAAACCCCTCAGATATACCTCAAACCTACTAATTTTTATAATTAAAGGGGGAAGAAGGGAGATGAGTCCCAGGGGAGAGAGTCAAACATAAATTGCATATACATGAGAGAGCTGCCCGCTGGTTTGGATGGATTCAGAAGATGTGGGCTCAGTTGCCTACTCTACCGCAGACCCCCGCTGTAACCTAAACTAAGGACACTGCCTCAGTTTCCCACCTGGTGACCAAGAGTAAAAGCACTGTCCTACTTCATAAACCCAGTAAATCTGGGCATGAGGTGACATAAATACATCAGTAACATGAAATCCAGGGAGCTGGGGCATGGGTTGGCTTCTCTGCACATTGCACTGCCTGGCTGGAGCATCTCATGACTTCTAGCAGCTCCTCGCGTTTCCACTCAGTCCAGCCTGGTGGTGTGGTCCTGTTTACTGCAACCTAAGATACAAAAAAAAAAAAAAAAAAGATAAATTTGAAACTGGGGGCAGAGGGACCAGGTGTGCCCCATCTTGCAGCATTTCCACGTGCTGCTCTTGCTGGAGCTGCCAGCCTTCGGTTGCATCCCTCATCCTGCCTGTCCTGAACATGCATCTCTGAGATGCTCCAGCTGGTGTTGGAGGACCGTGGGACAAATAAAGTAGCAGCGAGGCTGTGGAGATGGTGCCCCATTAGAAGCACCATGCCAGGAACCGCTGATCCGCTCCGGCTGGCAGTTGGCTCTGCCGTTTCTCACGCTGGACCGGAGCACATGGTCTCCGTGGTCCATGGGCAGAAGGGGAAGAGCCTGGATGACCACAGCGCTGCTTGTTTTAATAGATGTGCTCCAAAACCTGGGGATTTTCCAGAGTCAACAAATTCCAAGCCAAGGTATAAGCCAGAGGCATTGCCTAACCCAGCAGGCACCAGAGGGCCAAGCTGAAGAAGCTCTGCATGTAAATGCTCCTTAAACAATGTTAGGCTGAGTTAATCCAGCGGTAGCTCCGGGGGGACAAACTGAAGGCTCAATCCTCCCCCTTATCTCTCCTTGTCACCGAGCCGGAGGACTGAGCCCAGCACACAGCGCCGCAGAGCCTGGGATGTTCGTGTCCTGGCTTTTGGGGCTTTTTAACCATGTTCTCGCCTCTGGTTCATATGGGAGTGGAAGAGCCGGGATGTTTGTGGTGTTGCGGGGACCACAAGCATGGCCTCTGCTGGGGGCAGATGGAGGACAGCAGCTGTAGAGCCTGGACCTGGGGGTTGTCCTCTGGCCCTGAGAGTCCTCCTGGCTTTTGTGGCATCTGTAGGACCACACTCAGGGTGCCGCTTTGCCCCTGCCCAGGGTCATCCCGCATCCCGACCTGAGCCCTGCTGGAAGCCATCTGCAAAGCTTTCCCTTGCCTTACACCAGCATGGGGCTGATGAGGGTGAAGCCTGTCACTTCACACAAGGATTTTGGGCTGGCGTTTGCTCTCCTGCACCAAAGCAAATGAAACAGTGGGTTTCTGAAACGCTGATCTCCGAGCTGTGCGTCCAACAAGCCCTGGCTCTTTGCTAGTGGGGAGTTCATAGGAATATCCCTGAATCCTGAGCACCCTGACACCCCAGCACCCTGTTTGCAAATGGAGCAGGAGCAGGTTCCTGTTTGGGGTGTGCAGCCCCAAATGCTGCTGAGCGTGTGTGCTAACGCCGGCAGCACCAGGCAGGGTGCAGGCAGCACGGGGTTGTGCGCGGCAGCCGCTGCAGGCAGCCGTGGCGAGGAGGAGAAGTGGGCACGGGCACGGCACGTCGTGGTGGTGTTTTGTTCATCCTCACTAGGGAGCGGAGGAGAAACAAAAGCTGGAGCAGCGCAGGGCACCAGGCTGGCTGGGTGAGGAGGAGAAAAAAAAATAATTGTGCAGAATTTCATCGGGGAGCTTGAAAAGAGGCAATTTTGTGAACAAATAGTCGCCTCTCGGAGCAGAACTTCCCCGTCTCCAATTTCAAAATTCCGTTCACATCAACATCTACTTTCATGTTGTAAAACCTGGGGAAAAAGGGAAAAAAAAGCAGCTTCACATATTTCAATGCAAAAGCCTCATTTTGGTGAGGAAAAGGAGGGGAAAGCACTCTTTGGTGGTAGTTTATACAAAAAACAACCCCAAAATGAAAGTGTGGAAATACTCAGGGACCCAAGGCAGGTGTGGCTGCCCTAAAGCCTGCGGCTGCTCTTGCCCGTGCGGGGCTGAGCCTGAGCAGGGCCATGAAGCGGCTGCTGGAGTCCAGCCCCAAGCTTAAAAGACATGAGTTTTCACTTTACCCCACTTAGGGAGAATGAAAAGCCCATTTGGTCGGGACCGACTTCAGAAGTGCCTCTGGCTTTGCACTGCAGCCACGGTCCCCATTTCCCACATCAGAAAGGTGCAGGAGGAGGGTAGCAAGGAGCAGGGATGGTCCACAGCAGCATCCTGGGTGTCTCATGGGGGTTTCATCACTCCAGGGAAAGCCCTTCGCCCTCCTCTGGGCAGTAGCACATACGGGGTTAATGCTCTGCCTCGTCCCCGCAGGTGTGGGGATAAGAGCAGGGTTTGGTGGGCTTTTCCCCTTCTTTGTTCCTCTCCTTCCTCTATAGGACCTGGAGTCAGTCAGTGCCCCCCCTGAGGAAGAGGAGCCAGCCTCTGCCTCTGGGCTTGGCTGGCTCCTTCTCTCCATGCCAATCTTCACATGCTGTTTGGCATCGGGCAAGATCCTGGATGAAGCTCGTGGCTGTCTTGCCTGCCTGGCACAGAAACCCCAGAGAGCAGCTCAGCTGGAAATGCCTTTTGCCCTGAGAAGCAGCTGGAAAAGCACTCAGCCTCCGAGGGTCTCGGCCAGTGGTGCTGCAAACCTGCCCCAGGTCCTTCTGTGGGGGGACCAGGACCACGATGGGCAGCGCAGCCTCCTCGCCCGCGGCCAGCAGCGATGCTGGGGGGAGCTGGTGCCCAGGAGAGCAGGTAAGCCCACTGCTGGCTTATGGATTTTGCTTGGCTGAGCTGTATTACTCCCAATGTGGAGATGTTAGCAGCTGGGTTTCCCCATTTCCCAGCTTGTGGGGGTAGCAGGTCCTTCTCTGGAGACACCTCGTTGGGTTTATGTGGTGGAAAGGTGGCTGAGGGGGTCTGGGTGCCCCTGCTTTCCTGCAGGGATCTGCCCAGCTTGTGTCTCTGTGGTGCCAGCAAACCCCCAAAGCATCTGGCGGTGGCATCTTTCGAATGCTGGGGGAGGCTTTTCTTCTCCGCGATACTCGTGCGTTGATGGTGGCAGTGGTGTGTTGCTGAGATGGCTGCTTAGTGCTTAGCGTCTGCTGCTTCTGTGCCAAGTGCTTTTTACTCTAATTTTTCTATCGTATTGTTTTTGCTGTTAGATATAAGGGACAGCATCTTCTGTCACACAACAGCCTCCTCTTAACTTTCCCAACGTGTGCTGGTAAATCCAGGGTAGGCTTAACTCAAGGAGCAACATTAATCATCAAATCTATAAGCAGGCTATAGAAAGGCCAAGTGTGAATAATTACTGCTCAGATGCTAATTACCCAGGCCCAGACCAAACCCAACATATTAAACACACCGCTAACAGGAGTGGCCTCTCGACCACGTTGCTGTGTCCTCCATAGCTCTCCTACTGCTCTCTCTGCAGGGGACAACTCCAAACATCTGCTAACACGTGCAGATCCCAAAATATACTTCTGCTCATTCGTATTTGAGCAGGGGAGATGAGATGGGAGGGATCTGACTCACAGCCGACAGACTGAAGGACGGCCAGGTCCTGCACTGGGACCGGCAGAGCACAAAGTTGGTCTTCTGGGGACGTGCTGCTGGGACTGGGTGCAGTCTTGTTCTTGCTGCTCGTGGTTGAGGACATTGAGCAGCTCCATCTGTGCGCCAGCACCTGGGAAACAGTGCCTAGCTCGTGGTGCAAGGGTGGGTTTTCCTTGGGTGGGTGCCCAACCCCTCCCAGGAGAGCTGGGGGCAGAGCTGGGCTGGCAGCCTGGGAGGTGAGAGGGGTCAGTTCTCCATCACCGTGTCCATCCTTGTCCCTCCTGGTGTGGAGGGACTTGCTGGGTGTGCAGCGATGTCCTCTCCCAGGCTGAGGCACTCCAGTGGCGCGAGGACCTGGCCAGGCTGTTGGCTTTGGCACTGGATTGACTTCCTAATGCCAGACCTGAGCCCTCCAAACGCCCGTGGGGTGTTGCTGGTGCTGGGCAGAGCCCTGTGACCTGTGGGTGCTGGTGACTGCGCTGACCCTCCGCTGTCAGTGAGCCCAGCCCAGCCCTGCAGCCACCTCTGTGATTGCCTCCAGGTCGGGGAAATAAAGGCGAGAGCTGTGCTGGACCCTCCTGGGCTCTGCAGGCAGCTGCCAGCTGCTTTCTGCCCCTCCTGCCTGCTCTGCTGAGGGCAGCTCCTGGGGAAAGTGGGGAGGGCTCAGGCGCTGCACCAGCTTCAGGTTGAATTTCTGTCTCTGTTACCGGAGGCAGCATCTCTCCCCGGGGCAGGGTGACTCTTCCCCCAAACCAAGGGGGTTCAGCAGAGTGACACTGAGGAGACCCCAAGAACTGGATCTGCCCGTGGAGAGCATTTTGCGCGGTGAAGGGAAGGCCACAGCTGTCTCACAGCTGGCAGAGCGAGCGGTGTGTGCAGGGAGGCGATTCCCTCTGCCGTGGCTTGGTGCAGGACCCCCATCTCCCACCTCCCGCAGGTCTGCGCCAGCCACACTCCACCAGCCCCCTCGGTGCCTTGCTCTGCTCCAGGGCTGCCGGGCACAAAATCCCAGTGATGCCCGTTCACCCCCATCCAAGGGGGCACTAACAGAAGAGAGGACACGGAAGGATTTTTAGGTTCAAACTCTTCGGCATCAGCAAATGCCAGCGCTAAGGTCGGGCAGTGCTGGGGCACGTTGAACTGTGCTGGGGGGCAGATCTGGGATGGGGACGGGCGCTGACATGGGAGCAGAGCTCACGGCTGGGTTGGGGGGGGTCTGGCGGTGGAAGCTGAGCTCCTCCGGACTTTGGGACCTCCGCCCTGCTCCAGCCCATCTGTTCAGCATCTCTCAGCGGAGATAGGGACCAGAGGGGTGGGGGGGGTCAAGGCGATGGGTGCCTACCAGCATGTGCGGGGGGCACAGCCCCCTTCCCTGCGAGCGCCCAGGTGGTTCAACCGAGTTGTGAAGGGATCAAAACATTTTGTGCCTGGAGGACAAGGAGCGTGTGCGAGAGTGAGGATGGGCTTGTGTTGGGGGGGTGCAACCTTCCCCTGTCACCTCCCTTCTAGCCTGAATGCTTCTGCCATCATGATTAATTTATCAGGTACTTATGAATATGCAGATGAGACTCTGGTTTCCAGGCTCTGCTTTCAGGAGGGAGGCTGTGTGATGGGCTTTCTGCTGCTGCTGCCTTCGTAAGAAGAGAAATGTCATGTACCAGGGTTTAAAATAAATAAATAACTGCGCCGCCGAGAGCGTCTGAGTCTCTGCGGCTCCGTGAAGCTGTGGGATCTCCTCGTTCCTCAGTGTCAGGGATTTTTATGAGTGTCCCTGTGGCATATGCACCCTGTCTCCGTGATCCTGCGTGGTTACCGGTGATGCAGAGGTGTCTTGCCAATTCCAGCCTTTGAAACCTTAACTGAAGCCCCAGAAACTTCCACCATGAGTGGGGGTGAGGGCTGGCTCCCACCAGGAGAGGAGACATTCAGAGGGATGGGTGTGCCTGGGGTGGTCGAGTCCTGCAGGAACGGGGGGTTCTCCTGGTGGTGGTCTCTTTACCACTGGAAACCCCAAGGTCTGGGAGACAGGGAGCGGTTTGGGAGGCTGATGAGTGCGTGCAGGTGGCTGTTCAGCTAAAGCAAGCTCTGTCCCTCTCTGGCTGGGCTGTGTGATGGAGAGCTGCGGGGCAGGGGCTCTTTCAGGTTTGGGATTCAGCACCCAGCTGTGCTGACCTGTAAGCATCTGCAGAAGTACCTGGTTTTTAAAACTTCCCCCAAATACTGTGTGCAGCAGCCAAGGCTATGCATGCAGGAGATAATCCCACTACTGGGGCCTCTCTCCAGCCTCCTCCATGCTGGGGAGCTGTGATTCCCAGGGTAGAGGAGCAGGATGGGGCCAGGTGAGGCTTTGGGGCTGCCCTGGGGCCCCAGCCCCAGGGCCTGGAGCAGGGAGAGGGCTTCTCCCCAGTCCACGGGTGCATCTCCCTTGCTGAAAGCATCCAACTCCTGAGTCTCACAGAGCGTTTGCGTGCTCAGCGGTGCTCCCACCAGTGCTGCTGCGCCTGGACAGGGGTTTTCTATTTTAAATTTTACTTTATTTTCTGGGGCTAATTGGAGAAGCAGCAGGAAGAAGGGAGCGTGGCTCAGCCCCCGCAGCCGGCTCCTGCTTCCTAAGCAGGACGGGGCTGCCCCGGGGGGTAGCAGCACCGGGGCCGGGAGCAGCGCGGCAGCCCCTTGTCCCGCAGTGGGGTCGGGGCCGCGTCCCCCCCCCCGCCAGCCCCAGCCGGGCGCTGCGGCTCCCGCGGCGGTCGCCAGGGGGCGCTATAGTGGCGGAGCGGTGCGCGGAGCCGAGCCGGGGCGGGGGGAGCGCTCCGCGCCTCGGCGCGTCTGCGGCTGTAACGCCCTCGCGGAGCAGCACTCCCCCCCCCGCTTTAACACCCCCTCTCCCGGCTCCGCAATTCCATTTTTGGGGCTTCTCTCTCTTCGGGAGAGGGGAAGGTTGCGCTCCCGCGGGGATGCGCGGAGCTGGGGAGGGGGTTTTGTCCGTGTGTGGGTCTGGGGATGCTCGGGGAAGGTCAGGGGGTGGGGGGGGCAGAGGAGCGGCGCCAGCTGCGGGATTTGCGCTGGATGCTGGGAAGTGCGCGTTTTGCACGGGTTTTAAAAAAAAAAAGAAAAAAAAAAAAAAAGAAAATTCCCCCCCCCGCCCGAGGTGGGCCGGGGGAGGGGGAGGAGCGCCCCCGGCTTCGTTCGTGTGGTGTAAAGGAGAGGAGGGGGAAAAAAAAATACACAAAAAGGGGGGGGTAAAAAAAAAAAAAAAAAAAAAAAGGAAAAACCCGCACGCACCACCCAGCGGCCCCGCGCGGTGATAACAAACTCCAACTTAAAAAAAACTTCCCGAGCCCATCGGGGGACGCGGAGGAGCGCGGAGGCGGCGGCGCTGCCCAGGTGCCGGGGGCGGCCGGGCCGCGGAGCCCCGCGCAGGTAGGGGCAGGGCCGGGGGGTGCTGCCGGCTCCCCCCGCCCAGGGAAGCGGGGAGGCGACGGGAGCCCCGGCCCCTTCCCCACCTGGGACTTCGCCGTGCGTGGCACCTCCAGAGC
>NW_010972742.1:5518811-5519140 GCF_000737465.1 Haliaeetus leucocephalus | reverse complement strand
CGGGGTCTCTCCCCGCCGCGGGGTCCCGGGGCCGGGGCCCGGCTCTCACGTGGCGCTTCCCCGCCGCCAGCACCGGCCCCGGGAAACCCGCCGCGAAGAGAACCCGAGCGGACACAAAGAGGATTATTTAAATAGGTGCTTCGTTGTTGTTTTTTTGTTGTTGTTGTTGTTTTGTTTCCGTTTGTTTGCTTATTTTTTGTTGTTTTTTTTCTCTCTCTCTCTCTCAGCTCTGCAAAAATAAAGTCCCAAGATCTTAGATTTTTTTTTCTTTATTGTACAATTTATAAAACACTAGCGTGGCTCTGCCCTCCCACCTCCCCTGCGCACCC
>NW_010972742.1:5396533-5517775 GCF_000737465.1 Haliaeetus leucocephalus | reverse complement strand
GGGGCCGGGGCGCCGCCTCCCTGCGCCGCTCCCCTCACACAGGTGAGCGGGGGGCGGCTCCCGCCCCGGTGGGCGGCCCCCAGCAACCGTGAGGGCGGGGGTGCCCCCCCCCCCCCCCCCTCCCGGGTTCGCGGTACGGGCCGCCCCGCTCCGCTCTCTGGGGGGTACCGGGCCCCCTGCACCTCTCTCTGTGACACCCCCGGGGACGCTGTCTTATCCCCAACACCCTTAGTGGTACCGACACACCCCCCCTCCCGGCTGGACGCAGCCCCTTGCCCCTCCTCCCCCCGCAGACCCCGGTGCATCCACCTCCTCTTTGGGCTTCCCCAGCCCTGCAGCCTTAAAGGATGAGAAGAGCTCGGGGCACCCCAGTACTGCTGGTTCCCCCCTCGCCCCGGCAGGGAGACCCCCTTCTCCTGCTTTGCAAGCACTCACCTTCACCCCACAGCCGGTGGAGAGGAGTCAGAGGTTTCCCCCCCTGCGTGGGAGCAAGGAGCATGCACCCGCCCCCATCGCACCTGGTTTTCCCCCAAAGTGGGAGCAGGTCGGTGCACGGGTTGTTGCTAATTAAGGGCTCCCATCCCACCTTGTTGCACACAACAGTCTTGAATCTGCAGGGTGGCGTGGGTGGGTGGGGGGACACCTTGCTCCTAATAGGTGCCCCCTCAGGGTGATGTGATGTGAGGGGTCTGGGCAGGCGCTTCTGGGATGGATGGGGTTTGGGGGGGTGCAGGGGGTCAGGGCTGCCCCCGTAGTTGTTGGTCTGAAGGACCTGGCCACCGGGGGACCCAGTCATCTGCCGGGGGAGCAGCAGTACTCAAGGAAGCTGGTGTCACTGCAGAGGAGCAGCCCTTGGCCAACAGGTAAGAGCTGGGGGTAGGTGTGTAGCTGGGGGGGGGGGCTCAGTGTCCGCTTTGTGGGAAAAGGAGCCGTGAGCTGGGGAGCCCGGGAGGGACCGCAGTGCTGGGGCAACGGGAGCTGCAAAGCTGCTTCTGAAACAGCATCTTCTGTAGAAAGCAGAAGGCAGGAGAGAGAGGAGGGGGTTTCCCCCACTGACTGCGGAGGTTCCTCATGCTGGGTGCCTGCTTTGGGGGATGTGCTAGTGTGCATACCTTAGCAGTGACTACAGGCAGCCTTGTATCTGCAGGTTGTGGAGAGCCCACCAGATAGCAAACCTCTGAAGACCTCACTCCCACTGATGCAGCACAACCTCCAAACCGCAGGGGCAGTCGTGCAAGGTGGTCATTGGACTCGTCAGCTTTGGGGACACCGTGCAAAGCCCGGGGCTGTGGGGGCATGCTCGGAGGGCTGGGGGCTTTGCTTGCTTCCTGGCCTGGCTGGACTTCACTGGCTCAGCTCACTTGTGTGTTCTGTCCAAGGGAATGGGAGCAGGCCAAGCTCCATGGAGGATTTTTCTCCATGTGGAAGGGTGCTTGGGACAGCAGTGGGGCTGGGGCAGCTCGTTGCCCCCTGAGCGGCAGCTGGCTAGGTCCTCCTTGCTTGTGCAACCTTGCTTGTGGAGCAACCTTCTCCACAATCTGCCCTCAGTCATGCAAACCGGGGTGAATGACACTGTGCATTCCCAAACTCCTGTAGGATGCTCTTGACCCACTTTCCTTGTTCATAATGTGAAAAATAATCACAAGCCTGTCCAGAGGGTGGCTGTAGCTCAAGGTGGTGGATATGGGCAGCACTGGAGATGGGGGATTGTGCTGTATCCTTCCTGTCCTCCACCACTCTCTCTCCCTTGCAGTCCTTCCTGCAGGTTGGCTTTTTCAAGCCTGTGGCTGTACTGCAGCTGGAGATCCAGGAGGTGATACCCAGAGCTGGTCTGTGCAGATAATATGGGGTGCAGCAGGGCTGGGGTTTGGGGCACATAGCTTGGGACCAGTGCTGAGCTTTGGGTGTTTTGGTGGCTGGAGCCAGGACTCGCTCCCGCTCAGCAAGATCAAAGGCTCTGTCCTTGCAGGGTGTTGTCATTGGTGCTTGTGGACTGAGCCCCAGCTGTGGCTCTGCAGTGTTTTCTGTGGCCTCCTGGGCACTGGGGAACCAGGGCAGCAAGTGCTGTTGCTGCCAGCCCGTGCCACATCTTCCACCCAGCCAGTACAGGCAGCGATTGCCTCTCTTGCTCAGCTGACATTTGCTGCTCTCTGGCCCATCTCCAGCTGTAAAACTCCAGCCTAGGTGGTCCAGGCTAAGAGCCTGAATTGCCCATCGGCCGGCTGCTATGGGGTGGCTTGGACAGTGCAGATGGTGCCAGCTGCAAAGCATCGCTCTGGCAGACATCCTTCACCTCGAGTTCCTGCTCACCATCCCGCCTCAGCTCAGACTTGCAGCATGGCCTCAGGATGCTGCCCAGTACGGGCCCTCTGCTCTTTAATCATCGCTAGCCTTGGGTTGTGGCTTTAAGTGAAGGGTCAGGTGGACTTTGCAGGGCCCTGCCTGCAGGGGTGCCGGGTTTATGTAGGTGCAGAGGGCCTTGCAGAGGATGGTGCATCCTCGAGGCTGTTTGGGCATCGTGGGGCAAGCCTGACAGGGGAGATGCTGCTGTCTCTGCTTGTCAGAGAAGTGCCCTCTGCTGTAGCTGCCTGAGAAGCTTTGTGGCACCAGGAAAACCCAAGAGCACAGCAGGATTCTCTAGGAGATGAAGATGGAATTAAAACTTTAATCTTATTTAGACTCTGGGTAATTAATATAAAGGCTATAAAACATGGGCCTGATCCTCACGCTGACTGCCGGGCACCGCGCTGCGGCTGGTGAGGCCGGCGGTGGCTGCAGGCTGCCTCTCCTCTCCGGCTGGCTCTCCTGGCGGGTGCAAGTGTTTTGTTTGCAGACACGGTGGCTTTAATCCTGGAGCCGGGACGGGCTGCGCACTGTGAAAGCTGTGCTGCTTCAGTTTGGCCTGTGGACTCCAAAATCTCCCAGAGGCAGGAATCTGGCTGATACCTGTCTTGGCACATGACTGTAAGCTCTGCTTTTCTAAAAGAGGATAACGAGTCCTGTCCGTTTCCTGGCTCTGCAGTGGCAAGCTGGGGCAGGATGGGTTGGTTTGGTGCTTGCCTTTCCCAGGAAAATCTCTGTGTCCTGTCCAGCATCCCTATGCCCTGGTCTCTGCTGGGGTTTGTGTGCCCTTCCCATGAGAAAGGGCCCTGAGGACCCTACTGCTGTAGGGGACGGTTGGTCTAAAACCATCTCGGTTAAATGTAATTGCAGCTTTTAACTGGCCGTTAAATGGTGAGTACCATTACTTCCCCAAAGGAAAGCGAGGATGGGCCCAGGATTTGCTGTCTGGAGGGTTGTAGCTGCATGTTTCCTGGTATACATGCTGCTGGTGCTGGGGTCCGGTCTGCGGTGTGAGTGCCGTGGGGCTGGCCCTGGGCTGGGGATGGTGCAGCTGTACCGCAGTCTGTCCAGCCCTGCTGATGTCCTGGTGCCAGGGCCGGTTTTGCAGCCGTCGATCCTGCAGCAGGCTCCAGCAGCAAAACCTGGCGGTCCGCTGCTCTCAGCTGCAGAGTAAACAAGCTGGCAAGAGAAACCATTTTGCTTCAGCTAGTAGGAGAAACCCTTTTTAGGTAGCACTTCCAACTGGCAATGCTCTCCTTCATTAACCCCCTCCTTCCCTTTCCAATGAAACGTGAAGTTGCAGCGATTGGAGATCAGGCACTTGCCGGTGCAGCTTTGCCACCCAGAGCAATGAACACAGACGTGAATTTACTGCTTGATCTCATAATTTCAGTGCAATTAGACTGGCTGCTATAGAGCAATTTCCCCTTGAGCCTTAGAGTCCTGGGCCTGGGCATTGCCCAGCTTTTCTCAGACAAGGAAGCGGAGGCATTTGGGTATTGGCTGAAACATGAGGGTTTTTTGGGTGCACCTGGAACTTAACTCCCTGGAGACGCGTCTGTGAGTTGGAGCTGTGGGTGCCTGGCATGTCTGAAAAGGAGCCTGCTTTTCAGGCTTACTTATTACAAGACAGGCACCCAAAGCTAGTGGGAAAACAAGCCAGAACAAGGTTTTCAGGTTGAGTTCTGGGAGCAGGGCTGGCCTCTGTCGTCCCCCCCGCCTTGCTCTGCGCTGGACAGGCGCAATGTTGCCTGGCCCCCCAAGCTGCTTCCCAACTTGGGGGGACCTGTAGCACAGACCCACAGGGTCTGCTGCAGCATTGTGGGCAACGGGGCACGTTGGCTCCAGAAGCCGGCAGCCTTGGGAGCAGCATATGCATCCGTATTGATTGAGCGGGCTGTGGGTAAGGCTGTCACCCCACTGTTGTATCTGTTAGCTCTTTCTCACAGCTCTAGTACCACAGTCAAATACTTTGTATGAAATCCTGGAGAAAACAGGGATGAAACCATATTGAAAAATCATTCATTTAATTATCGTTCCTCCGTGCTTTTAGCTGGGTAGCTGTATAATGCCTCCCAAGCACCACTGTGGCGTAGGGCACATGGATGAAGTGCTCAGTACTTTGATCTGGTCTGTTCCTACCTAACTTCACTGACTCGTTTCCTACATTTCTTGTACCCTGGGCACTGCTGTGCAGTGTACAGGTGCAACCCATAAGCTTCCCTGCCGTTGCTTCACAGCCTCTCACTGCTGCATGGCCAAGCATAGCCTAACCCATCCCTGTGCCCAAGGTGGTGCTTGCAAACTCTCCCGGTGCTTTCTGTTCTCCTACTGAGGTGTTGGGAGGTCGCCTTGGACAGGAATTGCATGACTCTTGCTTTGACTAATCCTGGGAGGGTGGGATTGAGGAGGTGATTGCTACCAGGATCTTATTGCTGATCTCCGCAATGGACTCTGCCTATCCTGCTGTGTTTGGGCAAATGCTAGCTGTGTCAGTCAGCCAGTGATGTGACCCAAAGGAAGAGGGGGCCTCTGCCTCCACCCATGTTTTTTAGCTCATGCACACTTTTGTTGCTGTCCCACAGGTTGGTCTGCAGTAGCAGATCTGTTCCCTGCTAGAGCTGGGTGGGAATGAGCTGCCAATGGTGTGAGCAGAGCTGTGGGTGTTCATGGGGAGGCTGCAGCATCCCAGTTGGTCTTGGTGTGATTTGCTTGGCTCGCCTGGCACCCAGAGCCATTGGTGTGATGCTCTGCAGCAGCAGCGTTGTAAAGCTTGTGGTACAGGTGCTTCCCCAGGTCTCTAGCAAGCCTGTCCTACTGTGCTGGTCTCTGCTGGTGCCTTGTCTCCTTGTTCCTGGCATTAGGACATGAATTTCCTGCAAAACCATTGCAGGATGCTAAAGCTGCAAGATAAATTGGGTGCAGCAAGCTTAGGAGTTGCTTTTTTGGGAAGAGGGGATGAAGTTGGTGTCCACTCCCTCCAGCGAGCTAGTGTTTCACACCTTGGACTGTGTGTTCCCCTGGACCCTGCCACCCAGGGAGCTCGTCACAGCTCCCTGATGGATATGGTGTTTGCCCTCCCGGGGGCACGAGGGATCCTGGGAACTTCTCTGCTTCCTGCACAGGGTGCCTGGCAGCTTGCACAGGAGGCTTGCGTCAGCTCCCGTGAGCTCCCCTGAGTATTGCTGAGCTGCTGCAGTGGTCAAAGTACCCACAGCTTCTGCCCTGCTCCGTAGTGACTTGCAGGTGATCTGAGTCCACAGAAGTTCAGCCTGGCTACAGGGCTGTGCGGCTCCAGGCTGGGCTCAGCTGCCTGGGTGCTTTCCTAGCTCAGGTGTGGGAGTTGTGCCAAAGGGCTAGAAAATTTGGGGTGCCTCTGTGAAACCTGGCTGTGCTCAGCTCTAGCTCTCATCTAGGCAGAGCTGGAGATTGGGGCTGCAGGGGGGTCAGGGTAGGTCCCTCGCCCAGGGAACTTGTCACCATGGCTTGTGGAGTCACTCCTGGGAGGATGCTTTCACCTGTGGTTGCTCTTGGGTTAGGGACAGGAACAAATATCACTTAGAGCTTATGAAGAGGTCCTTTAGCCTGGTGTTCACAGCTTTGAGCTCTGTCCCTGCCTGGGAAATGTGATTTTGTCCCCATGGTCTGGCTGTGTTCTTAGCAGTCAGGCTTCCTCTCTGTGCTGGTATTTGGCATGTCAGCCGATTGTCCTGGGGAAAAAAACAAGAGGAAGGCCCCAAAGTTGTTTGCTGCATTTGGTGCCAGGTCCCTGCAGTGGGTTTTGTTGGAGGCTGTGGACGTGACCACCACCTCCTTGGAGAAAGCAGGTCTGTGCGGGGGGATCCGCTGGCAGCTGGTGGCAACTGGCTCTCTGGAGCTGCTTTGGGGTCTCCCTGCTGCCACCCCAGAGCATCACTTCCAGGAGGGATGAGATGCCCCAGGTGTCCAGGGCTGTTTGCTGGGCTGTGGTATCTGATAGCGACCCTATTTAATTGCTAGGTCAAATATCCTGAAGTGATGTGCAGCCAAGGGTTGATCCCTGGGCTTGGTCTGACCCCATGTTTTAGCTGTAAATGTGGCTGTGCTGGAGGACAGTCCTTACCCTAACTGGAAAGTCTGTCTCCAGCATCAGCGTGAATGAGGGATGTTACCTGCAGATCCCTTTGCTGCCCGTCCCAGGTGGAGCAGGACAGGACTTGCTGGGGACTGAGTGGGATTTGTAGCTGTGCTCCCTACCGATGGGACCAGCGGGCTCTTGGAGGAGCCCAGGCAGCAAGCTGTTATATGGTGATGGGAGGGCATGGAGACCAGGTGTCTGTGATCTAGGGCTAATTGTGTGTCTCTGCCTCTGCTTCCCCTCCCACCTACCCTGTCCTGTGGTTTCTAGATGCTAATCTGCACAGGGCAGGGCCTGTCTTACCATGCAGGCAGCATCTGGTGCGAGGGGCCCTTGGGCAACTCCTGCGATAGGAATTGCTCATCTCCAGTGAGACCACCTTCCTAGGGCTCGCGATGCCAGGTTGAGAGCAACCAAAGCGACAGATCCTTCCCTGTTCCCTGTGCTTGCCAACTCTGTAGGGAGGGCAGTTGGGGCAAAAATTGTATTAAAGTTGGACCTGTGGCTCGGGTGGGGAATGAACGTCAGGATGGTGTGCGGGACCTGCCTGGGCTCCTGGCCCCAGGCACGGTAGGGGTCCCCTTCCTTGCTGAAAGTGACCCAAAGCGTGTGCAATTAATGCTTCCAGCTGATGCCGGGCTCCGAAATGGTTAATCGCTGCCTGCCTGCGATGGAAACTGCAGCCTTCCCCGAGCAGAGCCCTTCCAGCCGGGGAGGAGCGTGGCCTTGCGATGCCCCGTGGATGGATGGACAGACGGACGGATGGATGGACGGCGGCAGGAGGACTACAATCCCCGGCAGGGAGCAAACCCCTGAGGGGTTCCCGGGGGATGCCGGGACTGGTAGTCCGGGGCCTGGTGTGGGGGTCCCCGCTGCCACTCGTGGCTGGGGCTGGGGGACCCGGAGGGAATGTGCAGTCTCGGGGAGGAGCCAGTGTGTTCACCCACTTTGTTGTTAAATACCTTAAAGGAGCAGTGGCTGTGCCCGAGCGAGCTCCCTAGCGGAGCCGCGCAACCTGGGCTGTGGGCTTTTTAAAGATAAAAATCACTCGCGTGGCCTTTGTTATTAATGACATCTCCCGCTCTCAGTAACTCCTTCGGTGCCTGGGCATCGCCAGCCCGGCACGGTGATGGGCCTGCCTCACCGCGGGGCTGTGTGCGCGATGCTGGACCACCTCTGGTCCTGCATCCCCTCCAGAGCATCCTTCTCCTGGTGCTCTGTGGCCGGGAGGTGGGTGCTGCCGGGAGGTGGGTGCAGAGCCCTCCGGTGCTTTCCGTGCCATGGAAAATCAGTGCTGCTGCTGTTTCCTCGCAGGGGAGACATCCCCGCTCGTAAGCCCTGCAGATAAAGAGCTCTGGAGTGAAGCGCGGAGCAGCGACCATGTGGGCAGCAAGGGCAATTTCTCATGCCACTGTGGCACAGCCATGACCTGGAGATTTCTTTCCCCCCTGGCAAAATTCAGTCTGGCACCTGGTGCCTCCAGCCAAACACCCTGGCCTGGCCCTGGCATGTGCCCAGCAGACACCCACATCAAAGCCACCGCGGCTTGCCTGGCCCCTTGCCAGCAGCTACCTCTAGACAGCTTGAACAAACCTGGAGGGAGATGACAGCGAAGCATCCAGCCCCCGGCAACTCCCGCCTGCTGTGGGGCAGCCGGGGCTGGCTTGGGTGCGTGGTAGGAGCCCCAGCTGGGTGGGCGACCCTGTGCTGGGATGGCGATGGGGGTGTCTTGTCAAACATCTGCCCCAGCAGAGCCAGCCAGCCACAGGCTGGCACCTTGCTGCCTCTGATCGCTTTGTCCCTGCTGCCCTGTCCTGGCGGTTCTTGCCTCCATGCCGCTCTGAGCCTCAGCGGAGGGGGACGAAATCCATCGCAGGCAAATGTGCTGGAGAGGGGCTGCTGGAGCGCAGCACAGGAACTTTGCTGACTGGAAAAGCAGGAATAACCACCAAAATGCAACTGGTGGAGAGGGCTGTGACGCTGCAGGGAGCCAGCAGCTGAGCTGGCTGGCGCTGGGTGATGCTCTGGGGTAGATGGCCCAGGCCTGCCTGTGTTGCCCAGGGTCACATGCTGCAGCTCACCCCTGGGCTGTCTTTGGTGTGAAGGCAAGGAGAGGGCTTGGGTGGCAGGGCTGACCCCGGTGCTCTTGGCCAAGCCTTTCCCTCCTGGGCTGTTGGGTGCAGCTCAGCCTCATTGCAGCCTGGGGGTTGGGTGCTTGCCTGCTGAGGGGCTGCACTCGATCCTTTTTTCCTCCGGGGTGCAGGTGTTGGAGAGAGTATCAGGCATGCCTGATCCTGCCTGGAACTGGGCTCCAGCTGGTCCATACTATGAGTTCAGACTCATGTCCATACTGCTTCTAGCCCGGTGCCTGGCCTGGCTGGCAGTGGGCAGAGCTGCTGCTGGTCTTGCTTGGATTTGGGGTTGTCTGAGTGAAATTCATACCCAGAGCAGAGCAACTCTTCCCCAGGGTGCAGAAGGCTCCTGGTGCATGAGTGGCATGGTGCAAGCAGAAGGGCTGAAGCCCATCAGAGCTTGTGGCTGTGGAGGGACCTGTGGTGCCAGGACCTGGCTGCCCAGCATGCAGGGACTTGTCTGGTTGGATGCTGGATCACAACCCATGCAGCTGTGACCTGGGCACATTGAAGGCAGCAGAAAGACCCTTCTGGGCTGCAGCGTAGTCTGCACCAGGTCCTTTTCTGTGCAGAAGGAAGCAGTGGAGTGGGAGAGGCTGCCTGTGGCGAGCTGCTGGCTGGTGCATCCAGCGAGGAGCCCAGGGTGCAGGGAGACCGTGCTGCTTCTGTGGTGTGAGTGCAGCCAGCCTGCTGCCTCATGGATGCTGAAATAAGCAGCCTGGGGGGTCCTTTCCCAGCTGTGGCCAGCCCACAGCAATGCGTGGGAGCACAGAGTGACCAGTGCATCCTTATAGAGAGGTGTGAACAGAGATGATAGTGTTGGAGGAAACAAATTCGTCTCGTGTGGATGCAGGGGAGGCGGTGGGCGCTCGGTCTAACACCTCCTGCTGTGCCTGCCTGCTCTCTGGGGGGCTGTTCAGGGGCCGGGTGAGATGGTGTGTGCTGTGCACTGGGCTGCACAGCTCAGCCTGCAGCCACACTGCCTGACCTTGGTCCAGTCACTTACTCCCTGTGGTCTCTGTGCTCCTTGGTGCTGTGTCACTGACACTCCCAGTCTCACAAACAGCTCCTGTACATGTGCTGGTGCTTGGCCCAGTGGGGACTCGCCAGCGAGGCTGTGTGAGCCCTGATACAGCATTTGGGGGTGGTGGTTCATGGGCTGCATGGGGACCTGGTGAAGCTGTCTGGTGGAGGAGTGCAGGGGAAGGCTCCCCTGCAGGCCTGTCTAGCTCTGTTGCTTGTTCCTTTTTGCTTTTTCATCCTTTGCCTGCCATTCAGGAGCCTCGTACCAGCTGCCTCACGGCTGCCTAACACGTTATGACAGTTGTGTTGCAGTAGGTGCCTTGGAGGAGCCCTGCACAGAGGCTGCTGAGGTGCACACCCCACTGCATCCACTAAGCCAATTGCTTCTGGCGCACTCCTGCTTGGACGAGACCGAACCCAGACCCTTCCTGCTCTCATGTTGGAGCAGAAGCCCCAAAGGGTGAAACGCAGCTGCTGGAGAAAGCAGCAGGAGCTGTGGGTTGGGGGTCCTGGAGGTGAAGCTGTTTGCAAACAGCTCCTGGGTGCAGTGCCGCTTTGCATGCTGCATGACTTCCCCACGTGCACAGGCGTTCCCAAGGCTGAAGGGAACTATTCTGCTCTGGAAAGGGTAGAAATGAAACGTGGATAACATCGCTAGGCTAGCATTGCTAGAGGAATTAAGAGCCAAGCAACTGCATCCATAGGAACCTCAGTTCTTCCCTTATCCCCTTGCACATCGAAGTTAATTGCATTTCCAACTGACACATCAAGCTGTCCTGCCACAGTCGTCTGCAGCAAAGGCAGCGCGTAGTGGTTGCTCCAGGATATAAATCTCACCTCTGGTGTCTTGCTCTCTTGGGGGGATAACGTCTTTCCCAGGGCTGTTTGTGCTATGGTCAGGCCTTAGGAGCCCAGGGCTCAAGCTGAGTGTCTTGCCAGGTCTTTACGGGTATCTCTCGAAGGTGAGACTTGTCAGGCTTAAGCAACGGATGAAATTTTTTTAATGGGTGTTCAGCAGCCATGGTGGAGATGCTTAAGGGCATAAATTTTTTAAGAGCATAATGGATGTTAAGCTCTCAAAAATAAATCCTAAGTCTCTCTAGCCTGTGTTTCCAAGGTATTGGCGGCTAGCTTAAAATGAGAGAGCAAGTGAAATGAAATAAAAGGCTTTTAGATGGTGCAGAGCACCAATGTGGAGCTTCTGCTTTCTTTGTGTGTCTGAATTAGCACTCAGTCCTTTGGGATGCTGAGGGTCAGGACAGCAAGGGCTTAATCCCTGGTGGGTGCTTTGAGGACCCACACTGGAGAGCAGAGTTAAGGGTTTTTCCCCACGCCAGTAAGATTGGTTGGTCAGAGTGAGCAGAGCCAGGCTCTAAAACCTCCTGCCCAGAAGACTTACAGGTGGCAACTGGAGTCTCTGGTGCAAAACTGCACGGAGGCTTTCCTGATGAAGCACAGCGAGCAGAGTCTGGGTGTGAGAGATGGGCCAGTGCCTTCCCCCATCCAGCAAGGGGCAGGAAGACCTGGACAAGCAGCTCTGCCCAAACCATCGCCGTGAGCCGACGATGGAGCTGGGAAGTGCCAGGGCCTCCTCTTCCACCCTGCGTGGATGAACTTTTCCTGGGAAGTGACAGCCTCACACAGGGGTTTCCTTCATGGCTCTTGTTGCACCAGGAGTCAGGGCAGAAGGAAGGAGATGCTCCCCTCTGGCTGGTGCAGCGCCCTGGGGCTGGGAAACGGGGAGGAATTGGCTCCATCCTTCCCCAGCCGCTGTTACCCCAGGGTTGGGAAGCAGGAGCTGCTCCTTCTTTCTCTGCAGACGCGGCGATGCCAAGGAGGGAAGGAGGCAGAGGAGTGCCGTGCTGGCATGGGCAGCACTGCCAAGGGTGCTGGGAAGCTGACAGCCCAAGACTTGTTTGATGCTGCTTTCTTCTGCCGCCGGAGCAGGGAGGACGGCGGCTCCAGGAGCACCAAGCTCCTGCTTGTCTCCTCCTGCCCGGGGAGGCTGTCTCAGGGAAAGTGGGAGCAGCCTTGATCCTGTGAACAACCCTGGGAGGCGGCAGGTGAGTGCAAGCGCTGGCATCCTGCAACGCTGCACCCTTGCATTGCTCTTGCCAGCTTCCCTCCCAAGTCTGGCTGGAAACGGTCTTGCCTTCCTCTTGAGGTCAGCTCTGCCGCGGCTCTGCTCTCTGAGGTCGGCTTGTACCTGCTGAGGGCTCGGCCCTGTTTTATAGAGCTTTTCCATGAGGTGTGTCCTGCGAATGCCCTCCCTTGGGCTGTGGTAACGGTGCTTGGAGATGAGCAATGTTGGTGCCTTCAGGAGACTGATGAAGTTGGGGCGCCGAGTGACTTGCGGCAGGTCTTTCTGCTCCTTTCTGATCCTTGCTTGGGTTTTGGGGCAGGTGTTGACCTGCTCTGAGGTGACAGGTCCAGAAACACATCAAGTTGTGAGTGCCTAGCTGGCAGGAAGAAGTAAAGAGAAGTGGAAGATTTGGGAATGATCAGGGAAAAATGAGTCCTTGAGGTATGGGTTGATGCAGAAATGTTACCAGCTGCTTCTCTAGTTCAGCCTAACCCTGTGCCCTGGCCCTGGTAGTGATTGGTGTGTAATTATGGAAATTGGAAAAACATATTTTTCTGATATGGACTGGGTCTGCTCAAAGGGCTGTTGTTTATGGAGTCTGACTGCCTGCATTCACCCCAAAGGCAGCTCTGGATTGTGTGCCCCCATCACTTCTGAGCCCTGTGTGGCCATCATGGCTAACCCAAGGGACAAAAAGCTCTATCTTCTCCTCCTCCCTGAAAGCTGTGAGCATTAGGGCTCTTGCTGCTCCTTGAAAACACAAGGTGTGGCTGCACCAAGAGCCTCTGGCAGGAGGCTGGCATGAGATGTGAACAGACCCCAGTGCCTCCTTACTCTGGTTTGCACATCTGGATTTTCTTTCCTGCTTCTCCAGCGTGCTCCGAGCACTGCTCACCCCTGCTCAGGCTGGGAGAGCGTTTCTGGGTGATTGCTGCTGGAGCGACCGGGGGTAGGAGAACGCCCTCCCACCCAGCACAAGTTTGCAAGTTCTTTGGGCTCCCAGCTGCTCTGGCTGCTGCTGCCTCTTGGGGGAGGAGAGGAGGGACCGAGCAGGGGTCTCTGCTCCTCAGCACAGCTGCAGCGGGGCTTTCTGTGGCTCCAAGGCATGGCAGCTCTTCCCCAGATGGAGGACGGGGCCCGGGGGGTATTGGCCGTCTGCTGCTTTGCTGCCCAAAAAAGCCTGGAGGCTGTTTTGCGCTGCTGCTCTGCTGTTATCCATTGAATTGCACCAAAAACCGTGCTGCCCCCCCCATTATCCCTGAAGATGGATGCAGATGACTCTCCTCCTGACATGTGCGTGATCTGTGCACGCTTGGCTCTCCTCTCTTCCCGGGCAGCTGGCAGGTTATTTTTGGTTCTGAAGCGGCCCAGATCTGGTTTCTGCTGGGGCGAGTCCCTGCCCGGCACAGCTCTCGCATCCCCTGGGCTTGCGGGAGGTGAGACACGCTGCCTTCCCTCATTGATGTGTCGGCTGGAGCTGGCAGAGATGCTCCGGTGCTCACCTGCTGAAGGGCTGGTCTGGCATCTCTGTGGAGTGGCTGCAGAGAAGGGGACATTGGCCAGGTCTGCAGGGACTCACCTGGACGTAGCGGCCTGGGAAACTCGATCTGTGGGCCTCTTTGGGGGGAGAGGGACGGGCAGGAGCAGCTGGTGCTGTTGCAGGGCTTGGAAATCCAAGCCAACACCTAGTCACGTGCATCCCCCTTGGCTCACAGGCTGAAAGAATGGCAGTCCCCTTCCCTCGGCTCCTGGCCTCCTGCCCAGGTCCTGCAGTGGAAACCCCTTTGGGGGGGCCGAAGGGTTTGCTGGGGGCAGCCCTGGGGAGATGCTGGGGACCTCCTGCCCTGCCTCTCCTCAGGAACGGCTCACGGTGGGAAATGTGGGTGCTGCTATTTGGCTACCTCACTACAAGGACATCCCTCCTCTCAAGCCCTCCTGCAACTCCAGGATGTCTGAGCCCTTTCTTAATATCAAGGTTTGTCCCAGCAATCCTAGAGCAGCAGCTTGTTCCATTGCAGGTTGGTGCTGCTCAAAGCATCCTTCCCACATCTGCATGTTGGGGTGCTCTGGGGTACCTGCTTACCTGGAGGGAGGAGCAGAGGGCAAATGCAATCAAAAAGGGCTTTTCACCAGGTTAGACACAGGCTGAATATTTGCTGGGCACCGTGGGCTGCATGGAAAAGCGTGACTGTTTGTTTCTCAGCACCCGGCTGGCTCTGCAAGCTGGTGGAAGTGAGCACCTTGCTGGACCCAAGCCTGCAGGAGGTATTTTGAAAGCAGGCATCTGCAGTGGGAGCGTGTCCCCAGCCACGTTGCCTCTGCTGTATTCAGGAATCATTATTTGAGGCTTTTAGTAGACTGGTGTCCTGTATATCCCAGTGTCTGGTTCTGTGCTCCATATGGATGTCCAAGAGCCCATGTGCCTGGCAGTGCAGGTGGGGTAAGAGCCTGTTCCCAGGCATGCTTGCTGCCATGGCTCAGGATGCTGCATCCAAACACACTGGGTGTCCAACGGGGAGAGCGGGACTAAAATCACAGCATGTGTACTTGCAAGGCGACGGCTGGCACAGGTGAGCTGCCAGAGATGCTGCGGGTCGACCTGGGTGTCAGAGCTGCCCTGACCTATCCCTGGGCATCAGAGGAGGCTGCAGTGCTGCCCGTCCAGTGCTCCCTGTCCTCCCTGGCATAACTACTGAGCCAGGACAGCTTTTTCTCACTGAAAACTGTGCCCTTTCCTCTGGGGAGGGAGCATCAACACATCCTCCCACGCTCCTGCTCATCCCCTTTCAACAAAATGCCGCTCTGACGTTTCTCTCCGCTCCTGGCAGGGAGCGAAGCTGTTTCCAATCTCTAACTGTGGGGCTCCTGGTGTAGGCTCACAGGTCTGGGCTCTCCTTCTCCAAGCATCCCCGTTTTTCTCTCTGTGTGGGGTTTCTGACTCACCTCCCAGGACCAACCTGGCTCCTAATTCTGCAAGGCTGGCTCCTGCCAGCTCTTCTGTGGGAGAGCTCATCTCCCCATGAAGCTTGAGGGTCTCAAATGCCACAAAAACAGAACCAAATCAGCTGTGAATAGGCTTTAACTTGCTATTCAGGAGTACAATAGAAAATCAAATAGATGCTACATATCCTTCAACTGTCTGTGTGCCTGGTTTTCTTTGTTGCAGGTGACTGGGGGAAAGAAAATAGGTTTGTTATGAAAGCACCAGGTCCAAACTGCCCTGCTCTGTTAATCTGGAAACCAGGAGATGTGAAGGAGGTGGCTTGTGTGGGCCAGGGCTGCTGTAGGCGGGAGCAACGCAACGCTGAGTTGATGGCTCTGTTGCCCCACGTTGGCTCTGCAGCGTGCAGAGAGCACCCGAGCTCTGTACAGCACAGCACATTTGGTGCAGATGGTTTTGTCCAGCCATTCATCTCCACTTAAGCCCTTGCAGAGGACAGGCTGCCTCCTCGTGCCTCCTGGTTTTTGGCTGTACAGCACGGAGCACATCTTGTGCCTTTGTGCTAATCTGTGCTCTGCTGCTTCTTGGTCCAGCCACTCTGTTCGGTTGGGCACAGCCTTTGGCAAAAATCACCCAGACCAAGAGTGAAATTCAAATGCACAAAGCAAAATATTTGGTGTGAGGCATCCTAGGGCTGCACTGTGCCACCGAGATGTCTCATAGGGTGGGTAACAGGGCTATTTTGTGCCACAAAGCTGGTGTCAGGGATGTGGTGCTGAGCAGGGAGGAGACGGCAAGGGGTTCTCTCTCCTTCCTGCAGAGCTGTTTTCCAGGAGCTCTGCTTTTGGGGTGGGATTGTTGGCAGGGGACTGAATCCTGGCCCTGCAGCCCTCCTGAGCAGGGCTTCACATCCAAACCCTCCTTTTATCTCTGGCTTACCTGGTGCACAAAGCCATGGATGGGCAAACGGACATCCCCAGCCAGACTGGGCTGCAGGGAGGGGAGGCAGCAGCGTTGTTGCATCCTTTGCGAGTGCCCGACTCGTCGGGCCCCACGCGAGCTCCTGCCAGCCCCGGGTGTGGGTGCGGGCAGGAGCCTGTGGTTAGGCAGCGCGTCGGACATGAATGCGATGTGAACTCAGGCTTCCCTTTTGAAGTTTGACACCCGGGATTTTCCCCACCCACTAAGAAGGACTGAAGACAAAAAAGAGCAGAAAAGAAAAAAAGAGGGAGAGGGAAAAAAAAAAAAAAGCCCTCTTTAAATTGCCGGTGAGGGCATGTCAAGGAGGCAGAAGTTAAAAGAGACCGTGGGGGAGGGCTTGGTGTGTGTCTATCTGGCTGGCCAGCTCTGACTCACCAACACGTGCAGGTACAACCCTGCTGCAGCCTGGTTTCGGGTTGAGCCTCGCTTGCCTGGCGAAGCTGAGAGGGGTTTGCAGAGGCAGGAGGGAAGCGGAGAAAAAGGAAGAGCTATCGCGGCTTGCGCTTGGCTGCTTGGTGTGTGATGGCCCTGAATCGTGTCCTCTCTCTTGCCCCTTGCAGTCATCATCCCCCTTCCCAGCTGCGTCCCAATCTTGGGTGAATCAAGAAGGGCCCAACCTTGGGTGCATCAAGAGACCCAGGATCTGGCCCCACTGATGTAAAGGTTGCAGGATTAGGCTGCCTTAAACAACAAAGCCTTGCTCCGCCTGTCAGACGGATACCCCAGGGGCAGACTGGAAGGGTGTGGAGTGGAGGCTCCTCTTGCAGAGGTAGGATGGGAACATTTTCTGGTCCTGCCTGTCTGGTTTAGCACTCCCAGCTGGGGCTTGGATGATCCAAAAGGGAGCTTGATCTGAGATGCGAGGCTATGACTTATTATTATTTAAAACTTCTAAAGCTTGAAGCTGCAAGGCTGTAACTTGGACCCAGATTCACCTGATAGACCCGATCTGCCAGGGATGGAGCAGTGGACACGAGGTTGGATGTGATGCCTGTTTGTGGAGGGTTGTGGTGGTGCAGCTCCAAAAGAGACCTGCAAAGGCAGCGATGGGATCCCACCCCGTCCCTCACCTCCACCCAGCTGTAAGCCTCAGCTTTAGGTTTGAAGTCAAAGCTTTAGGGGGTTGAAGCTGGCTGCTTTTTGGCATCCCAAGACCCAGGCTTGACTCACACCTATGGTGTGGTGTGTCCTCATCTCTTTAGAGAGAAATGGGTATTTTGTGTGGCTGAGTGTGACCAGATGGGTCCTGCCACCAATGGAGGATCTGCTGGGCCCCACCAGAGCCCCGAGCAATGCCTGCACCCGTGTGAAGCGATGCTTGGTCCGGCTTGTCCCTCAGTGCCAAAAGAGGCAAAAAGTGAAATTCCATTCCCTGATACCATCCTTTACCCCATCCTGGGGGGCAGAAGGGGAAGGTACTCTTGCCAGAGCTGCTCTCACCATAAGTGACCCTACGAGGAGAAGGGGCTGAATGCCAGCAGCATGTGGAGCAGGAGAGGATCTGTGACCAGATGGTGTGAGATGTCCCAGTGGGAGCTCACAGCAGCTCAAAGCAGCCACTTTTTCTGTAGTTGCCCCATAAGGTTAAGCTCTGTGGGGTGTCATGAGGAATACTTGCAGCTCCTGGAGCTGCAAGGAGCTGCTGTCTTTTATTCCTCAGGAGGACAAATGGCTGGGCCATTGCCCATGGCAGTGGTGTCAGGACCATGCTTAGCTTTGTATCTAGGTGATCTCCACTTGGTGAGGTGAGCCCACCCATCCATGGCAGGAGGAGAGGTGCTTTGTAGTCTAGAGGCATCTGGGTCTTGGCTGTACTGTCACCCCAAAAGCTTGGGTCCCTTCATTTTCCCTCCTTCCTGGCTGTGCATGGCCGTCACAAGACCATGCCTTCTTGTTGCAGGCAGTGGGGTTCGGCCTTGTGATTTTGGCCATCTGATTGTCATGGTCCACTTCTCCTTTGGGAACTTGCAACCCGCTGCAGAACAGAGCCACGGCCTGGCTCTGAAGGCATCCTGCCCTTGGTGCCGCAGCTGTGCCAGATGTCGAGGTCTGGAGAGCAGCACTGAAATCACTATTTCAGCTGAAGCTGCTTGCTCCTACCCTCATGGGAGGAGGGGTGCCACATACCAGTTGCTGGCTGGAAGAGCCATGTGTGGACAGCCGAAGAAGAGAGCTGCTGGGACACCTACCAGAGGGGAATAGCAAGCTTTGCCCTTGCTCTCAGTCCTGGGGCTGTGAACCACAGAACAACGGAGGAAGAGAGGTGGCTGCTCGGCCAACAGGGTACGATAAATGTGCTGGGATCCTGCTGTTAAACACCCATGCTTTGCATGTTTCCACGCGAGGGGAGGCTGCTTTGCAGGTGGTATGTAGACAACTGCTGTCTCAGTGCCATAGGTGCACTGCTTTAGGTAGAGAAGAGCCCAGTCCATGTTGCTGGTATGCTGCAGAAGAGGGGAGCTGATTTGGGGAAGGCTGCCTGCACTTGGCAGATGGGTTGAAATGGAAAGAGTCTCTTCCAAGACAGCCCTTGATGGAAATTAGCCTTGCACAGATCTGGGGGTGGGCTGTGGGGGTGAGGGGTTGGGAGATGATATGCACGGTGGCTGCTAAATTTAGGAGTACACCATTTTGTTGGTTATCTCCTTGCCTGGTGCGCTAGATCATATCCATGGCTCATAGCCTCGTCCTGACCGTACCTATGAGCTCTGTGGTGCCTATCTGTGTCCATGCATGGGAGGAGATACTTCCCCTCTACCTCCCCTTGCATCCTTGAGACCTTTAATCTTTCATGCTGTCTAAACCAATCCCCTTGGGGAAGAAGATAGTTAATTAGCCCCTTCTCCCCCCGTTCCTCACTGCCCGTGTTTCCCAGACCCCGCTGGCTGGTGACCCCCTCTGCAACGTGTCTGTGAAGCTTGTTATCTGCCCTGTACAGATTTCCCTGGCGGGAAGGGGAGGTGATGCTGCAAAGGCTGCAGCTTCCGTCACGAGTGTCTGCCAAGGCATGAGGAGCTCTTCCCAGCCTGGTCCGTCTTGTGAAGGTGTTGGGGCTGTTCCCTGCACTCAGTTCCTGGACAAGGTGGGAGGACATTGTCCCTGAGCAGTGTTGGTCCTAAGATGGTGCGGGACCTGGAGGGGACAGCCGCTTCTGCGCTTCTCTTCAGAATAGGAGGGAGGGAGGCATCCCTCACTATGGTGGCACTGGCACCTGGAGATGAAGCAGGATCCTTAAAAGCCAGGCAGCTTTAGGGCTTTCCCTCCATTTCTCCGGGGGATGCTGGTTCTTCTCTGTCCTCACCTAATGTCCTGAGAAGGCTCAGCTTACTGCAGTTGGGCCCTACCTGAAGCTAATCCCAACCAGGGTAAAAAGTATCTCACCTAGAGCTCCCAGCTGGCCTCGTGCCTGCGGGATGGTGATGGGATGCTGCTTGCCTTGCCAAGGCTGTAAAGGAGAGGGGGAAGGAAGAGGGGACTGGATCCGCAGGCGAGGGAGCACCCGGGCTCGCCAGGGCGCTGCTGCGTGTGCAGGAACTGCTGATCCTGCAAACGGCCCGTCACCGTCTCCCGCGCATGTTCCTCCCAGCAGCGTGGGGCTGCATGTGCGTGCATGTAGCAGGGCACTCATGCCTCTTCCATGTGTGATGCGAAGGGAAACCAGCCCTGCTTTCCACAGGAGAGGCTGTGCTTAGGGCTCTGGTGTGGAGGATCGGGTGCCCAGGAGAGGGGTGCTGCTGATGGGCTGCTCCCCCTCCCCACCGGGGTTAACCTCCTCCAGCGGTGTCTCATGTGGCTGGGACAGATGTGCCTTCTGCAGTTGGGGTAGGGGAGGGAAGGAGGAAGCCGGTTGTGCAATTTTTCATAGATATCAAATGTGAAAGGAGTGGGAATGTGGTGGTGCAGAGGAGGGAATCTTTGAGGGGAACCTGCGTGCTACCTGTGCTGGGTCCATCAGCCTCCTCCCAGTCCAGACGCTGAGCTCAGTGCTGCTGAGATACAGGGAATGGTGTCCCTTGTACACCACCCCCCCGCCATGCAGAGTGGCTGAGGGTTTGCAGTAAATCTGAAAAATGCCTCGTCCTAGAACTGTACCTTCTGCCAACTTCTCTTATCAGACCCCATGCTTTCGCCTGAAGCCAGTAGCTGTAAGGATGGAGATGGGGGGAACAGACTGCTTTGACGCTGCTCTCTCGCCTGCAGCCTGTTTGCATTCATGATTGCATCCGTGCATTAAAGTGCTTTGAGCTCCTCGTTACCAAAGTGCAGACTCTGAGTTTTAACGAGCCACCCGTGGGAGCTGGGACTGGGAGAGACGAACTGCCATCCTCCTGAACTGAGGCAGAGCTTGACAACAGGCACCGCTGCCTGGAAACGGTGGGCAAAGGCTTTATTGACCACTGGAGGTCACTTTTTCAATAATGCAGTACAATCCAACTTTATTTTGTCAGTACCTTTCATGCAGGCTGCTTCCAAGCTGCTCAGCAGCCCCAATGCAAAGGGAGGGAGAGGAAAGACTTCTCCTGGAGCTGGGGAGGTGGAGGCTGCTCAGCAGCGCGGGGTGCAGCGGAGAAGGCTCTCGAGCTTCAGTGAAGAGCTAGAGGAGGAGAAGAGGAGAAAATGAAGCAGCCTGGAAGCTGCTCCCCTGTGCTGTAGATGCACCTTCAGGCTCTTCATAAGCAAATGAGCGTATTTGGCCCTGAGGGGGCCGGAGGAAGGGTGGAGGAGGCAGGAGGGTGCTGGGGAGGGAAGGCAGCTCTGCACACGCGAGGCTGGGTGCTGCGCAGGGAAGGTCATCCTGTGTTTCTCAGCCAGAGACCGGCAGTTGTTGGGAAATGAAGGCCCTACAGCAGCATGGTCAGAAATCCAGCTTGCTGCAGCTGTTTGCTTCTCCCAGAGCAAAGAAGCTGCAGAAACCCTGTGATTTGAGCTCGCGAAAGAGCTCGGATGTGGGCAGGCTCAGGCCGTTTCTGAGCCAGAAATTGTGCCTGAATCGTGCTCCTTTGCTCCTTGCCTGGTGCTGAGCCATTTCTGGGAGGGGACTGTGACCTCCTGCCTGCGCTGCCTGCTCCAGGCATCGAGGTGAGGTTTCTGCCCAGGCTGATGCCCCACAAGGGCTTGGTCAGGCACCTCCTCCCAGCCCCATGCAGGCAAAATCCTGAATGCTGTCCTTGGACAAGAGGAGCTGTGGGGCACTGTGAGAGAGTGTCTTTGGTCACCCCAAAATCCCACGCAGGAATGAGAAGGGACATCCTGGGACTCTCTGATGCTGGCAGCTGCTGCTTTTGTGAAAGAACTGGGGGATTTTCTGCACTGGGGAGGAGCAGAGTCCCTGAGCACAGGAAAGCTGGAGGTTGGAGGTGGAAAACCCAGCAAAAAGCCTTTGCTAAGGAGTCAGCAGCAACGGCTGGTGCATGAGCTCTTCTGTCAGGCTGTGTGCTTCCCTTGCATGGGGACGCATGGTTTCCAGACCTGCTGCTTGTGCTGAGCGGCTTGGGGTGCTGGATGTGCCTGCCATGGATGTGACCTGCAGGAAAGGCACCACTCATGTGGCAAACCTTTCTGAAAGTTTTCTTGCTCCTCTCCAGTTCACAGCCCGCAGCCTTGCCTGTGCTGGCTGCACCACAGGCAGGGCTGAGCCCTGTTTGGAGGGAGAAGGTCCCCTTTCCTTCAGTCTGGGGATGGAGCTGTGGCGGTGGATGGTCACCTGGGAGAAATGGGGCTCTTCCATCCCACAGCAGCCTGGGGAGAAGGTGAAAGCGACCCCTCCTGTCAAGCAGCACTAGGGCCATGAAAATGGGATATTTGCACATAGGTGCCTGGTTACATCAGGGGCACAGGAAGGGGACAGACCAGTGGTCTTAGATGGAGCATCGAGGGTCTACTCCACATCCCTCTGCCCCACTTCCCATTGCCTCCTGTTGCTCCCATGCTGCCTATCCTCTCCTGTGTGAATCCTTGCTCTCAGCCCTTTCTGTTGCAGGAATGCAAATGCTAACGTGTGTACACTGTGTTTTGGGATCTCCTTGCTTTGTGCCTCCAGCATCTTCTGAGTGCCCGGGCTTAAATTCTCCCCTTCTGCTAGGGGAAGTGGAGGTCTCCTCCTGCCTCATCTGAGCCTGTTGGAGCTGCTTGAAAGGATTGTGGGGTTTCAGCAAGACTCTGTGAAGCCCAGAGACATCCAGCCTGGCACTGGGAGGAATTCAGTCTTCTCGAATTTCTTTTTGCCGTGCTGAAAGTTGATTGGGAGGCTGGTCGTGCCAGATTTGCCATGCTGGAACTGCTTTTCCCTGCTGCCCTTTGGGGACGTGGCATTCAGGCTTGCCCAGGGCTACAAGTGGCCGTAGGTAGCCTGGAGGGTCCTTGTGTCCAGGCTGCAGACCTCCAAGGCAGAAGATAGAGTTGGCTCTTGTGATGTTGCTTGTTCAATTTGCCATCCCCCCATTCTTAATTCTGAAGTAGCTGGTTCAGACAGTGATGTTTCCATCATCACCAAAATGAGCAGATCTGGGTTTTTTGGCTAACTTGATATTATCATTCGTCTTTGAGAGGTGGAAAAGGAATAACTGTTTTCCACACCTGTTTCTTCTACAGCTCCAGGAGGAAGGGGCTGGGTTTGCATGGAAGCTTCAGCATTGCGCTTGGAGACCCTGGATCTGGGCAGGGGCAGGGAATCACTGCTGTGCTGCAGTTGCTCTCCCTAAATGGCTGTGGGAGCTGGACGTGTGTGAGGACTGTAAGCATTTAACCACCACAGCAGATGGGACTCAAGACACGTCGGAGCAAATATTTAAAGATCCGGTTTTATAAAGCCACTTTTTGGCTATAAACCACCCGTCCCGCAGCTCCCAGTGCCCATTGCTGTGAACTCCACTGTGCTGCTCCTGCTGCTCAGCCGCGCTGCTGATTGGCAGGACTTGGCCAAATGTGCTGCCTTGGTTTAGTGCTAGATTTTTCTCTTTTCCCCCAACCCTGGGGTTTTATTTTCTTTCTTTGTTTGTTTTATTTATGGAAAGGATTTTCCTGCTCTTGGCAGAGTGGAACGGGAAGTGATTGCTCTAGCAATGGAGGCTGTATCCTGGTCACTGCCCAGCCCTGTCCCTCTCTCCTTCCTGCTCATGCAACAGTTTTTACCATCTCAGCTGCTGTCGCTGGAGCAGCAAATGGTGAATCTCTGGTGCTGGAGGCAGGAGCACTTCTCTGTGCTGCCTCCCAGCCCCGGCTCTAGGACAGCCTGGGACATGGGGATGGGGACATGTTGTTGGAAGGGAGCTCTGAGTCTCTTTTATCCCCTGTTACCACCCTAGGGGGTTCCTGGGATCAGACTCCAAGGGTGAGTAATATGTGGCCAAATCCTGGTGGATGTCTTCCTGCTGTCTCAAATTCATTTTCCAAAAGGCTGAACTGAGGAACATGTCTCCAGGGGGTGGCAAGGCTGGGATCTCATGTCCCCTTCTGCTCCAGAATATGTCAGGCACAAGTGTCAGGTTCCCAGAAACGATCCTTGACTCATTTACACAGCGTGGAGTGGTCTCTGGTTTGCGCTTCCCTTTGCTGCTTTGTCTTTCAGCCTGGGTCCCGTGGAGCCAAGAACTGACGTGGCTGCTAACACGGGCAGGCTCTGCTCCTGAATGAGCAAAAGAAAAATAAATAGCATCTCAAATTGCAGCTTGTGTGCAATGGGCCAGATTTCTGCTCTCTTTCCAGCTCTCGGGGTAGTTACTTCTGACTTGCATCTGCAGTGAAAGTAAGATGGTAATTGGGCCCAGAGACATTTTAGGATAGACCCAATTTAATCTCCTGGTGCTTCCATTTCTGCCTTGTATTAAACCCTGCTCAAACTCTCCTAGGAGAGTTGCTAGCATAACTCACTGGTGTCTCTGCTGTGCTTTGAGATCCTCAGATGCGAGTGGTTACAGAAGCTTTTAATAGCACTTAACTTGGAAGTCCAAAGCAAGGGGAAATTCACAACTGATAAGAAAAGCCATGTTGGTGCACTGGGTTAAACCCAGCATTATGCCCTCTAATTATGTAGCGGTGGCCTAGGCTGCTAGGGTAACCAGCGAAGACGGGATGGTTGTGCTCGGCTGGAGGGAACCAGGGCTTGATTTAGCGCCTGTTGAGATCAAGAGGCCTTTGATTTCAATGGGTATTGAATCAGGCACTGCAATATCAAATAGGCTAATCAGATAATAACTTCAGATCGTCTGACATAGATTCGTGTCCCTGAGTTGGGGCAGGCAGAGTAAATTGGGCAGCCAGCTGGGTGAGGCTGTGTGAGCTGGCAAGCTGATGACTTGTCCCTAATGAAACGGGATGTCCAGTAACAGACTGGTGGCAAAGATGGGCTGGTAGCTGTGATAGGGTATGGGTCAGGCAGCATCCCTCCAGGCCAGAAGATCCAGCATGGGCCTGTCCCCCTCTCCCACTGTCGTTCCTGTGTGGGGCTAGTGTGCAGGATAGTGGCTAGAGGAGCTAAAGAGGGAGAGGAATTTGGGGTGATCTTGCATTATTAAGCCGATGCTTCCAGGCTTCTACAGGCTTCCTGCAAGAAAGGCTTTTTTTTCTTTGCAGCTGTTGGTGTATCAAGCCAGCACCTGAAATAATTCCTGCTGTCTTCTAAATGGGGAGATTGGGCACAGCAAGAGGGGTGCTATAAAGGGAAGGATGTGCTGACGCTCCTCTGGGATGTTAAGTCTCCAGGATGACTGTTTGTGGGGTGGTTGTTCTGAGGCTTGAGCTTTCTTATCCTGATTCTGGATATGCTGGCAGGAAACCTGTTCTGTAGCATGGAGCATGATCCCTTTCCCAGGATCCCCAGGGAATTTTACCCTGCTCTTGCAGGAACATGAGATGTTTGCAATGCCCTTGATCTCTCCTGCTCTGGAGAGATCTGAGACCTGTGGCTCATTCACTGGAGTTCTTGGTTGTTTTTCATTTGGCAAGCACCTGGGAAAGTGTGTGGTAGTGAGCAGTGGGGAGGTATTCTGGGGTGGGGTATGTATCTACAGCATCACCCACTTCTCTGCTACTAAATCTATCTAGTGCTGTAGCTGCCTTGCTGGGAGAATGGTGGCTGCTGCAATGTGACCAGCTCTCAAACAGCTCCTCCAACAAACGCCTGAAGCCCAGGGTCTCACCTCACTTCTGGCCTTGTAGATGAAAGCTTTAGATGTGCTGCTTTGCAGGGGTTGGAGCCTGCAAAGCCCAATTCCTCTGGCTTTGTCTAGCAGTTGGGTTTTAAACCATGAACTCTAATTCTGAAGCTTGTTCTGTTTTGTTTCTCCGTGGCTAAGGAAAAAAATAGTAGTGTCTTGCTCTGTGTGCATTGTACGATGCCTAGGCAGAGTTTGCACCCCAGCTCGTCCCACGATTGCTCTCTGTGGCTGCAGGAATGTTATCTCTGAGGCCTCCACCTGCCCTGATAAACTTGGCTGGAAGTGGGTCAGTAGGTTTAAAAGTTCTGGGGAGATATGTTGTGATCGTATCAGCATCATACCATAAAAGAAGCAGGCTGAAGTCAAATTCAAGGCAACAATGAAAACTTGGAGAGGAGTGGAAAGAAGAGGCAGTGGATCAGCAGATGCAGAAATCCCTCTGGGTCCTATCAAGTGTTTTGCCAGTGTTAAATGCTGAGTAAAATACAGCATCTGAGAGATCAGATCACTGGGTATTCCCTCTGGACAGGGAATCCCTGAGTCGAATATTTCTTCAGTGAATCATCTTCTGAAGCCGTCAGAGCAGAGATCTGGCATGGGGTTATCGCTGTGTCCAACTGGCTGCTGGAGGTGACATTGCTTCCAGGCTATTTGGGCAAAACTACTTGAAGAAGACACATAAATAGCATCATCCAGCTCTCTGCTACTAAAGCTCTGTTTCCTGCATGCTTGGATTCAGCAACAGCAAACAAAACCCTTCTGGGATGGCCTGAGCATCCAGAGCTGGGTTTACAGGGGAAGGGGCAAACCCAGAGGGGTTTTGGCAGGAGCGTGCTCTGCTGCTGTTGTCTCCAGCAGTGCTTGGGGAAGACCAGCCCACAAAACTTGCTTCACAAAAGCATCTCCTGAATTTGCAAGGCCCATTGAAGGGCTCTTCCAGGTCTTCAGCAGCATGTGGCTCTTTTGCTAGATCCTTCTCTGTCAGCCGAGAGGTGGGTCACTGGCAGCCAAAAACATAAAAGGCCAATACAGGGGAAAGAACCAATTGCTAAATGACCTTCATCAAAGATGCTGAAGAGCCTGTGTGGCACACAGAGATGTCAGGCCCATACGAGAGAAATCCTACGAGGAAAGCCTGTGAAGGATGTGGTCCAGTTAGACTTTTATTTCCCCCCACCCACCCTTGGCTTTTTCCTTTAATCCATCACAGAGACTCTTCCAAAGTCGGGTACAGACATGAAAAGACTGTCTTATGTTCCAAGAAGGGCATGGTGAGAGGGAGAGGACTGTGCAGCCTTCATGATGCTGTGGTGATGGGTTGTCTTCTCCCAAGTCTGGTCTGGGGACATGCTGCAAGGAAGAGGTACCTGCTGCCCCTCTCCCTTGTTTTCGGGAGCCATGTGTCAGCTGTAGCTGGTCTTGGGGACTGCTTGGCTGCATTCTTCATTTGGGATCATTTGAGACAGTCCATGTGGACAGCATGAGAGTTGCAGATGCTCCATTTGAAAAGCTGTAGAATTACTGTGAGGGGGAGTGGGTTTAAATCGTATCTCCTCCAATAAATCAGCACAGGCTGCGCCTTCCTGCCCCCACAGGGGCATGTGTTTGAGGGAAAATCCATCCCACCCTTTGCTTTGCTCATCCCTGCTCAGGTCTGCCCAGCTTTGTGCCAGGACAACGGTTACTTAAACACCAATAATGTTGTCTCGAGCAGTAAGTAAAGCAGGGCTTGCCTGTGCTGGGCTGCTCTGCGACTTCACTGCTTTGAGTACAAACAGCAAGCTGTTCCTGCGCGTGGGCTACCGTCGCTGCCAGGAAAGCTATTCTCATTCAGCAGAGAGAAATGAGCTGTGCAAAAAGAAGGCACGTCTCATATCGATAGGCATCGCCTGCCAGTTCAACCAGTACGTGGTGGTACTGCTGCACGGGGCTGGTTCGGTAGGTTTGATATGGGGTTGTTTGATGCGTGTGACCCTTTGGACTGTGCCGGTATTGACAGAAAATCACCTCGTCTGTGGTGGCTAAATTGGTATGACCGGTCCTGGGTGGGATGCTGCAGTGATTACTTGCAACAGGAATGGAGCGAGACACTGTGATGTGACACAATAGAGGACACAGTCCCTTGTGTGTCATGTTGGTGTTAAAAGCGATGTCCCACTGCTGCTCCCAAGGCATTTTCACCTCTTCTGGCCCAGAAAGAACAATGGCGTAGAGATGCCTTGGGCTGCTTTTTGGGCTTCTTTAGTCTCTTTAACGTTTTTCCTTGGGTAGCGTTTGAAGCTCGCTGAGGATGCTGCCCTCACGCTGCACAAGGAGGGGATTTTTTTCAGCCCTTCACTTGCATCTTTTAGGAGGAAACTCCTGGGAGCTTAAAAAGAAATGTTGACACCGACCTTCCTTTCGGAAAATTTCAGCTCCTGGTGGAGGTGTCTGCCTGTCGAGCAGAGCCCTTGAAGCCACCGGCTGGGTGGAGGGTGCTGGAGCCTCTCCTTGCTGTAGCTCCAGGGCTCTGATTTTTGGCAGTGCCGGGCTGGCGGGGCGCCGAGCCACGGGAAGGCTCCATGGGTGCTGGTATCTCAGGCAGATCTGGGATCCGCTGAAGTGTGTCCACCCCGACGCCAGCCCGTGCTCGGGTCTGCTCTTGGCTGCTCGGAGGGTTTGTGTGCGCGCCCGCCCTGCGATCCCTCGGCCTGTTTTGGAGACGGGAGCTGCCCGTGGGATTGCTTTCACCCCCAGTTCGGCATGGGGGAGCAAGACGAGGGGAGCCGGCTGGGGAAGTGGGGAGATTTTAAGCCACGTCCTTGGAGTGGTACAGGAAAGCTCGACTCCTGTGTGTCTCATTTTGCCATATTCCCCCCTCCTCCCCCCCCAAAAAACCCCCAAAGCCATGCAAGGAGGTGGGAGCCACGTCTCGCCCTGCACGCTCCCCGTGACAGCCCTGGGGAGGGAGAAGACCCCCAACCCGGCTCTGCCTCGCCGGGACATGGCCCCCTCCTCTCCCTCCCCTTCGGGGGCTGTGGGGTGCCTCGAGCCGGGGGGCTGGCATCCCCCTCACACCACGATGGAGGCTCCCGGCCCGCTGCGGGCCCCGTACCCTGCCGGATGTCACGGAGCCAGACGGCCGCCCCGGCCGTCGCAGCTGAGCTCCCGGCCCCGAACAATGGGGCCGTTGAGGGGCTGGAGCCGGGGGTGAGGCCCGGCCGGCCGGGCTGTGGGCTGCGGATGGGGAGGACAGCTGAGCCCGCTTGTTCCACCCTGGCCGAGTTACAGCCCAAAATAGGTGCCTGGTGGCCATTCGGAGGCTGGGCCTCTTTGTCCGGAGGCCACGGCTTGTTTGCGCGTGGGGATTTTGTGGAGTATTTATGGCTTGGAGCCGGGGGGAAGGAAGGAGGGAGCCTGGCACTTGTGCGAACTTATTTTTATTTGTTTTTTGGTGTTAAAAAGGCAGGACTGCTGGTATTTTTATCCCCGCCCCACACCTTCCCGTAGGTGCTTACGCTTCCTCGCAAGCCGGGCACCTCTGTCCCGGTGCAAGAGCGAGAGGTTTGCTCCGCTGGCTGCCGCGATCGCTGGGCGATGGGGATAAGGGGCAGAGAGGAGAAAAGCCCCACGGTGGGGTCACGGCACTCCAGAAAGCCCTTGACCACGGCGGGTGAGAGGGACGGAGAGATGCCATCAACAGCTGGCGAAGCCACTAAGCCGTCCCCGTTGTACGTGTTTGCCCATCTCCACGTGCCATCCCAGTTGCTAGTTCCCGGTTCCTCTGTGGCTGCCAGAGCCACCTCCTGCCCCGTGGGGTGCGCGTGGGTGTCTGCGGATAGTGCTTCCCCGTCCTCCCTCGCCAGACCCCCCTCGATCCGCTTTCCTGGCGCTGAAATGGATGCTGTCTGGCTCTTGTAGACATCGAGCATCTGCTGTGCCCAGTGACTCCGAAAATCGCGCCTCTTCTGTAGCCGTGCGTGGATTTAAGGGCTCAACGTGAGGTGTCTGAAGAGGTGGTTGTGGTTTGAGCCCGCTCTGAGTTGTGCTGCTGAAAGCGGGGGTTATGTCTGCGTTGGGAGGGGTGTAAAATTAATGCAATGTTTGGATCAGCTCATTAACTGACTGTGCCGGTCCAAATCTTGCCCTTGGAGGCATGTGTGTTGCTGCCAGAGCCATCAACATAAAGATTCTCCCCAGCACAGCCGGGGATAGGATTTGGCCTGTTTATATTCACGGTGCAAAAAGGACCGAAGGATTAATGACTGATTACTTCTCGGGCCAGCGGGAGCCCTGGGTACCCATCTAGTCTGCAGATAAAATACAGGGCAGACCAAGACAAAGCTTTGCAACAGAATCCTCCCAATTACCTCACCGATCTCCCCGCGTGCTGTAAAATGCACCGTCAGCTCTGCAACCGGCTAGCCAGCGCTCAGCCTGGAGATGAAACACCTCCCGATGCTGCTCCGAGCTGCTAAGCCGCTCTATGAGATTTGGGGGAGAAAAGCCTCAATCATCCCCCCCCCCCACCCTCCGCCTCGCCCGTCTCCCCGACCTGGGCATCGTTTGGAGGTGGTTTGGCGGAGCCTTGGTTGGTGCCTACCTGCCTGTGCATGTGTCTGAGCATCCTATCGGCCCCCCCAGCGGAGCCTGCGCGTTGGATGCAGTTTCTATGGTTACTGCAGCTCCCGGGCCCGGGAAGAGCAGTTGGATGCTGGAGCTGGCAGGACCGACGTCTCCCTCTGGATCAGCCAGAAACTTGACAGGGAGTCGGTGTGTGCGGGAGCGACAGAGCGCAGGACAAAGAGAGGAGGAGAGCGGGAGAGAGGGAACCCAGGAGAAAAATCCGGCATCTGCTGGGTACTGGGGTTGCCCCCAACAGGTTATCCTCTGAACAGGCTTCAAACAGGAACAAAAAGGGGGCGGGGGGGGGAGAGGGATGATGAGAAAATTGCAGTTCTGGTGCTCACATGAAGGTGACATTTGTTGTAGCATCTCTAACCGTCGATTCAGGGATCTAAACACATGGAAGTTTTAACTGCTGCCAGAGCCTGACTATTCTACCCACATTTGTTTTCTCCCAGCCCTTCTTTCCTCTTATTTAATTCTTGTAGCGTTTTTTATCCTGATATTTTGCTCCCTACACACACAAGTTTCCTCCCCATATCTATATATTCCCCTCCCGTCGGTTAGGCTAAAAGTTTAACGCACATTTAGCCCTCGCCACATGCAGTGTTGGGTGCCGCTTGGGAATTGATGGGACTTTTTTTGGCAGAGTTTTTCTCTGTCACAGCCTTGCTGCTGGCATCCTGCTGATGGATGCGAGCGCTGAGCCGTCTGCCCGGTGCACCAGCGTGCATGGGTGCAAACCTGGGTGTTCGTATCTGCAGTCAGGGACCCCCCTGCCCCATCCTCTCATCTGGCCTGCCCCAAATACATATGATGCCTACCAAATTGGATTCAACCTCACAGGGTGGACTTGCAAAGCTCTTTCTTTCCTGCTCTGCCACTTTGCCTCCTCTAAACTGCTGGCAGACAGGGCAGTGCCTCTGAAACGCGTGTGCTGTAATAGGCATCTGGATCCCTGCTGTTATGGGCAGGGTGTGGGGACAGGAATGAAAATAATTGGGCCAAAGGCTTGGGCGATGAAGGGCCCTCGTCCTGACCTGCTTGGGAGGTAACTGGGAGCACAGGTCTCCCCGTGCTTCCCAGCTGAGGAAGGCTGCTCGCCCAAGGAGCTCTCGGCAAGCCCCAAGCCAGTCAGACTGGCTCTCCTGTCTCCCTGGGGCAGCTCCGAGTGCTGTGGCTCTGTCAGGCGAGGGGTTGCAATGGGTTACGGCTGTCCCTGACTCGGAGAGGAGAGAGCAGGCAGGCAGGTGAAGGATTTGCAGGGTTCTGGCTATTTCCAGGGCTGGCAAGCTGCAAAAAAATCATTCTAACGCCAGGAAACTGTGCCCTGCCTTGTGCACCAAGGGTGTCTGTAGCCCTGAGCCTCCAGGGTGGAGAAAGGATGGAGCATAAGCATGAGCTGAATGCCTCCCCTGGGTTTGCACCAGGGGCTCTTGCTGCCCCAAAGCAGCACTACCTGGCCCTGCCTGCATCGTGTGTGGGGCCAGCAGTTCCTGGGACTGCAGGGTGGCAAATCTCTTCCTCACGCAGGGCCAGCCTAGCTCCTTGTCCTCCCTGCGGAGGGGAGAGGCAGCGGTGCCTGGGGAGACGTCGCATGACTTCTCCCGAGCAGTGTCCTAGTTTTGAGGGAGTTGCTGCCCTTCCCTGCCTGTCTGGCCTTTTCCCCTTGGCTGGTCCATGCGTTCCTCTCACCACTTGCATTCCTGCCCTACACTGGGGCTCCTTGCTGGGCTGAGACCTGATTCACCCAGACAGAATATCCCTGACTGGTTGGCTGGCCTTGGACAAGGTTGGGGATGCTTCTTCAGTGGTGCGGTTGCAGTTGGAAAGGCTCTCTCCTCTCAAGAGCATCTGTCTTTGCAGCTGAATGAGGACCAAATGCCCATGGTCCTAAGCCTTTCTGCCTGGAGCCTGTGCAAACTCCGGGCTGGATGCATTGGGGCTCAACTCTGTCTTGGTGGTTCCCATGTCCCAGCAGAGAATCTGGAGGTGATGTCTGCAACAGCGCTGGGCACTGTGTAAGAACCCCACATCAAAAGTCAGCAGCTCACATACCAAAAGCCTTCAGCCACCTTTTGGGGCAATATGGTCTTTTTTTCTTCATTCACTAGGATTTTTTTCGGGTTGTGGAAAGGCTGATGGGAGCAGAGGCAGAAATGAGCTTCCACCTGATTAAGCCTAGTCTCTTTTTTTCTGCCAAGGGTGAGAAGCTGTTGATGCTGCGATGGGTTAGTGGCAAAGGCTGTTGAGCAGAGAGGCTCACAGAGGTAGTGTGGTCCTGCGGACCAGAGTGATGCTGAGGAAGCTGGAGCCGTGGCTGGTGTGACAGCACAGCCGTGTTTCTATAGGGGCAATGCCGTGGAGGTGTCTGAGGGGAGGTCGCAGCGCCTGCAGCAGTGCTGAATGCTTTGCTGGTACAGGACGAACCAATGCTCTGACTCGCTCGTCTTGGGTCTTGTGTCCTTTGAGTAGGATCAGTCTTTGCAGGGAGGCGGTGAAGCAGAGCCAGAGGCAAGAATTTACCCCAGGCCCTGCAGCACAGACTGCCTGTCCTGCCTTTGCTGGGCTAGGGATGGAAGCTGCAGCCCCAGCAGCCAGCACATACCCCCAGCAATTCTCAGGCTGCTGTCATCACCGGAGATGTCGGCGGGAGGCAGAGGACAGGGTGTCTGCCCGCTCCCAGCTCTCTGAATCACCTGCTCAGCCCTTTGGTTGCCGGGACTTGCAGCTGCCTAAGCTGTGTTTACCCTTCCCCGATCCCTTTTCTCCCTTTTCCCCAGGCAGATTAAAGCCAGACAAGAAAGGGCAGATGCGGCTCCCCCTCGACAAGTCGCTGCAGGTGAGACGGGAGCTGCTTGGCATGCACACCTGAGCCACCTGGCCCGCCTGCCGTATTAACCATTTTGTGCAGGCAGGCAGAAGCAGCGCTGCAGCGGCGCTGGGCAGCTCGCCAGGGGATGCGTGGGAGCAGGGGCTGGGGGATGCTTCGGGGAGAGGGAACGGCCCCAGAGAGGATCCTCTCCCTGCGGCTGCAGGCGTCAAGTCGGGCCACTCCCAGTCTGGATCGGTGGCTCACGGCGGCCTTTGGAAACGGAGCATCAGGCCCCCAAGTTTTATATTTCCCCTCCTCCTCCTTTACACCTCACAGAAGGGAGCCCCTGGAGAACCGGGTCCATCTGGGAATGGGGGATAGCAGGCGGACCTGCCTGCGCCGGGCAGCGAGCAAAGCGTTTTGCATCACTGGGGCTGGGTGAGAAGTGCCAGGTCCGCTCCTGGCCCAGCGCATCGAATGGCTCGTGTCTCCTCAGCTGAGCTGGACACAGACTGGTCCCCATAAGAGGTGTGTCCCGGCTTGATGTTGAAACTGGCCTCCCCAGAGGGCATCATGTTCCCCAAACAGGATCACGCCTGCAACGCCGTCCATGTGCTTTCCTTGGGTTTCAGTGCGCCTGCGTGGGTGGCAGCAGGAGCAACCTCTTGGAGCTGGGTGCAGGTCTTCAGTCTGCAGGAAAGCTGCCTGGAAAGTAGCCTGGTTTTAAAGAACAAAACTTTAACTGAAAATAAGACTTTCCCCTCCAATCTATTTTCCTTGTCATGAAAGAGCCATGGTGACTTCTGCTGAAGGAAACGAAACCTAGTTTTAGTTCCATGTTCTGAGAAATGTTTGAAATACCATGGAGAATGTCTCTGGATTGGTTTTGAGCCCAGCCAAAGGGCAAAAGCTGTTGATTGATTTATATTTCAAAACTCTCTCACCCCACTCATCTGCCTGGAGCTCCAAACCCCCAAAGTGCCTAGCTCCAAGGAAGGGAATATTTTGCAGGTGGGCTAATTTGGGTTAAATTCAAGGCTGTTTTTATTTGCTTCAGGCAAACGTCATTGGGCTCCTTTTGGTGTCACTTTGCTGTTCCCAAGTAGGTTCCTGGAGAAACAGTAGGAAGCTGAACATGTACATACATCTCCAAAGCACTCGGGTATTTCCAAGTGATGCAACTTCAGATTCCTTCCCCACCTCCCCCCCTTCCCCTTTGCTTCAAAACCCTTTTTTGGCCTCAAAGATCAGCTTGGGGTTGGTTTTTTTTGTTACTGTTTTAGACTTCTTGGTGGGCAGCCCCAGAGTGAGGGTGGTGCAGACAGGGTGGCTGGGAAGGGAGACGCTGACCCTTCGGGGAGTCCTTGTTGCAGTCTGTAGCTCCGTCTGTGGCTCTGGGACTGCCTGTGTAACCCTCCAACAGTCAGGACCCATCAGCAGATGAGAAATAATATCAGGTATTTGCATGCTAGCTAAAACCCATGGATCAGGCTGGGGAACATGCTGTTTCATGTGCGAGACCTGTTGCCTTTCCTCAAGGAGACCTCCCAGTCTGTGTGTCAAAACAGCAGTTTAAGTCATCCCCTGCTTAGAATGTCTATAAAACTTGGGCATTGCTTGCTGGAAGATCCCGGCTTTCTACCTGGCCATTGCTTCAAATTGTGTGTGTCAGCATGACACTGCTACATAGCCTCTACCTGGCTGGTGTGCGAATGTTCTGGTGTAAGGTTTTGCTTGCTGAGGCTTTCATGCAGGCTGTTCTCCCCAAAACCTGCACCGTCACTGAATGTGTGCCAATAAACCAATCCGGGGAGGGACCGTTCAGGTTTTGCTCATCCTCCAGCCCTGTAACCAGCTGGCAGGGATGTCAAACATGACTTGTCCCTGTAGACAAAGTCACGCTCAACATTGCTGTAATTAATCCAGTTCCTTGAGGTCGTGGTTCAAACACAACCTAATTGTCTTGGGGAAGCAACACCCTCTGGATCACGTGGTGTATCCTCGCATGTGTAGGTACTGTGTGAAACCTATGGGAATGTGGGAAGCAGCTGAGCTCAGAAGGGGCTCCTGACCCTGCGCTCTCCCCCCAGTGCTGGGGACTCCACGTGAGTGGTTGGGGGCTGCAGTGGAGCCGTGGTTTCACGTGGGGACCTGCCTTTCTGCTGCCCACCTTCCTATGCAGCTCAGTCTCCCCAGGAAGGAAAAAGGGAGTAAAAACTTGTTTGCTGCTGGGAAAAGAGGCAAGTGGGAAAGCTGTGTCCCGTGGTTTATTCTAGCGGGACATGAGACTGGAACGGTGAGCTCAGAGAGGGGAAGGAGAGATGTTTTCCTGTCCACAAAAATCTTAAAAAAAAAAAAAAACAACTCCTGCCCTCCTACTATATAGGACAAACCCTTCTGAAATAACCTGTCAGAAATTTCCAGCGGGGCTCAGGCTTTCCGAGCCCTGTTCTGGAATAACCGGTGACGATGTCTCTAGCCCTTGTGTGGGCTGAGGGGACCCAAGATTCTCCCCCTTGATGCTCCACATGGGACTGACATGGTTTGCTTGCCCTGAGGGCTCCAGCCTCTGCCAAGCAGACCTCAGTGGATGTTTCCTGGGGTCCCGCCAGTTCCCCACAAAAGCTCCTGTTTTCATTGTGATGAAACAAGGCAGCTGGGGCCATGTTGTCCCCACCAGCTCTGCCCCTTGCAAAGCGGCATGCGTGGTGGAAGAGATGGGGAACTCCACTGTCTTGGTTCTCTATTTTTTTTGCTTGGAGGCAGCTGGGGTTTTATTTCCTGAGTGGCTGCAGCTTGTTGCGTGGGCAATACCCTGCGCTCTGAGCCCTTGGACTGGTTTTGTACACAGGCGTAGGTTTAGAGCCCTGATCTCGCCGTTCCTCCTGCTGCCACACTCCGAAAGCCCTGGGGGGAAGGAGTTTGGGCTCCCTGTTTGCAGGGAACAAGGCTTCCAGTGCTGAGGCCGGGATGTGAAACAAGCCGAGCGTTTTGTTTTGTAGCTCCGTACATGGCAGCGTGGCTAAATGCAGAGGCAGATTTCAAGGCACGGTCGTTTAACTACACTGGGAACGTCTGATTCTAGGCATGCTTATTTCACAGATTTTAGTTGCACATTTCCTGGGCAACAGTTTTGCAAATGTAATTCTGCAGGTAGGCTTTGGGGGGGGCCGAGGGCAGCGGGTGCAGCTGGGACGGTGCTGGGTGAACGCTTGCCAGCGAAGGAACACGAAAGCCGCTTCCCCTCGCGCCTTGTGGGTTTGGTGTTGCTTTGTTTTCCCTCTTCAAATGAAGAGTCAGAAAACATCTGAGACCAATACTGGGATAGAGTGAGAGGAAAGGGAGATTTTAAAGTCCTGGTCAAGTTAATGTGAGCCTTTTCCTTTATGGATTATGAATTTGCTTTTGTAGCTTGGCTCTGGTTTGTTTGCAGGGAGCATGGTTTGGCTCCCACTGTCTTCAGCAGAAGCAAAGCTGGACCAAAGCGACCCTCGGTGCAAGACAGACTCAGGATTTAGCTTTATCTCTTAATGGGCCGGTTCTGTTGCCTGTTAGTGGGTCAAATTTTGTAGCTCTGACTCAGCTTGAACTTTCAGTGGCTTTTGCACCTGGAGATTTAAATATCTGTCTGCAGGGGAGGTGAACACCAAACGGCACCCCTACCTGCAACTCCCTAAGACATTACCTCTCCCTTTACCCCCTCCAGCTGTTTATTATTTCCCTCCCGCTGCTGCCTACCACCTCCACGGTGAGTCAGAAGAATGGGACATGAATGGTCCCACCTCAGCCGCTTCAGTACAAAGTCTGGCAGCGGCTTCCTTCCAGCTGCTGGGGAAAGGGGGTTTAGGCAAAGCTGCCGGTCTTTGCCCAGGAGCCACGGAGGAGAGCGCGAGAGCGGTTCCACCGACGCCACGCCGGCAGCGGGAGCCTCTGGCACAAGGGAGCAGATGAACAAGCTGCCGGGGGTGGCAGTGGTGGTGATAACATCTGGACCCACCCGAGGAGAGCACATCTCCCGATGCTGTAAGTGTAGGGTTGGGACCGTTTGCTGCTGAGCCGCCTCTGCTCCCGCTGAGTTCAGCAAGAGTTCAGGGTGCTCAGCCTCTCGCAGGAGTGGGGTCGTGCAAGCCGCCGGCGTTGGGTTTGACAGGAGCTGTGCCCGAGGGAGCGCGCTGGGAGTGCTGCCTGCCGGGCTGGGTGAGTCCCTTTGGGATGGCTCCTGCCAAGTTTGCAGATACAGCCTATTCCCATGCAAGAGGGAGTCCACTGGAGCCAGCTGTTGAGCTGCAAAGCTCTTCCTGGGATGGAGGGGGTGGCTAAAAAGCCACAAATAGCCTTTAGAAAAGAGTATCTGTAAAAACCAGAGAGTCCCAGGGGAGCTGGAGCCTCCCCCTGCTTCCCTTTGCTGGCAGGGGGCTGCGAGTGAAGCACCCCCATCGCTCCACGCAGGGCTCCGTGGTGGAGATGACACCGCTGCCTTGCCGCAGCCAGGCAGGCATTGCTGCTCTGCCAGCTCCCTCTTCCCTCCCTTTCATTGCTCTTTCCTCCTCCCGTGGCCCCCCGCGTTCCCCTCAGCCTCAATCCAGCTTGAAAATCTGAAGGCAAATCCTGCTAAATAGGGAGATTTTGCCCGGCTGCTTCCCTGCCCTCCCTGGTCTCTCACTCCCTTTGCCGTTTCTGGCCTGCTGGGTTTTGTGTTTCAGTTGTTATAAATAAAGCTCCAGGCACTGATTTGGGTATACAATGACACCTTGTGTTATTAGACAGCACAGGACAGACTTTGCAAGGGGAGCCTGCTCGCCTGCCCTCCCTCTCCTCCGCTGCCTGCGTCGCTGCCTGCGGTCTGTGGGCAGCCTCGCGTGCGGCTCCGGGGCGGCTGGCAGCAGGTGCTTCTGCCTCCCTGCTGCTGCCTAAAATCACAGCCCCCAGGAAAGAAAAAAAAGAAAAAAAATAGAGGATCTCAACCCCTGCTTGGACTGGGCTGGGTTTAAAAAGAGGTGGTGGGGGGAAGTTTTGCACTTAAAGAAGAGAGTGTGGCGGAGGGTGATGGGGAAAGTCTGGGCTCCCCCGGTTTTGTGCCCCCAAAAAGTGGGTGGGAAGTGTTTGCAGGGGGGAAGCCAGGGACAGTGTCGTCACCCATCACCTCAGCCCTGCTGGGGGTGACCTGAGCTTGCCCCAAATCGCCCATTGCCGTGGTGCTGGGCAGGATTTCACCCCGCAGTCGTGTCACCCAGCTCCTTCTCTGCCCCGCCATTGTGCAGCTGGCAGAGGTGGGGTCCGAGCATCCTTCCTCCCCCAGTTCATCCCATCGCCACTCTGCATCCTCAGCCCCCGGGAAGGGCTTTGTCTGGCAAAGGCCACCTCATGCCAGCCACCGTCTTGTCTCATGGTCCCCCTGGGGACTCGCACTGGCTGGAGCGGAGGAAACCAAGGGAGATGTTGTGCCCCACGTGCCCGTTTTTGGCTTCTCCCTTGGCATTTTCTCCCTCCCTTCAGTAGCAGCGGCGTGTGGGATGGCAGTGTCCGCCGAGAAAGGAGGGGAAGGCAGCACATAAATAGGGTGATGGCTCACCATCATGATGGCTCGCACGAGGTGAGGGCGGCAGGCGCTTGGGACGTGGGCTCAGCCTTGCCCTGCCGAGGCTCAAGTGCTGCTCTGTTTTCTGGGATAAATCCACACCACCACCACCCCGCTTTAAATCAGAAAGGCAAATGCTCTGAATTTCTGCTTGGGGCCTCCAGCACAGATGTCCCACAGCTCCAAAACACACTCGCTAAGCTGGTCTTACCCAGCCCCATTGCTGCTCCCTCGGGACCCCCTTTGCACAGGGGCCTGAGGGAGCTATAACATTGCAATTTGGGGACAGGACTCTGGAGCAGCTTTTTTGAGTGATCTCCTGTGTTTTACCGGTCATCTCTCTGGAGGGAACTGGAGCCGGTCTCTGAATGCTTGGGGTTGTGGAGTCTTTGAGGCAGTGAATTGAAGTCAGATAAATAAAGTCCAGCCTGTAGAGTTAGGAAGCTGGGCTCTCATCAGGGCTGACTTGATTTACCCAGATTATTTTAATTCTTTTAAAGACTTTTGGAAGTGGTTTTTTTGGTCACTTTGCTAAGTGGTTCTGATTATTACAATTTTACTGACAGTTTAGGGTGTCATTTGAATCATGTTTGAGAAGTCAATGAAAATATCAAAGATGGAAAATTCCCTCTTGGAAACCGCTTCTGTGGTTTTTGGTTTTGATTGTTTTTTTTTTTTTTATTTCCCCTCTTGACTGTCACCTCTGGATTTGGGCTGTGAGGAACGGGCACCCCAAACCCTCTTTCTATTCAGATAGAGAATTGCACTTGCTGGCCGTTGTCATGGCCATAAAAGCAGGCTGGGATTGCTGTTTGCAAATTGCCCTTCCAAATTCCTCCTGAGTAAAAACATGCAATGGGGTTGGTGGCAGGATAACTGCTGGTATCCCCTCTCCCCCTCCTCCCCACCTCTCGTAAAAGAAAGAACACGTAGTACATGGGGTTTTGGTTTTGTGGTCTCGTGTTCACTTGGTTTGTGGAGATGCAGACTTAAGGAGAAGGTACTAAATACTCTCTTTTTGTGGTTTGTCATGCCCATGTTACTCTATAAGGTAAATAACCCAAACTATCCAATAAAATTCCAATGCTACATGTTGATGAAGTAATGGAGATATTTAACATATGCAGCAAAACTGCTATTCAATGATATTGAAGTGACTAAGTTACTGAGCTGCTTTTAAAATCAGTCTCCGGTAAAATCAGTGGAGACAATTAGGAGACCCTGTCAGATCCAATCATGGGCTCCCAAATAGAAAAGCAGCCCATGAGGGAATACAGAGGCCAAGAGGAATAGGGCAATGAAGCCAGTGGCTGTTCAAGTCAGTGGAAGGGCTGCTGTTGACTCCGCGTATCTGGTGCTAGGACATGCCAGCAGGTCAGAGATATCCCTGCTGCGGGGTGGAAGCTCGTATGTCACCTGGAACATAGCAGAAATGTGCATTGGGGTGGGAAAGCCTGGGTCAGGGGGGCACGGAGGGAGAAAAATAGGTTGATCTGGGCATTTTCCATCTGGTGATGCTGTAGGAGTCTCTAGCGAAGGAATCGGGCTGGCACTGGGAGAGAGGTGGTGTTTAATGGCTCCCAGCAATGCACCTGAAGTTAAACGTTCGCTCCTGTGGTGTCCGAGCTGGTGCTGTAGGAAGTGGCAGGGCCATGGGAAGGAGCATGGCACGGCACACAGGAGGGCTCATCGAGGGTTGGAGAAGCCCAAAGGAACTCAGTGGACACAACACTCCATGGCCGGTTCTACACAGTGCCTCTGGATGTCTTGCTGAAGATGTATGCAGCCATGGGTCGAAACACTGCAGTGAGGTGCTGTAAATGAAAGATGTAGGTGAGCAGGCATAGACAGAGTGATGAGGACCCCCCAGCACCTGGCCAAGGGTCTGAGTGCAGGCCTAGCTTCATTTGGCAGGTCACATCCTCCATCGTGGGATTTTGCTCAGTATGGTCCATGTTGCTGTTTACAGCCCTCTCCCAGATGATGGTGAGCGTGTTCATTAAATGCAGAAAGACAGAGAAGCCAAGGAAGAAAGAAATACAGAGAAAGCCTGGGAAGGCTAGCTGTAAGAGGGCAGAAATAACCATGCAACCTGGAAAACGGCAAGTGGATGCAACTGCAACAGAGATCCAGAGGGAAAGATCTTGCAGAACAGCTGAAGAGCTCGAAGACTTGGTATAAATATCACCACAGGACTGGAGAGCAGTGGTCAAAATGGTGTTGGTGGGGACCCAGCTCTGAAGCTGGCTGTGGTCACAGAAAGGCTAAAACCTTCTGTTGTGCATGTCTTGTGTAAGTGCAAGATCTGCCTTTTGATGTTTTTTGGGCAACAGATGCTGAGGCCACGTGTCAGACAGCCCTGGAGACACTGCCCTGGTTCTTTCTCTCTTGCTTGTGCTCACAGCACTGTTTTCCAGTGCCCAAGCCTGGGCGCTGCAATGACATTTGAGTGTAAACCCACTGGGAAGAGATTTGGAGAAAAGCACCACAATGGCATGGAGCCTGAGGGATAAGTGTGGGAGGAGAGGTTAAAAGAGTGAAGGCCCTGGATTCTGCTGGTTGCTTTGCAGGGGTGTCCAGGACGCAAGAAAACAACTGCAGCCCTGGGTGCAGTCCTTGGTTAAATGATGTGTGGCAGAGACGGTCGTCATTCTCTATAAAAGAAGGATATAAACGCAAGGAAAGAGGCTTGGGGGGACCCAGCCTTTAAAATTTCAAGCTAAGGTGGGAATGATATGATTGAATTGTACAAAGGAGCATGGAAACTGAATAGTGGTTAAAAAAAAACCAACAAATGAGCCAGCAGCAAGAAAGCGACTCTCAAACGAAAGGCTGGCAGTGCCAGGTTTGAATTGTTTAAAACACAATTATGCGAAGCTCTCAGATTTAAAGATGTTTTGCAGCAATGTGGTGAAGGGGTAGGTTTGCACCAGCCTTTTCTCATTGCTTGCCCTGAATTCCTTTGGCTAAACTTGTTGGCATCGGAGGAATTGGTTCTTGCAGAGCTCAGCCAGAGCTTGCGTCTGTGCGGAGGGTGGAAAAGCTCCCTTGGAGTTCCCCAACTCCTCCTTGATGGAAGGCAGGTTGGTTGGTTGGTTTATTTATTTCGGTGTAGAAGGATGGGGTTTTGGGACCTGAGCTTGATTCCTAGCTTGCGGGCTGTTAAGTAGTGAAATCTCTGTTCCTTGGCTCTCCCAGCTCTGTAACAGGGATTATTACCTTCCCCTCCATGCTCCCTGCTCTGTCGTCCCACGGTCTCATCCAGTGCCTACTCCAGTTACTGGGATGACTCCTGCTCCCCCGATCATGTGTTAGATTGACCTTCAGGTTAGGAGCTGTGGGAGGGGAAAAGTGGGACAGTGGAGCCCAGATCTCTGTAAAATCCTTGTTCCTACTAACTGCCTAGATGCACCTGTTGAAAATGTTTGAAGGATGCTGGATAAGCTGCTTCAGAGTGTGGTGTGCTCTATTTGCTACAAAATTTCAAGGAGGGGAATTGCTGGATTCCCCTGGAAATGTAAAACCATGTGGGGATAATTTCTTGATTATTTTTTTTAATATCGTTGTGACTAGAAGGATCCTTAGAAGTATAACAAGACAAGCAATCCTTTCTCTGCAGGTATGAGACATAATTATGATTCCCACGTGGCCGGGGCTGGAGCCGGGGTAGCCAATGCAGGGTTGAGCATTAGAGAAGTGTCCGTAGTGTTGGGGAGATGCATCAACCCCGGCTCTACCAGCTTTTACTGGAGTCTTATAGAGGTTGCAACTGCCACACTCAACCCTTCCCTCTGCTTTATCCCATCCCTGCTCCTCTTTCTTCTTTCTCGTCAGCTATTTATTTAATGCATTTTATTATGTGGCTTCCCTGCATGCAGGATTCCTTTCTCTGCTCTGTGCAAACACCTTTCACCCCCTTAATGTCCCCGAGCTGCACCCCATGGCCCACAGTCGGCGTTGGCCGTGGTGAGTTTGGCCTCCATGCTGCAGTGCCGACAGCCAGCCCTTTCCTCACATGTCACTTCTGAGGCTCAGTGTCTTTTTTTCCCCACCACGTGACTAAAGTTTGTGCAAATCTGTTCTGGTTTAAATCTAAAATATGCATTTGAGAGAGAGAGGGGAAGAGAGACATGCAGACCTCACCCCTCAAAGCCCAACCCATCCCCATTCCCAGACTCCTTCCAAAAGGAAAGGCAAAGATGAAGAACCTGATCCCTGTTTCTTCCAAGTCTTATGATTTACAGTCAGCCTTTTGGGCTACTCTTTGGTGGTGGGCTGCCCCATGGGGCTAAACTTCTGGAGGACACAAATTTCTAGTGGTTTGCACACCTTGCCTCCTCCCCGAAGCCACCAGAGCTGCTCATGGAGGAGGACAGCATGTTGGCCTCAGTGACACCAGACACACTTAGTCTCACATGTGCCCGTTTTAGGGGTTGGAAGCCTCAACCTAGCTTTGTCTTTGTGTGGCTGACCTGCCTCCACTGCCCACCCCCCCAGCGTTGCCTCCTCTTTCTGGGTGGCCCCGCGTGGCTAACCAGGGAAGCCATCCAACTCTGCGAGATGACAAATCGTGGACTTGCAGAGCCACTAGCACGTGGCTGAATTTTGCCAGATTTGGCCCCTTTTATCTCGGCTGGGTCCTGGCTGGATGTGTGCAACCTGGAGATGTCCCCAGGAGAAAGCATCCAGCTCCCCTGCAAAGGGGTGCATAGCTCTTCATGTCTCACTTGAGTTTCCCACATAAACACCCTTCTCTGCCAGAGGAGACAAATTCCTTCGGTGACCCCAAAGAAGCCAGCTGCCCACTTTCACCATGTTGGGGACCAGTGCAGGACTCCCACCAGGAGCCCAGCACCTGCCCAGCCTGCTGCCCCACACTGCTCCCTGCTCCTGCCTGGGTGAGACGGGAGCTGGCTGGTAAGCCGGGGAAAAAAGAGGCTGCAGCAAAAGATGGAACAAACAGAATTTTTTTTTGCATCTAGAGGGGGAAGCACAGAGCTAAAAATAAAACGGGAAGATCAGTATCTGTCAGGCTGACGGCGGATTGGCTCTTTGGAAATGCATGTAATTACCAGGCTGTAGGTAGACATTTGCATGGAGCGAATAGCAAGCTACTGAGACAAGGTTACGCTTTAACCTTTAAGTCCTGAATCTGCTGGAAAACTAAGACAGAACTGCAGGAAATTAACTTAAATTAATAGAGTTGCTGTGACTGTGCCACATGTTACTTCAGTGTGTGTCACTTCACGGCACAGAGTGTCTTGCTGCCCCTGTGCCCTGGCTCCTGGAGGAGGGAGATGCTTTGGAAGCAAGTTTGGCATGCGTGGATCATCTCCCTCATTTGGGGATTCAACTTAACTGGGGAGAGGAGCTGTGGCTTTTTGTGGTGCATGCACCTCCTTTCTTAGCATCCTTTGAGTTGGCAGGCTCCAAAGGGGTTGAAGGAATTTGGGCAAAGGGACCTGTCCTAGGGGATGCTGCAGGGTTGGGTGGTGGGTGCAGGTGAAATCTGACTGTGCTGTTCCACCGCTCGCAGCTGGAAGGGCCAAGGAGGGGATGTGGTTAGGGGGGTGGATGTTTTGTTGAGTGCCTAGAGCCTGATCTCTGTGTGCAGAACTCTGCAGGCACTACTCAGTGCTGAAATTGTGTGGATTAGAGCAAAGATGGTCCCTTTGTGTGTGTTTGTGGGTGTGCAGTGCCTAACACTGAGTGCAGAACTGAGTGAAAAACACACAGCAGAACCAGAAACACGCCTGTATGCTCTCACTCTGGGCTCCCATCAATGTTCCTGATGCTCTTGGCCTCCATGCTACCTGCTTACCCCCAGGAGACCTTGCTCTTGCTGCTGCCTGTCATCCCCAGGTCAGGCAGCACTGTAGGGCAGGGGCAGTGTGGGGATGTGTGGTGATGGGAGGAGAAGGACTCCCCACCAGGAGGGGAGATGGAGATGCCATGGGCGTGTTTCTCATTCCCAGCTGGCACAACCGCTAGAGCTGCTGCTGCTGTGGGATGCAAGTATGAGCAGCTGAGTTAAGCTGAGGCTGGAGGGGAAGCAGGTTGGAAAACATGAGGCTTTGAAGCCCGCAGTGACACCTTGCCTTCTGTTGTCCCCATGCTGTCTTGAACTGCGGGTGTGATTTGGAGAATCCCAATATTTCCAGCCTCTTTGCTAGCTGTGATGACCAGGCAATGCTTGTTTCAAAAAATGCTGCCTTCTTCCCTCCAGCTTGGAGACAATTTTGTCCACTGTATCGATGCCGTTGCTTGGCTCAAGCTGGCTGCGCTTCTGTGCCTTGTAGCAGAAGCTGAAAGTAGAAACAGTGTGGTGGGGCCAGCTGGTGCAGAGCATGACCGCTCACCTCCCCAAAGGGCTAGGCCACCGGGAGCTCAAGCTGCTCCATTGGCTCCCCATCAGCTTCTGAATCCAATTTAAGGCTCTGGCCCTAATCTTCAAAGCAACTAATGGAGGAAGTGCCAATGGCATCAAAGGCTGAATTTTGTTCTGTGAGCAGCACAAGCAGCTCCTCTGAGACAGTCCAGAGCACGAAGGCTGGGATGAAACCTTGGAGAGCAATCTCAGCTGGCCAGGACGTGGCAAGGGTGGCCAGTGGTCAGGGCTCTTGGCCTGGATTCTAGGATTTTGGGGTTGGTTCTTTGCTCTGGGTGACGTTGGACCCAGGTTCAGGTGCCTGAACACCATGAAATCCTCAGACCTGGTGCTTTGAGGAGTTTGTGCAGAGGGAAGCTGGGGCTTTGTGTCTCTGCCTCTAGTGACCCATCTGTGAAACACAGATAAGTGCTGCCTCGATTCTTGGGGCAGTCAGAGGACAAGCACGTTGGACACTGCAAGACTTGTGAATTTGGTGACATCCTAGGACGTACTTTAGGCATGAGAGGGAGCAGTCTTCTGGGTGAGGGTGGGCAAATCTACACGGTGCTTGTCATTAGGGAACAAGCCATCCTCTTTTGAGTGCTCTTTTATCAAATGAAGGGACCTTTATCCCCCTAGCCAGGCTTCAAACCCAGCAGGTATCTGACCCCCAAAGGCAGCACTGCTAGAGACTCCGCAAAGCCTGGGGGATGTTGTAACATCAGATGTGGAAGGTGCTTGCGTGCTCCAGTAATGACCTGGGATAAAGCCCACAGTCTTTCTGCCTGGCTGTTGGGAGGTGGAGGATTGAATTGTAGTGATCAAGGTGCATGGCTTGACTCTCCATGTGTTGAGTCCCTTTCATGCCTCTATCTGCTGAAAAAAAGAGTTAAAATAGATGTACATTAGCTTAGGGGAAGTTTCACTATGCGACTTCTTCACAATGAGAGTGTTGTTTAAAAAGGGACATGAGGTTCAGATCTGCCATTGTGCTTTGTTCTTAAATCCAGCTGAGTCTCCTGCCTACCTGGACCCGTGTTGGAGGAGTGGGGACTGAGGCAGCTTCACACATTGATGATATCGTTGTCTTGAAGTTGTCCTGGAGTCAGATCTTGGAAAACTTTCCCTGCCCAAAGAGCATGGAGCTCTTTAGAAATCTTGCTTTGATGGTGTCTTTCCCACCTTTTTGGAAATCCCCCGCTTAGATGCCTTCCTGTTTGAACTCATTGGTTTTTCCAGCGCTTCAGCCAGTGGTGTTTCTTACTCGGGGTGCAGCCTAGGAAAAAACCTGGAACACCCTGTCTTAACTACAGGCTTCTCCTGCATGCAACGTAGGCAGGTCTTGAAGAAAGCCAGTTGTGCCCCAAATTCAGCCTGTTGTTTTTCCAGCTCTGTCAGTTGGCCTGATAAAAGCTATGGCCTCTCCCTGCAAACTCTGTTTGCCTCTGATCTGTGCTCTTTTTTTTGGACATTGGTTCCTCATCAGTAAGCAGAAAGCAAGAGCCCTTCCCTCATTACAGCAGCGCAAGGCAGAATTTAAGGCGGTCGGATCTTTTGGAGGAGAAGGGAAGTCTGAAATGGTTTTTGGAGAGGGAGGTGCTGACAGCAGGAATGGCCACCAGGTTTCCAGCATGCCTTTGTCGAGCATGCACGAGCAAAGGTTTGTCACTGTCACTTGTCCCTCTGTTGTAACAGGCTGCTTGTTCCCACAGGCTTTACTGTCATTTTGTCACCTCCTTCCAGGGTTCCTGCTTTTGTCGACTGTTTGTGAAGTCCCAGGAGAATTGAATTGTCCCTGGAGCCCCAGCCACAAGATAGTGCCCCAGGGCATGGGGGGACAGCGGAGGAGGCTCCTGCTCTGCTCTCTCCATGGCTGTTCACACGCAGAGGGCTGAACTGCTCGTGAAGCAGTTCTGGAAACGCTCCCATTCACGGCACACTGGTGTGAAGCACCTTCCAGTTGACTTCCAAATGCCATGCTGCCAACTTGATGTGGGCAATCCCCGTGGTCTGGTGTGCCCATATCTACCTGAATTAGCTTTAAATTAGTCTTGGTAGCAGGGCATAAAGGACTGGCTGTGTTGGTTAAGACCAGGTCTGCCTAGCTCTGTGCCAGGTCTGCCAAGCTCTGTCCCTCTTGGAGGGAGTACACATAAGCAATGTGCTGAGGATCTTCCCTTCGTGATTGCCCATTGCTAGCAACATCTACCGAGAAACCTTCAGAGCAAGGTGCCATACCCGCAACTTTGTGTTTAAATAGCCATGATGGTTTTATTCTCGGTGGCTGTGGCAGTCGCTTCCCATAACTGCCAGGCGCCCGCAGTGCTGCAGTGCAGCCCTTCACCGTCCCGTGCAGTGTGTCCCCAGCTTCTTGCCTGGGCTTTGCATTTCCACACCATGCTCTACCCACGGCCTTACTGCAGCTCTGCCAGGCTGCACTCTAGATGGACCCATCATTAGATCAAGCTAGTTACCAGGATCAAATGCCACCGCTTTAAAGCCATTCCTTGACAAGCCTGGGAAAGCTGGGAGCGCTGTGAAAGTGCAGCTGGCTTGGTCTGAAGCACCAAGCGCTTGGTCCCGTCTTGCGTTGGGTGTCCTTGCGACTTTGACGCAATGCTACATTTTTGTTTTTGTGGAAATGAACCGAAAGAATGAGGGGAAGTGCTTACAAACTCATTTTTAATGAAGATCCTGACTTGCGGACAGATCCTTTGTCCAGATACCAATGTATTTATGCTGGTGGCACCTTGCCATTCATACAGCAACTTACACATTTTGTAACGTGATAGCAGTGTATACAAGTGAGGTTGGAGTACAAAAGACTGAGAGATCAGGGTTTGGCCTTTCCTTCCCCTGTTCTTCATGGGGTTGCACAGGCTGATAGCAGCTGGAGAGAGGGTGCCTTTATTTTTCCTTGACTTTTTTCAGAGGAACACTAAGTTCCAGTATTTGGTATTGGTTTTAGACCCATAAGACTATTGCATGAGGGGTGCCTGGTGCACAGCACCTGGTGCAATGAAACCCTGAGCTTCTCTGTAGTTGAGATGCTGGAAAGAGGATGAAAATCCCAGCTTTCATCTTTTGTCACAAATAGTATCTGAAGGAATTTGTACTATTTTTACTGTTTGTTTTTGTTTCTCCCCTCCCCTTTTAACTATGCACCTTAGCATTTTCTGTGGGCCCTGTCACTGGGATATCTCCACTTGGACTTTGAAACAGATGACTCAGCTTCATGGTTGTTTAGAATAGTTTTAAGTTATTTTTGCTATCCAGCCCCATTTTCTATCATCATGCTGCAATTACTGGAGTGCCGGCTCTGCAGGGGAACACTTGCTTCTTTTAAACAAATGGTTTCCTTTGGAATTAAAAAAACAGTTTATGGAAACATTTCTGTGGGCCTTTGATTATTAATTTATTATAAAGGGTCTAATTCTATTTTATTAAAAATATGAAATCTTAATTTTAGAAAACCTAAATTTGGAAGCAACTTTTGAACAGAGGCAGTTCCTTTAACACGGACTTTGGGGGGGGTGTTTCTTTTTAAATGGCAAATCTGCCTTCCGCTGGCACTCTGTTATGTGGTTAATCCTGTTGGGCCTGATCTGATCGGACCGGCGCTGGAGCGAACCAAGCGGAGCTGAATATCGGTGTGGGAGATCCGATCTCTGCTGGGAGGGCAGTGTGGCCCTGGGGCTGGCTGACACCCCCTGCCCCAGAGCTGCTGCTCTCTCTGCCTGCCAAAGCCACAGGCTCAGCCCTGGGTTTCAGTGATCCTACCTGCGCTGGGAAGGGCTTTGTCTGTTTTTTCCACTTAATCCAAAAAAGAAAAAAAAAAAAGAAAGAAAAAAAAAAAGGGAAGGGTTTGCCGTCATGTTGGTTCCATAAATGTGATTTTTAAGCTGTGTCTGGAGACTGCTCAGACGGAGCTAGTTTCCAAGTGGGGTGGCACAGCCCTGCCCAGGGCATTTTTAGTACCTTCACATGGGTTAAAGTAACACCTGGTTGCTGTTTTTTCAGAGGTGAGGTGTGCTGGTACCTGCTCTGGAGGTGACGTGCCACCTCCTCCTGTCCCAGCTCTTGGGGGCCAACGTGCTGGCTGTGCAGAGCAGAGCCCACATCTCTCTGGGGGGGAGAGATCAAGAGATCACGAGATCAAGAGAAACCAGGCTAAGAAAGGCGCTGAGGAGAGCTGGGACAGCTGGGCTTTCCTTGGGCACCTAAGGCTGTCAGCTGGCTCTTGACTGGTGCAAGCACCCATGTGCAAAGTCCTGCCTTTGAGTCACGGGGGGATTCACACCGACAGACCTGAGAGCAAAACCTCACCCGGAGGGATTTCTCCTCTGCCGATCTTGATGAGAAACCCTCCTTGCCACCACAATTTTAAGTGCTGCGAACGGAGGGGCTCAAAGTGCCCACTCCCTGGGGTGCAGGATAAACCTTGCCAGGCTGTGGCTGTCCCTGGGTCCCCCAGAAGACCCTGTTGAGACCATCTTCTAGGACATGGGTCTCCCAGTGGAGGGGTACCTCAGGCACCGGGGAGGGCTCCGCATCGCCTGGGGCTCTGCTGGCTGCTGGGAGCGTTGATGGCTTTTGGCCAGGGGTGAGGATTGTCTCCTGCCTCCCTGTTGGGCCATGGGAAGGGGAAGAGGAGGGCTACATTCCCAGGGATTTTTTTTAGGGTATTGCAGGGATTTTTTTTTAGGGAGGGAGTAATGCAGCCTTTGGATGCTTGGCCTTAGGGTGGATTCCTTTCTCCTGCTGCCTCCAGGCTATTGAGGAGCCTCTTGGCTGTAGCGGGGAAGGGGTTAAGTCTTCCTCGCTGGCCTGGGAGCTGCTGCTGGCTGCTGCGTTCCCCTTCCGGGGCTGCTGGGTCTGAGGTTTGTTGGTATGTGTGCAATGCGGCGCCGGCCGGCCGAGAGCACCCAGCCCTTGCCCGAGCTCTTCGAGAGCCTTCCCGGCACGGCCTCCCCTCCCCTGGCTCGTTCCTTCAGTGCTGAGTGATGGGGCTGGGGTTCAGGGACCTGCTGGGAGAGCAAAACCAGGGGCTGGAGGAGACTGGTGGGAAAAGAGTCGAGCTGCAAAACGGTGGCCTGAGCTCCACCAAGACGTTCTTGCACAGGGGAGCGTCTCCAGGCATGTCTTTGTGCCGGCCCGAGGTTTTGTAGCTTGTCTGTGCTCACGTCTTTGCCTTCACGATGCCACGGGCTGGGGATGGGAGGGTGGCAAAGGGCTTTGGCTGCTCCCATGGGGTTAGACCTGACGGGGAGCTGTGTTTTGGGCAGGCTTTTGCTTCCCGGGGCAGGGGAGAGGGTTTAGTGCAGACGCAGGCAGGAGCTGGAAAATTGCAGCAACAGCAGTAGTATTCAAGCCGAAACATAGCGAGAAGCCTTGGAGGGAGATGCAGACTTGGAGGGAGATGCAGATTGCCTGGAGTTCTCTCTGCAACAAGAATTTATGTCCCTTATATAACTAGGGAAAAGCAAACAAAGAAACTTGTCTCCAAGTGGGAACATGGTGTCACTGGGAGAAATCCCGCAGCAAGAGTGAGACCTCCGATTCATTCTCAGGGCTGTTAACTCTTTGGCAGAAGGGCAATGCTTTTATTGCTAATTTTTTCAGATAAATGACCCTTGAATATTCCTGAAGAATTGTGCATGGGGGTTGCCTAATTTAGGGAAATGGCAGGAATAATTTTTTTGCTCTGGAGCTTTTTGGGGGTCAGTGGGGTTTCTTCTGCCCAGGGCAGGGATTGCTTCTGGCTTTGCCATGCTCCCCCCACGCTCTCCCACCAGCCAAAACGTTTGCTGTTGCTGAAGGACTGTGCTTTGCCTTTGATCTTCTACAGCACCGCCATTGACATTGGCAGGAACCGTCTTGCAGACCAAGGCTGTTATATGGTGCTAATTTTGTAGTCTCAGATAACGGAGCCTCTCTAAAAATGTCATTTGGGGCCATTTGCGGGGTGAGTTTGACATCGCTGACTACTGCTGGGATGCGTGTCCTGCGGGAGGACCTAGCACACGCGGGAGGTGTCAGGCTGTGTCGCTGGGGAAGCTTGTGGACAATTTTCTCAGCAAAAGAATTTCCATTTTTCTACTGTCTCTTAAACTACCCCAAACTGACAAATTAAGTCCTTGGCCCTTGGTTGCTCCAGGCTGTCAGGCCGATGCCAAAATAAGATCAGTCAAAAAGGGAATAAATGTGTGGGGGGGTCGTTTTGGATTATGGCTACACCATAACTTTCTTATTAACTCAAATTAAGTTAAAAAAGGAAATTGATTTAACCAAGGGAGGCGTTTAGGATGCCAGTGGCAATAGACTCGATTGTGTTTTTTTTTTCTTTCTCTGCACAGGCAATTTTCTAATTAATCTCCTTTGATATGAGCCTAATATCAACACAATCACTAATATATTTATACTTGCCCAATGACAGCTATTCAATAAGTTGTTTTTCTGTTGTTTTGTTGAACTCCACTTTCCTTTGCCTTCATGTTTCTCTGGCAAGGCAGGGGGCCAGTTTCTGGGTGGAAATCCCCGGGTTCCCTCTTTGAGATTCTCACCACTGCCCTTTCACAAGGGCATTGCTGTTGCAAAAAAATACAATCAGAATATAATTAACAGCCCAAAATGTTTCTGAATTGTCACTTGCTATTGGGAACGGGGCCATTCTTGTACAGGGCGCTGTAGAAACACTCGTGTGCAGATGAACCAACCCTTCCCAGATTATTTGTGCCTGTAAATCCCCAGCAGCTGAGGCAGAGGGGTGGGATTGCGCGTACAAGCAAGCCAACAGCTCAGCTGGTGCATGTTGCCACCGTAGTCTTTCTTTTTATTTTCCCTTTCTTTAGGGGAATGGGGCCTCCATGATCCAGTCTGTGCATGTGTGCGTACGTGTCTCTCTTTCTCTCTCCATTTGTTCCCGCCTCCCCCTGTTTTTTACCCAGCGACGAGTTTCAATTATGTTTGGCTGAAGGATAGAGCTCTTCTACAGCTCCCGCAAGTCTTGTGAAAATGGGTGGGTGGGTAAAAAGGAGAGAGTCAAGCGCTCGATAGCTGCATGGGAACTCAACCCTTACGAGACACCAGAGAACCCACATTGGAAAGGGTACGGGGAAGCCCGTTTCGTTTGCCTTCCCACCCTGAGACTGCTTTGTTTGGAGGGGCTGGAGGGTGGTAGAGAAGCAGAAGACAGTTAAACGCTGCCTCGCTACCCCGGGCTTGGTGGATGTGGAAGAAGTGATTTTTCTGGGGGTTGGTGGGGAAGGTCTGCCGAAAGCCAGGCAGATGCTGGCAGCGTGTTCCCCCTTCACGTCCTTTGAGCTATAGGTGCAAAGGCAGGCGGGGATGAGTCAGCCACATAGAAGCAGGCAGTTAGATTAGATCTGGCCATAGCAGGGGGTAGCTGGAGAGGGGAGGAGGAGGGAGGCTCCAGACAGCATTTCCCACAGGAGCAGAGGGGCCAAACCCTGCTGGGCAGTAAGGTTCGGTCAGCAGGAGATGGTGCCTGCACTAACAGGACAAGATGCTTGAGGAGGTATGTCCAGCTGTCTGTCTGCAGCCTCGGGACCTTCAGGGATGGACGGCCAAGCTTATCAAGCTCCAGGCTCTCCGGAAGGGACCATTGCAGGGGGAAGCTGGGAGGATGTGATGCAAAGCAGCAGCTGCTGATGCATCCTGGTGTCCCTCCCTGCAGGACCTTTACTCTTTGCTGGCTTGGAGTGTACCAAGGTGTCCACACTGGACCCCATCCTCGCCATTCCTGCCTGGTCCTGGACCTATCTGCTGTCCACCTTCACTCTCCACGTGCACCTACTGGTTTTTAGTGCTGTGGTGGGGAAGTGAAACCTGAAACAAGTAAATATGTTGACAGCCTGTTTTCAGCTGGCAGGGAATGTAAATTATCTCATTTGAACAAGGCTAACGCAGAATCAAGCCGTTGGTCCCAAATATCCCTTATAAGTGCAGATGAGAAATATTCATGGCATCTTCACTCCCAGAATATTGCTTTTATCTTTGTGGTTCCTTGAGTGGCAATATAAAAGTTACTGATTTTGCACTTTTTATGCATCTGAACATGCAGACTTTGAAATCAGTAGGTTTGCCTGCGTGATTTGCCTTGTTAGATCCGTAGGCACCTAGGAATGATCTACTCCATAAGCTCTACTGTACTTACTTGTTGTCTTGAGTATAACATCCTACCTTGGGAATGTCCTTAACCAGGGCATTGGGACAAGTGGAGGTGAGGTTGGGTTGGGTCTTTCCAGGGCGAGATAGAACCTGACCAGAGGAGATGCTTGTGTGTGCAATACTGTTGTTGTGACCCATGTGGTGCAGTCAGCCAGCATGTGGTAGGGTGGATGCAAAGCTCCGTGGGGCCAGCAAAGGGACTCCCCAAAACTTTGGATCAAAGCCATTTTGGGAAGTCACACTCTCCATGCTCATTGCCTTGCTTTCTGGAGCTCACCGAAACTGGGATCACACCCAGGGCCAAAGCAGGATGTGCCACTTTGTACTCACTGTTCACTCAGTGAAGGTACTGGGATGCAGAGGTTGGACTTGCTCAGCACATCCAGTTGTCTCTTATTTCTTCCGTGGAGCCCAGCTCAGGCTATTTCAGGGAGGTCTCTGTGCTGCCCTCACCTGAGGGCTTGGTCAATGTGAGAATATCTTGCTCCAGCTCGAGCAGGGAGCCAGCCACAAGGTTGGCTGGGGATGGGGGTCCCACCAGCTCTCGTCCCCTTGGTGATGGTGGGAAGAGGACCAAAGGCACCAGCCTGCCCTGCTGAAACCAGGGCATGGGCAGCAGCTGGAGGTGGAAACTCCCACTGGGGTCTCACCCTCCTACGCGACAGCCTTTGCACGGCAGGTCTTTGTGAGCGAAGGCAGAAGGTCAGATTGTCTCAAAACCTTGACCGTGTTTGCAAGTGGATGTCTCTCTGGCTTTGCTTTTCACTCTGTAACAGGTTTTCCCTTTAAGAACGCAGAAGATTGATTCCCTTGCAGGGCGCATCGCCGAGGCGAGCCATGTCCAAATGGTTTGCACGTCTGCATTTTTTACTGCTCTCGTTTAATATGTATGCAAATGCAGTCTCTCCTGTCCTCACTCTCTGTGTGGGTTTGCACAGTCAGGAGCACATTCCCATTACCGCTGCCCATCTCCTGCTCCGCTCTGCATTTGAGGAGACTGCCTTTGAAACGCTGATAGATGGAGGTGCAAGGGAAAAAGAGAGAAATGACGGATTTTCGTAATTTCTTTGCTGGGGAGGGTGGAGGAGTTGGGAAACCAGAGGAAGGATGTTTAAATATATGCAAAATTGTTTATTGGGAGAAAAGGGGGGCCTCCAACTCTGAGAGTCAGGGAGTGTATTTCTTATGCCGTTCCATTTTCAGAGCGTCAGCTCAGAGGATTTTAGCTGGAGGTTAGGGAAGAATCCAAGCACTGGCAATAATCTTTTGATAGTGGAAATATTCAGCTTTTCTTCTGATAAATAGACACGTGTCGTAACTGAAGTCAGGGTTTCAGGCCTGGAAAGCAATGTTGGCTTTTTTTTTTTTTTTTTAATAAATAAGGATCAAGATGTCCAGAGTTGTTCCCTGCAAAGGGGCAGTATATGGCTGCTGCAACTTGCTTTTCCTTCCTTTTTTAATAGCTGTATTTTTCAAAAACACTTCAAAACCGACACCCATGAAACTTGGACACTTGTATACCCAGAGTTACATTTGTATACGTAAAACAAGAAACTGTGCTCCAGCTGAAGTCAAAATGTGGGAACCACCTTTGGAAACGTGGCCAAAAGCAGGGGAGATTTTCCTATTCCCGAGTGATGGTACTTTTTTAAGTTATGCAGTTTGAAGTTGCAGATCTCCAGTTTTGCATCTGCTTGGAGGTAACCATGAAGGCTGAGGAGGTCCTTGCTCTTGGTCTGGGAAGCAGGGGATGATATATCCCTTCATCACCCCGATGATTCTGGAGAAGAAATGGAGGCTCATGCTGCATCCCACGCCCTTCAGTGAAATTTGGGTCCTTTAAATGCCAAATGGCCAGATTTTCAGGTGTATTTTAGGCACTTCAGGTGGTTCGCTGTTTTAAACACAAAGCACCTTTAAAACCCGGCTGGTTTTGAACCCCATTATAGAGTGACAAAGCATTAATTTACTGAGCTGCCACGGCTGGTGGGGGATGCAGGGTGGGAGGGCTGCGGGGAGCTGGGGGGCCACGTGCCCCAGGGCGGTAGGTGGCTGCAGGCAGCCTCCTGCTCCTTGTGCCCCCCCCAGCCCCGAGCCTGGGGCTCTGCGTGGAGCACAGGCAATAGAGCTGAAGCCAGATCTTTTCCAAACTCCTCCAGGAGTTCACAGACAAAAACCCTCTGATATATTCCTTACTTTCCTTTCTAGAAGCCAAATGGCTTTGCTTGCTGGGAAACCCCCTCTGCTGCGGTACAGACTTGTCAGATGTGTTTACTTTTGCATCTCCAAGTTTTGCAAGAGTGTTTTGTGTGTCTCTAGTGCTGGATGTTGTGAAACCCCTTTCCATGCGGTAGCACGGCTATGCCCCCACCTCTGCGGGGGGACAGGCAGGAGCCACAGCAGCGCACAGACCTTGTGCTGGGGCTCTGGTCCGTGAAACTCAGACCTTGTCTCTGCTTTTGGCACAGAGTTAGAGGGACCAAGCCGTGATGTTCAAGAGGGGACCCGGTGTTTGGAGGTGCTCGGCTCCTGCGGTGATGTGCAAGAGCTGGTTTCATTCATGCAACAGGCGTGGAAAGTCTTGCTGCTTGGGAGATGAGCTGTTATGGGCTGCCGGCTCCTGCCTTTACCTCCCCTGTGCTCTGGGCAAAAGCCTGACTTTGGCAATCTTGAGACATGCTGTAACTGCTAGCCAAGGTGGGATCACAGGCTGCCCCCTTTGCTGGGTCCACAGCCCACATTTAGGGCTGTCTCTGATGCAAAGGGCTGTTCTTTCTGCTTCTTTTCTTTCCGCTTCTTTTCTTTCCATCACATTTGTGAGGCTTATCCTGTCCCTTATCAACAGCTGTGTTGTTGGAGGGGGCAAGTCCAGAGCAGCCGCAAGCAGCTCCAGCTCTGCTGCTCTTGCCTGTCCCTTAGTTCCCCTCGCAATGTGTTTGCTGCAAAATAAATATCTTGTGCCGCCGTGTCCTCACTCCGGTAGGTTTGTGTCGCTTGTGATCACAGGCTCCAAACTTCCCCTATTACGGTTGCTTTTTTAATAGTGTCTTTTTATTGGCAAGTAGGTTCGTGGAGCCTTTCTACTTGCTTCATCTGTAAATTGTCCTCTACATAACGAAGAAACCGTTCTGACTACGTTTTGATGTGTTTGTCGCCCAACAGATGTCTGGGTGGTTAAAGTGCCCCCTGAGTACAAGTATCCTGTGTTCGCAAGCTCTTTGATAGTTGGTTCAGGAATCTTTTTGTTCTTTCCTTCTCTCCTCGAGTCCTGGGGGTCTGTAGCAGATGCCTGCTGCAGTGTCTCCTTTGTTTTGTGGTCCTGATATCCGTGCCCACAGTGTTATTCCTCTACCCTCTCCCTTATCAAATTAGATTATCTCCTTCTTGTAAGTACTTTTGACACATGCAGCCATGCAAAGGCACGATAAGCATATTGGATCACACTGTTGTGTGTTTGTTGTTCTCATCTCTGGTTCTCCATTGCACCTTTCCAGGACCTTAGGACTGAGTTGGCATGTTACCTGCCATGCATAATGCTACCAGCAAAAGCAAGGCCAGCTAGCTCTTCTTTCCACTTGCAGCCAAGTCCCAATGCCTCTTTCGGGCACTGTCACATCACCCTGTGTGGGAACCCTGGGCTCGTTTTGTCCTGGTGCTCTGCACCATGTCACTATGACCCTTGTGTCATCACTTTTCCTCCCTGCTGATCTGTGTCTCCAGCATCTCCCCTTGTGTCCTAACTTGGCTGGTGGCACTTAAGCTTCTTCTCAGTGTTACAGGCTGCTCCTTGTCTGTTCCTTGGCTCTCTGTCTTTCCACTCGCTTTCCTGGTTTCCATGTGTGATCCAGAAAAACCTCCTTGTTATTCTGTCCTTCCTCCCCGTCACAAACCTGTGTTTCTGTTCCATCTTTCATGAAAAGGTCTAAGACTGAAGGTGAAATGTGATAACAGCCTTCAAAAATATGTCAGTGGCTGCTGCAAACAGGATAGGAATAAACGATTCTCCGTCTCCTACGGTGGGTAGGACAAGAAATTATGGGCTTAAACTGTAGCACAAGGGAGATTTAGGTTTGATGTTCAGATATCCTGGGGGTGAAGTACCAGAGGAGGCTGCTGGGGAGTTGCTGGAGGGGCAGGTCAGATGAGCAGCTGTCAGGAGAGGCTGAAGGGGAGCCGAGGGGATAGCGGGGTGATCCAGAAGATCATTTTTCATCCTCTCCAGCCCTCTTACCCCCCCTTCCATATGCTGGAAGCCTCCAGCTAGGCAAGGGGCTTTTTGTGGCTTGCTCAGCCAGGCTTGTGCCTTTTTCTCTCCTTGCTTTTTGTCTCTGTTGCAGCAGTTCTGGCAAATGCAACTGCAGCAAGTCTGGAAATAGCCACGGCAAGCCTCTCCTCCTGAAACCTTCCCTTTGTGCTTGGTGGCTCTTTTCAAACCTTGTATGCTGGTGGAGGTGATGGCAGTGGCAATCAGAGCACCAGGACGTGCAATAGTGACTGAAAGAAACGTTTTGCTATACCCAGAAGGGTCAAGACTGGGTCTGGGGGCAGCCTTGGAGATGATGCTCAAGGCCCTCGATGGGAAGCGGCTGCCAGCTTTGCAGAGGGCTGTGTTGTACGTGTGTCAGCGTGTAGGTGGAAATGCAAAGGTGAGGATGGCTTCTGGAAGGACTGTCCCAGCCGGTGGCGTGGGGCTCCCCGTCGGCTCGGGTCTTTGGCTGGCTGTGTGAGTGCAGGAGTGCGGGCAGGAAGGATGGGAGCTGTGTCGCTGCCAGCATGCGTGTGCCTGCCCTCGGCGGGTGCACCAGGACACCCGGGGATGCGGGTGAGCTGGGGGAGTGGGGCTCCTTGCAGAGGTCCCTGTCCCCACCTCCTCAGAAGGACACCGCAGGGCATCAACCAGCCCGGTGGAAACTGCTGTCTTTGCCAAAACAAAAATCTGGAGGCCTGGAAGTCACAGAGGGCTCCATCCAAATCCAGCGTACAGCACAAGAGCAGCCACGTTGTTTCTGACGCTGCTGGCCGGGAGGTCGCTGGGTCCCCTGGGCACCTTCAGCTGCCTGCTCCTGACACCCACCTCTCCCGACCCTTCCCCATCTGGCATCGCCGCGGTCGCGTCAGGGTCCGGTTGCATCTGTGCCTGTCTCCCTGCTTCCCTCCCCAAACCTCCCTACCTCCTCTCCCCGAGGCGCTGCGGGGGGTCCTGGGTCCCGGTCAGCTGTGACCCCCTTCACCCACCTCGCAGCATCATCCCCTTCACAGCTCCCTACCAGGAGAGGTGGGCAGGGAGAAACAGGCGGATGAATAATTTATTATAACGATGCAAAATAGGGTTTTAAAACTCTCCCCGTATAAATATTTATTTTTGACTCGTTAGCACCGCAGCCACCTCCACCCCCCCCCATAAACCTTCCCCTTCTCCTTTCCGAAGACCCCCCCCCCAGCCTTGTGGCTATCGTGGCTGGTTCGCCCAGTTCTCGCACGCTCCGTCCGTCCATCTGTCCGTCTCTCCCGCGCTCGCTTTTCACATGATCCGAGCCCCAGTGCCAAACGCTTCCCGGGGAAGAGAAAAAAAGAAAAAAAAAAGAAAAACCTCTTTCTCGCACACACACACACACAAAAAACAACAACGGGGCGGGGGGAGATGGAGCAGCACACACAGGCACATGCACAAAACCCTTTGAAGCCTGTGCAGGGTAAGGGTTGTTTCTGTGGTAACGGCGCGGGGATTGGCGGCGGTCGGCGAGGGCCTCCATCCCGCGGCGGTGCCGAGTGATTAATGAGCCGTTGCTGGGCTGTACGGGAGCGCTTGGGCCGGGTTGCGCACCGCGGGGCTGCTCTGACGCCACCGGACCTCGGACGCCTTCTTCATCCTCCTCCGCTCGCCCCTGGGCACGCTTGGTCCCCCACGCCTTCTCGGCACATGTGGGATGTTGGTCCTTTGAGGGACGGGGCAGCCAGGCTTGGGACATCCCTCTGTCCCCTGCCCCGGTGGTGGCAGAGCATCCTTGGGGCGGTGGCCTTCGTCCCACCACCCAGCCTTGCTTCTCTGCACCAAGGTCAGTCCCAGGGGTGTCCAGCATCTCCTCCAGTGCAGGGATGGGCCAGAGCCATGGGGGGAATGTGGTGGCATCAGCGGGGTGGCATCAGTCTGGCGGGCACAGATGAGCCCACAGCATTTTGGGGAGCATCACTCATAGCCTCGCCTCGATGCCTGCCCTTGGCCTCATTGCTGCCTGCCGTCTCCCTCGCACCCCCGTGGCTTCCCAAAGCTGTAGGGTAGCTCATGGCTGAGCAGACACAAGGGCTGTACTGCCCTGGTCCCGTGGCCAGCCATGCTTAGTGCCACCACCCATTGATCCAGGTGTCACCGGGGTGCTCGTACCATCTCCTGGCGAGAGCTGCAGCTCCTAGGGAACCTTACACCACAGTGCGCTTTGAAACTCACCTCGTTTTGCTTTCTATTTTGAAAAGGCAAAGGAGAAACAGGCATCATTCACATCTCTTGGGCAAAAAATAATAATGAGTGAGTTTCAAATCTCTTTCCCCCAAAATAGCCAAACCAGAACACGCACAGCCTTCCCGAGCTGCTGCCTGAAACAGATGTGCTGCCAGTGAGGCAGCTATTTATAATGTGCAGCATTCCCTTTTCAGCCGCAATGACTCCAGCCCTCGGCTCTCGCGCTCGGCAGCTCCTTTTGAAGCCTGTAGCTCTAATCCGGGGACTGTTCCTGGTGCTGCTAAAAATCTCCTCGTAAACCCGCCGGGATGCCAGCAAGCCGGAGCCCTGCCTGCTCTCTGCCTTCAAAGGGGGTTTATCATCCCCAGAGGCTGCTGGGATGGGACTTTCCCATCCCTGGATGTCCCAACTGGGATAGGACAGCAATGGGATCTTGTCGGGCAGTGTGTTCCCGACGTCCCTGCAGCTGCAGGCTCTGCAGAGCGCTGACCCCCCTCCGCTGCAGGACTGGGGGGCTCAAACCTTTTCCCAACCCCTAATTTGAGGGGTTTTTTCATCAAGAGGCAAAGGGGGCGGGGGGGGGGGGGGGGGGTCAGGACACTGTTGCTGGTGGGGGGGAAAGGATGATGTGGGTTTGAGCCTGGTGGGTTTGATCTGGTCCTCATGGAAGGAGAGGTATGGCAGGATGGCCGGGGGGGATGCGGACAGCGTGGGATGAGGAGGAAAACTGGGGATCCAATTAAAAGGAGATTTGAGGGGGTTTGCCAGCGCTGGCCTCCACACTTAGGGTGGGCGTTTGCAAGTTTGGAGCTGCGACACAGCTGTAGGATGAGCACCTCGGGCTACCCGCACCCCCGGGGATGGCGGGATGCTCATGGGACCCCGTCCCAGGAGGGGTGGCAGCTTGCAGGCGCCGCAGCACCGGGGGGGAGCTGAGCACCCTCGATGCCGCTTCAGCCCCTCGCACGGCGATGAATAAGTGTGCTGGTATGTCAGGGCGGGGAGCGGGTGGTTAGGCAAGGCGGTGTGCATGTGGAAGCTGTTTATTGCCAGGGCTGTTGCAGGCCCCGCTCTGCCTCCCGCAGCGTCCCAGCCGCCCCAACCAGCCCGGCCGGTGGGGCTGCTCTGCGTGGGGCCGGGCAGGGGATGGGGGCCCCAACCCAGCGGGGGCAAAGAAATTACTGGGAAGACGGGGTTGGTCGGGCTGAGGGTTTTGTTTCTATCGCATCCCCTGGTTTTCTGTTTGCTTTTCTCCCAAGCAGGGTGTTCGGAGGTGCGGAGAGCGCTCGGTCCAAATCGCAGGCTTTGGGGATGGCTCGAACGCTGCTCTCCCTTTGCGGGTGGTCCAGAGCATCGTTCCCAGCCTGGCATGGCGCAGTCGGCCAGGCCGCTCTGGCTTTGCTCCCTCGCTGTTCTGCAGATGGCAGGGGACAGGGTTGTGTGTCGGTGGGCAGCGACCACCCCCGACCCCCAAACTCTGCCCTTTAAATCCCTCCAAATCCCATCTCAAGGGGGAGTACGAGCTTGTCCTCCTGCCCAGAGAGCTTACACCCAGGTCAGCTTGGAGGAGATGAGGGTGGTGATTTTAAAATGGCCTGATGAGCCGCCTCTAACTGAAGGTGGGGTTTTGGGAAGGGGGTGAGGATGGGCTGCCTTGGCAGGGCTCTGTTGCCTTGGCTTCCAGCAGCTCAGTCCAGTGGGGACACAGAGACAGGCTCCCATGAGAATGGCATCCCTGGGCAAGACTGGAGCCTTCCCAGTTTGCAGTGGTAACCAACAAACTTTTACTCCTGAAAGAGGGACTGTAATGCAGCCCATGGCAGTGAAGCCTCTTAAAAGCCAGTCTCATTGCAGTTGTGTTAATTAATAGGATGTGGGGAAGAAAACACTGGAAAACCCCAACTGTTTGAGGCAAGCTGCCACTTCATCTGCATCCAGCAGCGTGGGCCTGGCTTCCCCCGATCCAAGAGGAGATTCACAGGTGTCTTTTCCAGTGGCTGGTGTTGGCGAGTACAAATGGAGAGGCTCTGCCATCTCTCCGAAAACCACAGCAATCCAAAACTGAGGAGCTAAATGAGTTGTGCAGGTCTTAACTTGGTCTTTAGCAAAGATTCCCCCCCCGAAGGAATGAAGTCCCCTTCAGCAGTGTCTCTGCCAGGCAGGACTGGCAAGATACTGAAAACACAGGGTCTATCGGCACAGAGGCACTGGAGATCCCTGACCCAGCCTGGGGCACCCCGCAGAGCTGCGTGGGCGGGATGGGACCCCAAGATGGTGCTTGGACTGCACCCACATAGTGAGTCGGAGCTGGGGGAATCTCAGCATGGCAATTTTCATGAAAAACAAGGTAATGGGGAATTTTCACCCAAAAGCTTTGTGGACCTTGAGGGTTTCTTTCCCCGTATCTGACTGGGGGTACCAGGGACGTCTCCGTGGGGGAACTGGGAGGTATTTCCATGGAAACCAGCAGCGTTGCTGGGGGGGAGAACACCACGGCACAGATTTGGGGCCTCCATTGGTGCTGCAGAAGCAGTGCTCGGTGTGGGGAGGCACCAGCCCGGCAGAAGCTGTCGGAGCTGTGGTGCCCTGGCTCCACAGCGCACAGCTGGGAGAAGCCTTGCTCTGCCCTTGGTCCTCCATGCGAGGAGGAGATCCCAGACCTTGGGGGGCAGGCAATGGCCAGAGGTGCCTCCAGCCCACCTACCTTCCCACCACCCTAACCAGGAGCCCCTGCCTCCCCTGGCACGCTCCTCTCTCCCCTCTCCCTCTGCTTCCTTTCCATTCCCTGTTCCCTTTCTCTCCCTTTCTTCGCCTTGCTCCACCCCCCTCCAGAGTCCTCTGTGGGGCATTGATTTTTCCATCCGTCAGCGAAACGCTTGAGGAAAATGAAAGAGCATCTTCATGATCGATCAGGAGAACTCTTCAGCCTGGGGTCAGGAAGGGTTTGAATCAGCTGCTCCCCTGGCATATAATTACCCCCTCTCTCCCAAGCTGGGGCTTTTCACACGCCTGTGGGAACAGCCGTCCCACTGCAGGGCTGGGGCATCGCTCGGGAGAATACCTCCGTGCGGTGCATCGATGCTGGGAGAAACTGCCTGTGGATATGTTGGGTTTTGCTATTGCCAGAGCTCAGCTTTGGGCTGGGGTCTGCACGCTTGCGCTCGCTTTGTGCTGAGCGGCGTGTACCGAGTGGGTGCGAGCGTGCGTGCGCTTCTCCCTCGCCGGCATCGATCGCTCTGCGTGTAGCTAATTCTGTGCGGTGCTTGGCAAGGGTGGGGAGCTTTGAGGCTGTGAGTTTAAAGAAGCTGAAAGAAAACTAAATCCAATAGGAGTTGGGTGCCCAACTCCCTTCTCTCTTTTGAACATCTCATTTGCAGGGAGCATCGTCTGGGGCGTGCTGCACATACAGACCGTGTTGGTAGCAGCCTGGAGATGCCTGTGGAAATGCCAGAGTTTGCCATCTGGTACCATGCTGGCCCCTGAGGTCTCACTGCTCGCTGCCCTCCCCCAGAGAGTCGGCAAATAGCTGAGGGAGCTTCTCATTCCACCGTGGGGTAGCTGCATACAAATGTTGACTTCTTCATGGCAACCGGTGTGAGTCATGCTGGGAGCTGGAGGGGGACGTTGGCGCCTGCAGCTCTCGCTCTGCTTGTGGACTGTTGCCTGGATCTGATGGGTTGCTTGCACGGAGGTGTAGGCACAGTCCTCCCTGCAGCTCTTGCTGGAGCTCTGTCACTGCTTGGTGGGACGTGCTCACCGCTTTGCATGCACAAGGTTTCTGGTGCTCTTGCGTGCGGTGGTGGGGTTCAGCGGTCAAAATGTGTCGTGCATGTGGGCGGCTGTATTGGGTCTTGTGATATGGCAGGGAAAATTTATCCTTTGGACTTGTCTGAAGGAAAGAGCCCCTGAGCTCGCTTTTCCACCAGCATGGGGGGGACGCCAGCTCCAGAGCCAACACTGGGTATCCCAGTACATCGTAGAGCTGATAGGTTTGGTGTCACCCATCTCCACTGACCCTTTGGCTCCCAACTCCCAAATTCCCCTTATTTCCCATAGATATTGGTCAACCTGTTTCCTGAGCTAGATGCAGGGGTTTCAGACCTGGGGTTGCACAACACATGGCTGGTTAGAGCTTGTTGGACCATGTGGAGGTCCCAGAGCGGCACAGCAGCTTGCTGTGGTGGGTTGGGGCATTTCAGCTAACACCTCTCCCTGGGCAGATGCAGCATGAAAGCATCCCCTTGAGAGCGATGAGGAACAGTAAGAAAGCCAGGGGGAAATGGAAGTCAACACTCTGCTCCCTCATCCCTCCTGGCTTCTGGCCCTGGAGAGCCTGGCTGTGGATTGCACCTTCACCCAACTGCCTCCACCAGCGTTTGCAGCCCTTCACCCCATGGTCTGCAGAAGACCTGGGGGCTGGTTGTTGCCCCATGTTGTGCCACTGTTACGTGGAAGCTCACAGCCATTTGATTCCCCTTGTGTTTCCACACTGGCCTGGGAACGAGTACACATGGAAAGAGATGAGGACAGAAAAGCAGCAGCAGTGTGAGAAACCAGAGCAACATGTTCCTGCTCCCACCACAGCCAGTTCAGACCAGCCAGACCAGAGCACTGCGGGAGAAGGACAATGCAAAGGCTCTGGCTTTCTCCCTCCAAACCAGCAGGCATAAGTTTGCTCCGACACGGATGTGTTGCAGATGTGCTGATAGCAGCTAGCTGAGTGCTGACGCTGCTGTGGAGGAGCTGGCTGTGGAGCCATAGGTAAGGCTGAACAGATAATGTCTTCTGCTGAAAGCAGCTGAAACAACCGCATCCTGGGTTTGTTGGAAAGTTTATTTTACAACATGTAATGACAGCTTGTCCCATGTCCCTGGTAAAGTCTTGACATAAAGCCCCACCTGGGCAGGGTCTTTCCCCTGGTGGGATTTGGCATCAGTCTGACAGTCGGGGGAACTTTGCTTAACCTGTAAGTGTTGCATCCCAATATAAATGTGGATCTAACCCAGTTTCCTCAAATCTGTGTCACTCTGTTGATAGCAAGGGAGAGAGGCTGATTTATGCAAGTGGGTAATATGGAATCTTCCTGTTATTCCTTGCAAACAGAGTGCTTTGGTGAGTTGTCACCAGGTAATGTCGCTGCTGGGTTCAATGCAGGTAACGGGGACAGGGAGGACTCCTGGCATCTCTCCATTGCTCTGCCACCTTCTTGCCACCCTTGGTCATGTCCCTTGGTCTTCCTGCTGCCTCCTCACTCCCAGGTCTGTAAAATGAAGATAAAATACTATCTGACTTGCTGAGGAGCTTGCAGCCCAATTAAGAAGTGCACGCTAATTAAACCAAGCTCCTCCATTCCTGTTGATATCCCATACCCATCGGTGGGGCGCTGGAAAGCTCTGGGACACAGGAGTGTGAGGTTGTGACAGAGACAAAACAATACGCTCTTAGACTGCTGAACAGAAAGTGGATCCATGTGTTAATCTGGGAAAAGGAGTGTGAAAATAACTGCAAATCCTTCACGACTTTGTTGTAATTTCTCCCAGATAGGATGCAGGCAGGAAAAATGCCTGCTCCAAGCTCCAGCCTCCTTGGCTCCCGGATCGTTACTGACCTAAACCTGAGGCTGATGCAAGAGGAAACCCTGTCCCATTGCTGGGCTTCACACGTGGCTGCTGGAAATTTGGGGGGAAAGGGTTAATGACTTGACTGCATTGCGTGGGGGCGGCTGGGGTCCCAATGGCTCGAGGGTCAGCCAGGTCTGCTCCCTGGTGCATCTCGGCCAGTTCCCGGCCAGTTCCTGGCTGGCTCAGCCTGGCTGCTGGGGGAGCCAGGAGGATGCCCCAGCGGGTACGGTTGAGCGGTGCCTCCGACAGCAGCACCACGCTCCTGTCGAGCCGGCGACCACGGGGTGCAGAAAGCTGGGCCCCTCCCAACTGCCCAGCTGCCTTTCTGCTAATGCTCCTGTAATTAAACAGCAGCCTGAAGTGGCTGAAACCAGGGCAGTGGGAGAGCTGAGGTTTTCATTCAATAGGTTCCCGTCTCCAGCTCACAAACGAGAAGAAAAACCCTTTTCATGTCGTCAGATCAATACGCAGGTGGTGTTCCCCCCTCCCTTCTCCTTCACCTTCTCCAGCTCTCCTTTCCCTTCCTGGGCCAGGGATGCTTTTCAAAGCCAGAGGGGGGCTGGGATCTCTACCTGGTGGCTTTTGCACCTCATGCCCCGTCCTGACTGCTGTTCGTGCCACACACGTGCTGAACGGCTGAGAGGTGCCAGGAATGGCGATCACTGGGACCATGATCTCAGCAGGTATCTGAGAGAACAAGTCTTGGCTTCAAACTGGGGCATGGTCCCTCCTTCAGAGAGGGTTTTCAATCAGTAATGTCTCTGAAGAGTCATTGTCTCTTTGCTGAGACTATTGGCAAAGCTACACACCGTGAACATGGGCAGGATTTGGCCAGCAACTTTTGTACTGCTTGCTTAGGTACAGGCAAGGGTTAACGAGAAGCGACATTTTATTTTGCTGTGCATCTTTGGTTCTCTGGAAGGAGATGCTCTTCCTGGTGCTTCAGCTGTTGTAAATGCATTCTTCTTCCCAAGGTGTCTTCTGAAAATTAGCTCCAGCATGTCGTCAGTGGTGGAGAGATGATTATGGAGAAGCAGCTGTCCGTCCCCTCCTGCCAGCTCCCCGCGAGGCAGCAGGAGGGGTGGCGGCTCCTCTGGGTGCTTGCTGCTGGCAGCAGATTTCATAGTGCCTGATCCAAGCTCTGGTGTAGTGTAGGCAGCTTCAAGCTCCGGCCTTTTCCAGCTCATCTCAATGCACCGGGGCAAGAAACCATCATGCAGTGCCCGGCTCAGTGCAATCTCCAGCCGTGGTGGGTTTTTTCACAATAAGAAAGTTCTACAAATCTTCCCCCAAACGTCAGCCTGCTGAGGCAGCCTGGAAGGGGTCGGCTTCAGCTCCTGTATTGTTTCTCCCTGCAGGAGAGAAATTACTGTCCTATTTCTTCATGCAAAAATGAGGTATTGGAAATAGGCTGAAGGGGAAAGGAGCTGGATGGGTGCCCCAGAGACCTCACCATCTTGGAGGATGGCAGCCTCGTCTTAGGCTACTGTCTCTCTGTCCCTTCCCCGGTCCCTCTGTCATTAATACAGAGCTGAGTTTATTGAGTTTGTTATCCGTGCTCCTGCACCAGGCTTCAAACACTGCCTAGAAGTGTCTGAGCTCGCTGCTGGATCACAAACCATCTTGGGATGCTCCAGCCAAGAGGGAGGTGAACTCCACACCTGCTAGCAGGGGAGGGCTGTCGCAGCCAGATGCAAGCTCTTCCCCAGCATTTCCCCCCCTTCTCCTTGCCCTAGCCTCAGGCCAAGCAGGGAAAATCCTTCAGCAGGACCCCAGCTGGGGCTGCTGGCTGCTGGCTTTCCATGGCAACGGTCCATCAGGGGGTCGGAGTCAGCAGCGAAAAATTCTGCCCCCTCCTTCCCTCGCCTGGGCTGCCAGTCGCTATTTTGATTGCATTCCTGGGGAGCTGGGCTGCAGATGTGGTCGCCTTATCTTGGGAAGGTCTGAGTCAGTTTTTCCCTGCGTGATGGAGCAGGCAGCTGAGGGACGGAGGGAGGAATAAATAGCTCCTGAGGTATGCCGGGGATGTCCGTCCCTGGGGACAAGGTGATGGGCCAGGAGCCTTCCACCACCCACAATCCTGGACTTGTGGTGCCCACGTGGCACGGCACATACGTAGGAGACAAGGGAGACGTCTCCACTGAGCAACCTTCATACATCCTTGACATCTTGGCCAAGGGAAAAGGGGGTTGGCTCAGGAGCACCTGTGCTGTGGGCTAGATCCTGCTCCCAGGAAGACTTGAGGAATACATCCACGGCGAGGAACCACACTCACCCCACCAGTACATATCTGGGACATGTGCGCTTGCCACTCCTCGACACACCAGCTGACGTGTCAGTTCAAGAACTGATTCCCTCCAGCTTTACATGGGTGTAACTGAGAACAGGATCCAGCCCCAGGGACCAGAAACATTTATTCCCTGACTGTCCCCCATGCACTGCCATGAGCAGATCTGCATCCAGGTGCTACTAGCAGAGCTCAGGGTGCAGCACCCTTGATGGTGCAGCTACCTGGCTCCGGCATGAAGGTTGGAGGTGGGACAGTCGCTCTGGGTCTGCTGGTTGCTTTACTGAAAGCGGAGCTGCTTTCCTCCCTTCCTCATGATGATGATGTCCTCTGATTGCTTTTCTGCCCAAGAAGCTCACTCCTAGGTGCTTCACATGGAGATGCGATGTTTCCGTGCCCAGCAAAGCTGTTGGGGAACGGTGAAAGCCTGGTGTCGGGTCCAGGTTTCACGCTGTAAGCTGAGCTCCTTCTGTAAACCAGGACTCAGCCTGGTTGGAGCAGAGGGAAGGTCTTGTATAAGGTGCTGTTATCAATCCAAAGCATTAACCCCCGCAGAGGTCACGCACTGAATAATCACCAGTCCAATTTAAGAAAAAAACCCAAACACATCAAGTGTTAAACACATTGCAAGTTTTCCTGCTGTCAGTGGGATCCTCAGCTCAGCTTTTCCAGCGTTTCCCCAAAGTCTGGCAGGGAGCAATTCTGCTTTGTTGTCCTTTTTACTCTGCTTTCTCCAAATGAGAGTGGGGTTTGTCACGCAGATCCCTGGCTCCAGGAGATCAAAGGCTTTTGGGGATGGATGGCGGGCAGGGAAGACCCTTTAGTGATGGAGGGTGCAAAAGACAGGGCCTGGAGGAAGACAGGACACCTGGGGCTGGCTGGTGGTGGTAGTGGCCACCGCATCCTCTGTGCACCCCTGCTGCAGCGGGACCTCGGGCAGCATCATCGGGTTCAGCCCGTGTGGGGCTGGCTGGGCACCATGGGATGTGCCAGTGCCATCGGGGCTGGGGTCTGCGCTGGCTTCCAGTCTCTCATCTTGGAGCTGCAGCCGGGAGCCAGGGCTCGGGAGAGGGTTTCTATAGCAACAGCTGCCACTCACTCCCCGTCTTGGATGTAAATTAGTTAGGATTTTATTAGTGTGCAGAATTTCAAGAGGCCGGAGCTAGCAAAGAGGTCTGACGAATTTGGGACAGGAGTGTACGAGAGGAGTTTGCCCCAGCACCATCAGGCAGTGCCGGTTTAGGAGCATCTTTAGAACTTTGGACAAAGGCAGGTTTTGGGGTTTTCTGAATTGCCTGAATGCCTGGCTTTTCACCCGGGTGACAGCATGCACCTCTGAAACAGCTCTGGGTTTTCCACGTCTCGGGCAGGTGGCTGGAGATGGGGCACAGAGGCAGAGCGAGCTGCACCAACCCCAGGAGAAGCAGATGGGGTGGGCTGACTTGCCCCAAAGGCTGGGAAAGGGAGTGCTGTGGGGTGACTGCCTGGTGCTGGCTGGTGGATGTGACCTTGATGGAGACAACACTGAGGCGTGAAAGCCCAAAGCCCCTCTCTTTCTTGGAAACTCCATTGGGAAGACCAACAAGGACATGTTGATGGTGATGAGTCTGATAATATTTATTAGAAACTCATCTAGCTGCACTTTACATTTGCTAGAGCAGCACTCTGTGGCTGTAGGCAGCTGGACCAATACATAAGATGCTTTTTGTCTCACAGATCTCACAATCCAAATTGAAGCATCAGGTAAGGAAGGAGTACAACCTCATGGGGTCCAACACAGAGTCACTTGGAGCATCAACCTGCCAGACCTGGAGAGCTTCTTCCAGACCCTGGGCTAGGCAGCTCTGAATCTCCAGGTAGAACTTTCCATACTTCTTTACCTCCCTTTTGCAAAGTGGTTCCTTAAGAGTGCTAACAGTGTGAGACCATCCTGAGTGACCACAGCTGGTGCAGCACTGCCTCTAGAGGGTTTTCAATTAAAAGCTCGATGATGAAGCTATATGATGCTTCAGCAGAGTGTTGGTAGCTACCAGTGATCTTCTGAGTTGAAGAGGTGAGCAACTGGGGCTTTTTGAGAGCCATGGGTAGGACTGCAGCAGGGGTTCTTGCTTGGTCAAGGGGTCTGCTGGGTGTTTGATTGCCCTGAGTTATGGGGCTCCTTGTTAGTGGGATCATGGCTGGTTGTTAGATGGGATCAGCTCCTGCTTAGGCTTCCCTGTGGACACCCAGATTTTTTGAAAGAGCTGGAGCTGACTCTGGAAAAGTGGTCCTGGTTGTGAGTGCTCCTCTGTTAGGAACTGTCCTCTTTGCATCCTCAAATGTAAGCAAATAAGGAGTGTGATTGTAATGCCAGTTGCTGCCCCCAGACCAAAAGTCTGGTGTAAAACTTGTGTGAAAAAAATCTTGATTTCTATGTGTTTTCCAGTTTCTGTGTGGCTAGGAGCCATATTTTCAGAACTCATATTTTCAACTCTTTGCCTCTAACCATGAGGGCTGTGAATTTTCCTTTTTAATGAAAGAAGAGGTTTGTTTTTTTCTTTTTTTTTTTTTTTCCCTCCTCCTTCCATAACTTCATGGCTCTGGGATCAGGGGCTTTGTGGAAGTCAAAAGGTTTTGCAACACCTTGTGATGGTGCTGTGATATTTGCTAACACTGGGTTATAGTTGGATGATGATGTGTAAAGTTTATATATCTAGTGTAGATATAATATGAGTGTGCTTGTGTGCAGCAACAAAGAGGACTGGAAGAGTCCTTAAAATATGAGAAGTGTGGGGCTGGGCTGGCTGGTTGGCAAGTGTCTACTTGATTTGGAAGGGGAGGGCAGGAAAAAGCCAGAGTTTTGATGTTTTGGGAGTTTGTCATGCTGTAAAACAAATTACAGAGGAGTGACTGATGCTCAACTTGAATGGGTTGTGCTGGGATCAGAGAAGGCGTTTTCCTGCCCGATCCTGTGCAAGTGAGGCTGATTGCAGATCAAGCCAGCTGCAGTCAGTGCTTGGGGGGCACCTTCTTGGCCTAATCCATAAATACTGATGTTGTAATTACTATAAAAACCTGCTCTTCTCTTCCGGCATGGTGTTCATCCTCTGGGCTTAGGTAGCACTTTTTTTGTTGATTTGCCCTCTCCTTCACCCTCCCCCTCCTTTTAATTCCTCAACACACTGTGGAAATATCAATTAATTAATCTGAGTAATAGTTATTATTCAGGAACCGATCTGCTATCATGGCTTGCACTGGTGTGATGAAAATAACCAGTTCAGGTGCTGAGAAATTTGGGTTATCAGTGGAGCTGGGGCTGTTGTTCCTTCTGTGGCCACGTGCCCAGCTCAGGGCATGGTCAGTGCTGTTGGGTTCAGCAGTAGTCTCCTCCCTGCCCAAAGGCTGTGTTGGCACAACCACTGCCTGCTGGAAAGTGCAGCCTTTAAGGCAGGGGTTTGCTTTCAAGATAAATTGGCCTTTTGTAGGGGACCCTGTCCTAAGCATGATGGAAATGCCAAATGTGCTGATAATGCAACTTGAAACAGATCCACAGGGACTTTGCATTGGTGTCTTGAATGTTATTGTGAGTAGAAATGGAATTGGATGGTGCATGGGGTAATTGGGCTGTGAACTCTGCCAGTGGGTCAGTGCCGATGTGGGAGGTGTGATGCAGGGCTGATACGGGGGTGCTGACTGGGCAGGGTGAGCCTCTCCCCTGATTTTTATGAACAGGCAAAGATTTGATCCCTATGAGGTATAGGAAGGCAGCGCAAGCTGTGTTAGCCAGGAGGCCAGGGCTCTGGAGACTCTGTTTTTGGTGCCCCCAGGTTGAGTTTGGGCTCTAAATCTTGGGATGGAGTGACCCCAAGATGGTTGTGTCTGTCCCACTTGTGGGACCGAGCAGGAGCATGCACAGCACATGAGAGATGCAGTCTGGCCGTGAGCTGAGGGAGACCTTCTGAGTCTTCACCATCCTGATAGTTTCCAAAATTAGACTTAGACCTTCCTGGGCTGTAGAGCTGGGGGTTTTGGGCAGGCAGTTGCTCTGCTTGGTGCCTGATGGGGACAACACAAACCCACTGGGAAGTGGGATGACTGCTCGATGCCTGGTGTTAATCAGTGTTTTGGAGGATGGTCATCCCCAGGAGCAGTGGGCTTTGAGTTTGCAGGAGGGGATGTAACAGCTTAGGGACACCCGGGTGCCCTCTCTGGGTTTGGGAGAAGGAAGCCCTGAGTGAGCCCCGGTTCAGAGAACTGACTTTTGCTGAGAGCAGCTAATCATGTGCTAACCCTTGAGCACGTCCTTCAGCTCCATTGAAGAAAACAGACTTTAAGTGCATGCTTGAATTTAAGTGCATGGCTAAGTATGTTCCCATTCCCAGGCCTCAGATAGGGTAACAATTGCTATAGAGAAGATGGCCAGATAAATCAGGAGATAATATGGCAACGCGGCCACGAGCTCATTCCCATCTCGCACGAGGCTGACTTTGGGGATTAGCACTGGGCTGCTTGCTTTGCAGCCCCAGGGATGGGGCTCTGGATCTGTCCTGCCTCTTCACCATCTTGTGAAGCCTCGCTGTATCCTCCTCCTCCTCATTGCAGGCTCCATCCTCCCCTTTCTCTGCGTGTTGGCCCCTCTCCCCAAGGCTGATCCATCTCTCCACTGCCACCCCGCTCTGCCTGCAGAGCAGAAAGCGCGTGGCCCAGATATTTTATTTCACATCAGCACAAACCCAACCCAGCCCTTTCCATGCCGGGCATGGTGTGGGCAGAGCCAGCCCTGCAGCCAGGCAGTGGGGGAGACCGCCAGGGTGCCCCTACTCCTTTCTGGGGTTGCAATTCCCCCTCTGTGGCCATGCATCTGGCTGCTTTGGGCTGGCCGAGAAGCTGGAGCCTGTGATCAGCTCAAAAGGCAGCAACAGCAGCCTCTGCTTTTCCACACGTTGGTATTTTTAGCTCTGCTGTGCATTAGCGTGCAGGAGCTCAAACTGCGAAGCCTGGCTGAGGTTTTATCTGTTGTGACAGCCCTTAGGGCTGTAGTCAGACACCCTCTCGCTTGCTCGCTCCCTCTCTCCTTTTTTCTTTTCCTTTTCCTTTTTTTTTTCTTTTTTTTTAAAGTTTGCAGCTCGGATCTGCTCTCTCCCAGTGGATGCATGGTGCAGCTGTCAAGACAAGGGACCAAGGGTGGGAAACAGGGTCCAAAATGTGGTCTGAGCCCTTTTATGAGGGAGCTTTCTTCAGATCCTTTCTGTATTTTTCCATTCCTCCTTTCTGCTGCTGTCAGGGTTGGAGTGGTTGGAGCTGATGTTGCAGGATTAGGTGCTGGCTCGCCCCTGCTGCCCTGCCCCGAAGGGTCTCCAAAAAGCTGTGCTGGGTGACAGCTATGCAACTACTGGGGACAGCAAAATGGAGAGCAAAGGCCAGCCCAGTCCAGTGTGCATCTGCCAGAGCTCGGCAGATCTAGTGCTCTCACTGCTGCTGCTTTTTCCAAACTCCTTGCATCCACACTAGTGGTTTAGAGGACAAATGTTGCCTCTCTTTGGGCGCCAGGTGCCCCAGAGCATCAGGGAAACATCAAAGTCCCTTACAAGCCTTGCTGGGTTTCAACCCAGAAGATTTTACTGTGCTTAAATGGCATGTCTGACCTCCCTTGAGAGAACAGGACCCTTGAATCCACCCTCCACCCTGGATCTGTACAAACACCCAAGCCTTGGTTTGGTTCCTAAGGAGGGTTTTCTTTATTGTTTCTCTTCCTGAGCACCCCTTGAGCCATTCTGGAGGAGAGGGACTTTTCCCCCAGCTCCCAGAGAGCTGCATGAATGTGAAGCATCTTCTTCCCACCCCAGTACCTCTGAAAAATTGGCTGGAAACGGGGTGACAGAAAGGCAGCCTTGGTGATGCCCTTCAGAAGGGTGAGGAACGAAGGTGCTGACCAGACTTTGGCTTTCTAGCCTGCTCAGCATCCTGCCTGCCACACCAGGCTCTGCTCAGGTAACTCTGGGTCCGAGCAGAAGTTGCCTGAAAATCTGGTGCCCCTGGAATTTGTCCAAGGTCATGGGGGAAGTCGGGGACAGAGGCAGGAATGGGATCTGGCTTCCTGTCCCACGTCTCCAGCCTTCCTCTTTGACCCTTAGCACATGCCTGCTTCACATCATTCCAGCTGGAGCTTCCTGGAATCCTGCACCCAGGTCTTGGGATGTCCATGCCAACCCTGATGTCTCCTGAATGGGAGCAAGGACCCCAGGCAGGGGGGGCTGTGGCCTCCTGCTTTTCCTTCATGGGAAGGGCTTCTTTTGGGTGCTCAACCAGAGGGTGTTAAGGAAAATCTATATTTTAGGTAGAAAATAATGATTTGGCATTTTTGAGGCATTTACTGCCTGAGGAGACCACAGCAGCACTGCAGCAGTCCCAAGGTGGACCAGGGCTGTGTGTCCACAGAAGGAGATTGGTGTATGGATGCTGAGGGAGCTGGAGGGAAGCAGAGAGGGGAGAGATGTTTGTGGTGGGTCATGGGCTCCTTTATATGTCTGTCCACACCATGTTTCTTCCTGGAGTCGCATCATTTGCAAGCGCAGCAGGCTTGGCGTGCAGCAGCTCCCACATCTTTGCCTGAGCTGGTGCTGGTGGAGACTAAAAGGCTGCAGCTATGGGTCAGAGGATGCTGTGGGCACAGGGAGCTGCCAGGAGCCAGCCTTGTCATCCACTTATTTGGGTATAAACCCAACGGGGGAGTCCAGATGTCTCCCTGGGTCACCCTGCTTTGTTTGCATTGATGAGGTGTGGAGGGACATCCCAAAGTTTGTCTGGCAAGCCTGCATCTTGGGCAGCTTTTCTAATTAACTGTCCCTTCACTGTGCTTGCTCTGTTCTCCCTGCCCCAATTCCTCCTTTTCTTTGCTGGCAGCAGCCAATGCTGCGAACCACAGAGACTAACTAACGGCACAGGGCTCCCGGCTCAAGCTGCAGCAGGGATGTCTGGAAATATCTGGCGTCTTTGCCCTTTTGCAGAGAGCACCCAGGGATGAGGATTTTGCAGCTCAGCTTGTGGGGCTTCACTCTGGTGGTGTTTTCTTCATGCAGGTTGTTTGTGTGATGTGCGAGTCCTTGATAGCAGCCACAGCGTGGCAGGTACCTTTGCACAGAGCTTTGGTATCCCCCAAACAGCCCCTGAGCAACATCATGGGGTTAGGCTGCCATCCTCCTCCTCCTCTCCCCCAATCTCCTGGGGAAGCCCCACTTGTGGCTCCAGGGGATGGATGCAGATACTCTGCATCAGCAAAGAAACTGTACAGTCCAAAAACCCAGGCTTGGAGCTGCTTAATCCTCTCTGTGCTCTTCCTTTTGCCGAGGGAAGCTGCTAATGGCAGCTGGAGATTGTTCCTAGTGTGCATAGGGGCTACCCACACCCTCTGCCACTGCAGCATGGGGTCAGAAGCCATCCTTCTTCCAGGGGCTTTGACACCTGAGTAGCTAGTTGAGGTCTAGGAGAAATTAAACATTGCTTGTTTTATTTCCAGAGGTTAATCCTGGGGATAAAGGGTTGGGGGGGGGGGGGGGATAGAGGAAGTTGGTACTTTAGGGGCTTTTAAACTTCAAAAACACCCTGTGGCATCCATGTTAATTCATCTCCCTGTGTTAATAGAAGTCCTTATGGACTTCCAAACACCCTAAAAAATTAGGCTCTAAGATGCTGTCTGATGTCCCTGTGGAAGACAACAGTGAAGCAAGGGATGCCACAAGGGATGCCCACTGCCACATGGCTCTTCCCTCCTCGAGCCAGCCAAGCTGTTCCCGTGCCATCAGACCAGTCTCTTGGGCATGCTGGCTATCCTGGCCCTGTGTCGTGGCAGGGGGCTGGACATAGGCAAGTCTGTGTGGGGACAAACCCCAGTGACTCTGGGTATACTTGGTGCTATAAAGCAGACTCTCTCCCCTGCTGCCTTATAATCTTGAGCTTCCCAGGCTGCAAGCGGTTCCTCTGCTTGCACCCAAACCCACCCACTCTTCACTCGTCCCACTCCTTTGCCTCCTTGCTCTGCAGTTGTCTTGGGCTCTCAGCACGGCCGATGCTTCGGCACTGCCAGGAGTTTGGTCTCCAACTGCTTTCTGGCCCCCTTGTGCATGTGGGCACCAGGAGGGGGGCTGAGAAAGCAGGGAAGAGATGCACAGCAGGAGAAAGTCTTCAGGGATGGAGGAAGGATGAGGGAAGCAAGGAGGGGGGAGAAAAAGTAAGAACAGGGAGGAGGAAGGATGCTGCCTTGTCTGTTCTCGGATTTATATCGGTTGAGTTGCACTGGGTTAGCTAAAAGTGGTGCAGAGCTGCCTTCCCCTCCCCTTTCCTCCAGGCAGGCACTCCTACTTGGGGTTGAATGCCTTAATTCACTTCAGCTTCAACCTGCTCCTAATTGACTTAAACCACATGGAAAGAAACTCGGCTTCCCCAGCAAGTGGCTGCAAAATTGCACCTTCAGTTAAGTCAGCATGATTCTGCGTATAAAGAAACCTGGAGCCTGGCACAGACATGTGCAGGGATAACTGTGTCCCGGGGGTTGTGCCGAGCTGTCCAGAGCCCCACTGGGATGCTCCTCTCTGGCTGGGTTTTGGTCTGACCCTGAGCGAGTTGGGATTTGGGAGTGATGCAGGGGCTTTGAGTCAGCGGGATTTGGCTGTTGGAGGTATTGCTGTTTCTTCTCATTCCTCTCTCCTCCGTCCCTCTTCTCCTGCTGCAGATGTCTGCTATAAAAAAGGAGAAAAAAAAAAAAAAACAAACCCCTCCCCAAATGTCGTGGTAATGCTTACTGGAGGGCTGTTTCTGCTGCACATCTGATATGTATGACAGGGTCAGATTAACCCAGCCTCTGATTTCCAACCACAGCTATTCTGAAGGCACCAAAACCAATGCAAAACACCCCAAAGGGACAACTTTGTCCTGGCCAGTTGCTGGGCAGGCAGGATGAGCTCATGGTGCTCTGCGGATGTGCCAGCCTGGTGCTCGGCAGGGCCAAATGCTAGGCAAGAAAGAGGAGATCGTACTTTGGAGATGAATCTGGTCTCCTCATAGTTGGGCTTTCAAGGGGCCAGAGACTTTCCTTTGTATTTAAGGTTGGGGCTTTCAAAGGGCAAAAGGAGAGCAGTGATGTTAAGTGGAAGAAAGTATCTAACGCCAGGGGATGCTCTCAAAACCCCTCTTCCTTGTGGAGGGCTCTTTTGTCACACCTGGACACACTGCCTGAACTGAGGGCAGGAAAGGTGCTTTTTTTTTTTTCTTTTTTTTCTTCCCCCTTCCATTCCCTCCTCTTCCAGCTCCTCTGCATCCTCTGTCACCATTTTGGCCTTGCTACATTTCTCTCCCTCTGTTTAATTCTAAAACCAGTGAGTTACCCATGGTTCTGGCTCAGCTAGTTTTTTGGTGAGACATTTAGCCATCTTAAGCCCTAGAAAATTGGGTTGGAAGGGACCGCTGGAGGCTGACATACCCTGATGGCAGGACGAGTTACACCCAGACAGTGTTTAACTTCTCCCCAGCAGTGAAACTCCGTCACCCTGCGCAGGGCTTCTCCCCGGGTTTTTCAGGGTGAGGTCTGCGTCCCAGGACAGCATCATTCCTGTGGCACGGCTACCGAAAAACTTGATGCCTGCTCTTTGCAATGGGAGGTGTTTGAAGGCATCGGGGCTGAAGATGCTGGAGGGGAGAACGTTTCCCAGGGCAGGATAGGGAAAGCGAGATGCACGCGGGGACCCCCTCGGTACAGGGCTCTGCTCCCAAAGCCAGTGCTGTGCCCCACCAGGCAGGGTACCATCACCCCTCCCTGGGGCTGGGGGGGGGGGCCTGTCAGTGATCCCCCTGGTTGTGCTGCACAAGGGGGACCTTATGAGCCCCCCTTGTAAATCTCTGGTCGGCACTGGCTGGGAGCCTCCCTGGGATGGGGCCCGAGTGGGAAATCGGGGTGAGAAGGGGTGGGAAAAATACCCCCAAAATCCCCATGGAGCGGGAAGCAGAGTCGGGAGTGAAGCTGCTCAGCTGATGGGGTTGCCATGGTGACGAGGCAGTGAGGAAGAGGAAAAGGCAGAAAATAGCCCGATGCAGGGCTGAGGCCTGCGGGAGCCCCGGCCTGGCAACCCCCTGCATCCCTGGCCCTATTTCTGTCCTCCTTTCTTTCTCTTTTTGCTTTCTTCCCCTCATACTATTTGATTTTTCTCAAGCCAGAATCAACCTTCTCTGAGGAACCATCAAGGTGGCAGGGGCAACCGGGGGGTTATTTCTCTGCGGTACTGGGAGGGGCTGAAGGGAACGCGTGAAGGATGCTCCCCTGTAGGGCTGGATGCGGCCAGATCTGTTCCTTTTGGGGCTGAAGGTTTGGAGGCAGCTACATCACCCACAGAGGACTGAAATGGGTCCAGGGTTAGGGTCATGTTGATGGTGGAGGACCTGGCATAGTATCTGGAGATCCCAGGGGGCTGGCACAGGTTTGGTGGAAAAAGTCTTCTACCCATGCAAGCCAGGTTTTGTTTTCCAGACCACGCGTGGGTCAGGTTGGGTCATCTGTTGTCTCCTGAAAGGTGTTGCCCACTTTTAAGGAAGGAAAGAGGGTTTGTTTCACATGCCAGATTGTTTTCCTCTTTGGGAAAGTGATGCTTTGTAACCACAGCCAGTCATTTCCCCTCCATGAGTCAAGCTGGGGCCTCTTGCAGGGTGTATATTGGGACGAACCGTTGAGCTCAAGCTCGCTGCAAAGGAACAGAAACCCAGGCTGGCTACAAGAAGAGAGAGTGTGTCCTTGTGCCAGGTCCTGGGGGGTTTGACCTATGAAACGGTACCACCCACCCATGCTCTTTGCTTTATCAATGACAAATACTTACTTTAAAGGTCCAGGTCACAGAGTCTGGTGGCCATGAGAAGATCTCGGCTTTCAGTAAAAAAGTAAAGGTAGTCTTTCCAACTCTTGGGGCCACACCAAAAAGTAATGAAGGAAAATGTGACCTCTGAAAGCATCAAAAAGCAGAACATATGCCATAACCACCCCCAGCTGAGCGCTCTTTAGACACAAACTCTTTTAGACCCTCCTCATAATTTTGTTTAGGGCTTGGCAATGACAGGTGAGTGCCAGAAGCGGGTGGTGCTGCAGATGGGGAGCTCATCCTGCTTTCTCCTCCTCCTCCTCCTCCATCCACCTCTCCCCTTTCTCACCTCTGCAGCAGATGCCAGCACTGCACCTGGACATGAGCACCTGTGCACGGAGCTGCAAGCGCAGATGCACTCCATGCACACCAGCGTGTTTGTGTTGGTATCTGCAAGCGCCTGCACAGCGTCTAGGCGTGCTTTTCCCCTTCTCCTTCCCCTCACTGGGGTTTTGCTCCAGCAGAAACCTTTGTGGAGCTCCCACCTTTTTCCTGCATGGGAAGAAGCTATTGCAGCATCTCTCAATTTTCCCTGCCTTTGTGCCTATATGACATCAGGCTGTGGTCTCTAATAACTTGTGCTGACGCTTGGTATCCAGATGGCCCAGCTAATAGGGCTCGGAGCAGTAAATCTGCATTACTGTGGCCAGTCTCGCTGTTCCTTGCCATGGCCCTGACCCTCACCTCACCCAGGCACTCCCTGGGAGGCCAGAGGGGAACAGGCATCCCTGCCGACGCCGGTGATGCTCCTGGCACAAAGGAAAGCGTTGGGTCCTCCTGCCCTTGTCAGCTGTTGTTTTGGAGGATGGCTCCTCTCACAAGTGGCTAGGGCTGTTCCTCCCTTTCCTGTAATTCCCAAGGGCTTTTTTCAGACAACCCAGCTCTTGTTCCCTAAGGAGGTGCATGGATAGTTCTGTCTGGTGATCTCACACCTCTATGTGAACTGGCCCACATAAACTGTCCCTTCGCTCCCTTCTCCCTAAGCTAAGGGCAGTGGGGGGGGAAGCACACACAGGGAGGTTTCCAGGCGTTGGGGTTTTTAATGGGAAAACATCACACCGAGGAAGCAGAAAGCTGCCTGGGATTGGAAAATGGCCTCGGAGCTGTGGCAAATGCTGCAGGATCAGCCTTTTATATCAACTTCCCCACCACAGCCTGGAAGTATTTTGAACACGAGTGTTTCTCTGTGCAGTCTAAATATTAAGCAGAGCTTGGCTAAGAGTTCACTTAAACCAGGGATGGACAAATATCTGAAGGTCATAAACACCCAGCTGAGTAATTATTTAGAGTGGTCTAAGGGATATAACTATGGGTAATGGGATGAAAGGAGGAGAGGAAAATGCAGCGTAGTTTGAGAAAATTCTCCCCAGTACCCTGCTTAGTGCTGCAGAGGGAAACATATAGGCCCTTGATAAACCTGGGGGGGGTCATTTATGGATTGATACGTGAAATGATGGTGAAGTCCCCGAGGAGAAGCAGTGAATGCTCCATCTCCTGAGACTCTGCAAACTCAGCTTTGCAAATCTGGTAGACCAGGGGACACTGAGCACCAGGGCAGGAGAGGAGCTGTTTCACTGACAGATACTGTTGGCTGATGACCAAATGACTAGAAACTGCCCACAAATAAGTTTAGGCTGAAAGCTGAGGAGCTGGTTTCTGGTGAAGGGAGGGGATGAGGCTCCAGGCTAGCCCCGCTGGAGCGGGTGAAAAAGCCAGTGGGTCTGGAGATGGAGCAGCTCACAAGTCGGGCAGAGCTGGCTGCGCAACCCAGCTGCTCACAGGCAACAAATGCAGCAGCCTCCAAGCAGTACTAAATTCCTTTAGATGTGCTCTGTGAGGCCAGGTCCATCCTCATGTCTCTGCTATTATGCTACTAATAATAATCAGAGCTCAGGGAGAGCAGCAATCTTCCTTGGCAAACATCTAGATGTTCCCCAGTTCATCTGGAGAGCTGCTTCTAACTTTAGTGGATGATGCATCTTGTAACATTAGGGCTTATGTCTATTTTGTGAAAATATATGCCCCAAAATTGCTGGTATTGGTTTGAGGGATTGGCTCAGTTATCTCTGTGGTCACTTCTACCTAGGCATCAGTTGCCTGGGAGCTGGCTGCATCCTCTGCCCAGGTGAGGTGGGTGCCAGGCACCAAGACGGAATCTTCTCATCTGATCTCCCTTTCTTCAAAAGCTAACTACAAGAAAAATTAAAACATGGTGCTGTTTTTAGAAAGCACTTTGCGCAGCTGAGAGTGGTGTTTCCGGAGGATCCTGCCTCCCCCGGCATGCCCCACTCCTAACGTGGGATGTGCGATTGCTCTCCTTGGGCTTTCTCCTCTCCAGATGGACAGTTGAAAGATGTCTTGAAAGGACACGAGGAGATCAAGGGCTGCGAGTGTGAGGAGTGAGGCCGGGGGCTGACATGGTCCTTTTTGGTGTCATGTTCAGCTTATCTTCCCTCAAGTAGGTGCGAGGGGGGCTGCTCACGGCTGCCTGCACGGGAAGACAAGTGGCCTGGGACAGATGGATAGACTGCGGGAAGCAAGGAAGGAGGAGCGAGGGACTTTTGGGGGGCTGTTTTGTGAAGGTTTTGGTGTGCTCCCAGCATCTGCAGTGTTGCCTTCCTGGGGCTCTCGGTTCCCATCTCCCCACTCCCGATGCCGGCAGGAGCTGGGCTCGGAGCACGGCCGTGCTCCAGCTTCCCTGACCTCTGTCCCAGCAGGGTATTAACCACCTCCTCCCGTGCCGGTTTGTGCCACTTTACTGCTTCCTGCTCCCTGGCAATATTTTACATCTTGCCCAGTAATGCTTGGTTTCCTTAATAGTGTCTCATGTGGGATTTTATCAAAGGCTTTAGGACAATCTCAATAAATTATATCTACTGATTTCCCTTTATCCATTGTTTTGTTGATTCCATCAGAAATCCTCTCCCAGAGCGGACGTGCAGGCTTTGCCTTTGAGAAGCCACCCCAGCTTGTTCCATTTCTATCTTAGCCATTTCATGTTTCAATTAATTTTGAAATATTGAATTATTGTTCTCAATAGCCCTTGGAAGGGACAATCTGAGGAGCAACACTGGCTTGCATTGCACCTAGGATCTGAACGTAGAAATCATAGTTTCTGGTCTTGGGCACCAAGAGGGGATGATTTTGGTGGGATGTTTGCAGAAGTGGTGCTCGTGTTGAGGCAGCGTCCCCGCTTCCAGAAGCTGGGAATCTCCCAGCAGTGAAGGGATGCATCTGAAATAATCCACGCTCCAAAAAAGCCCGGCTTGCTTTGGAGCACAAACACAGGAGGTTGCTCATTCCCCGTGATGTTGGCTGAGCACTAACTTACTCCAGCTTTGTCCTTGAAACCCAAAGAGTGGGAGTTTGCCGCCAGGCTGGCTGCGGCGGTACGGAGTGGGGAGGAGGCGGCGAAACCAGCCCGTCAAGGGTTAATCATTTCCATTGCAATTGTGTCATCTCTTTGGGGACCTCTCGCTCATTTTGCGAGCGAGCGCTGAAAGCTGAGGCGCAGGGGCTCGTTCTTATTCAGCTGCACGCAGCTTCAGAAGCACCGGACAGCCGCGCAGCTGGGCTCGGCCACCTCGGCCTTGCAGATGGATGGAGAAAAAGGATTTGTGTGCCTGCGTGTGCTTGCGTGTGCTTGTGCGCGTGCGTGTGTGTGTGTGTGTCTGAAACCTAATTGTCTGCTGTCTAATCCGTCAGCCGGGGGGACAGCTTGCACAAGCCCCTTCCAGGCAGGCTGATAAATGCAGCGCTGCCAGGCCCCTCTGCGATGTAGTTTGGTTTAATTGGGATTGCTACGTGCACGGACTCTGCGTGTGTGGAAGGGATGCTGCGCATGGGGAAGCGTGGGGCCAGGCTCCCAAGGGACGGGCCCCTGTGTCCAGCCAGGCTCCCGGTGGGGTCCGGGGTCCTGGGAAACAGCGTCTGGCAAAGTGACATGAGGGTAACCCAGTACTGGCCTGTGTGAGGTTAAGGGTGGCTCCATGTCGTGTTAAACTGGTGATGTTAATAGTGGTGCTGCATGGTCCTGCTCTTATGGACTTTGATCTTGGGGGTCTTCAGCATCACCCACGGCTGGGCTGTAAATACACCTGGCTGCTGCCGTTTCGGGATCACCCAGGGTGTGATGCAGAAGGTATTGACATCAGTGTGCTGGCTCAGAGACATCGTCTGCCACCTTCAGCGCAGCATAAGGAGCTGTGCAGGGCTGTCCCCTGCCCCGGCCCCCCCGATGACCGGCACTGATGCATCTCTTGAGCATCTCTCAGCCTTGAACACGTGGCAGCTCAGGGGCTCCCCAAGCCAGAGTGGCATTTTGTCTTTAATACCCCTCAATGGATTTCCCATGAATTTGTCTAGTTGATTTTTGTAAACACGTAAGCTTTAATCATCCCCAGAGAGCTGTGGCAAGGACTTCCACTGCTTAACCATGCACCATGTGAGGAACCATCTCCTCTTGTTTCTTTTGAACCTGCTGCCTCTTAATGTTATTGGATATCTCCTAATTCTTTTATTGGGAGATGCAGTGAGCAATCAATCTTGGCTCACCTTCTTGAGGCCACAAATGTGTCTTTTTAGCGGCTTCTTTTCCAGGCTGAGATCTTCCTCCTTTGGAATAATTTTTGATCATCCTACGCCAGACCTTTTTCCAGCTCTGCTGGTGACGTCAGGACTCTGCATGTGGTGACATCCTCATTCGTTATGTAATTAAAGGTGATGTCATGATTACAGCAGATGGTATTTGCATCAGCATTGGTTGCTTAGTGCGTGTTGATGTCAGGAGATCCTTGTGTCCTGCCCAGTCACAAGAACTTCTCACGAAGCTGCTGATCTTCAACCTAGGGGTTTAATAACAGTATTTTGCCTTTGAGTTCTATGGCTGAAAGAGACAGGGCCCAGTTATTATTTCTCAGGAATCACTCACTGTGCTTTGCAAGATACTCCTGAGTGACATGTCCATGTTGTTTCACGCCCCAGCTGCAGTCACCTCCAGGCTGGTACCCACCAACTCTTCCATCATAAACACGCATCAGGTTTCAGGACAGGTGATTTGAAGAAATCACATTTGCAGGTGAGGAATGACAGGATGGCAGGCTCTGGCTACTTGGGTGGCCATTAGACATCTCCCTCATGGCTGGAAAACCAACTGTGTGGTGCTGCTTTATCCCAGACCCTAGCAGGGTCCCAGCAGTGCTGCAAGGTTTGGAAGCCGAGGGGCAGGAGCAGGGTCCCCAAGCCCAGGGTTGCCCCGGTCCGGGCTGGGTCATGGTCTGGCACCTCCAGCCCATTCACCCCGTGCTCCCTGCCTGGCATGGTGGGACCCCCTGCCTGCAGCTGCCCCCCCATCTCGCACGCACTCGGGCAGGATTGTGGTGCACCGACCGACCCTGGCCCATCTCCCTGCACTCCTATTGCTCTCTGGTTCCCCATCCCTCCTCCTCCTCCCTCTCCCTTTCTCCCTTTGCCCTCTCTTTGCTTCTCTTTCTCTCTCCACACTGCTCCTCTCCTTCCCTCCCCTTCTCTCCTTCCTCCTCCCCTCGCCTCTCTCTCTATCCTCTTATCTCATCCCCCTTGTTTTTCTCCTCTCTGCCTGTCCGGCTGATTTACATGCACGCTGCGTTGAAGCAGCTCAGCTGGATCTAATGCCTCCTGCCGCGAGGAGCAGAGCCATCTCCGGACTCAGCGCAGCTCTTCCCCGGGCAGGGGCAGGGGGGTACTCTGTGCACCCCACCACCTTGGCCCACGCTTTGGCTCCTTTCTGCATTGCCTTTTGCTCTTCATCCCCTCTCCTTCCCTTCTACAGCCTTTATCCGATGCTGCTGCCCTCGCTGCTGTCTTCTCCATCTCTCCTGCCAGGTCTCTGACCTGTGTGCCCGCGCTGCCCAAGTCTCCTCCAGCCTGCCTCCAGCGTGGGTGCGAGAGGATGGACCAAAAGCCTGCTGCCAGCCCAAGAGCTGGGGGCTGGTTTGCTGTAACTGGTGCCATTCCTGTGGCCTTGATGCTAGTATTGACCTGAAAACCCAATGCTGAATATTCCCAGGTGGAGCCCGTGGGTCCCCCACACCTCTGCCTGGATCCCGGGGCCAGCGTGGGAGCCCAGGGCATCTCTCCTGCACTCTCATGGCCCTTGCCGCTTGCAGAGCGAGGATCGAAGTGCCCACGTTATTCCCTGGCTTTAATCACTCCTGTTTCCATTCTGCTGATTTGCATTTCCGCAAGAGGAAGATGCCCTGATTAATATCCCCTCAGAAGAGCTTTATTGCGATGGCTCCTGCCTCTCTAATTGGAAAGTGGTCTTAACCTTTCATGCAAGTGGCTGGGATGTTCTGTACCTGCTAGAAGAAGGGAAGGGTCTCGCTCATCCTGAATTTCAGGGGAGTGGGAGGTTTGGAGGATCTGACTCTGCCTCTGACATGGGGCAGGAACCCCTCTGCCCAAAGAGAGCACTCCTGAGCATCATACCCCTGATACCAGGGGACGGGACCATCCCCAGCACGAGTTGTCTGGACGGAAATTGAGGGCGGACTGCAGCAGGGGAACATGCTGGGATGATCCAAAACCAGTGAGCACCCAGTCAGCCCCAAGCAAGCAGCTTAGTGCTCCCCAGCTCACACCCACATGCTAAATAAGGGCCCAGCAAGGAGTGCATCCATGTGGTGTTGATCGAGCTGTTCCTGTTTACCTTCCTGCAGCCGGGAGGCAGGATCCGACCCAGCAGCCGAGATCCTACAGCTCTTGCTCCCCGGGGAGTCCCAGGCCCACCACTAACCCTCACTGGCAGCTTGAAAGCCTGCCTTGCACTTAGCTGCTTTATGATCTTCAAAGGCTCTGAATGCCCAAGGAAATCAGACCTCATGCCTTTTCTTCCCCTGCAGTCCCCAGATCTGGACTCTCATGCAATTTATTATCCCCGACACGTGCCGCTCCCTCCCCGGCTGTGCATGGGGAGGGAGCATCACTCTGCCGCTCTTCTTTGGGTACCGGAGCTGGGCCACCCCGGCCGTGGTGCGAAGCTCGTGCTCCTTGCACGTTCCCAATGGCTTCCCACCCCGTGATGCTGAAGGCAGGGCCAGGGAGATGCGCCAGCGTAGGCACTGCCGACTTTGTCCTGGCTTCCCAGCAATGCGCCCGCCGGCCAAGGCTGGCAGCTGCCTGCTCCAGGCGGGTCCCTTGGTCCCCTGCCAGCGGGTTTTGCTGCTCCATCCGTCCAGCCGGGGATGTCGGACCTGCATTGGTGGCTGCGGAGCCTGTTTTGCCTGTGCCCATGGCTGTTTTATTAAGACCCTGACTTGCCTCCTGGGTGCTTTTACCTCCCCTTCCCCAATCCCTCTCCTTCCGAGGTTACAGAAAAGATTTTTTTCTTTAATTATTTTTTAATTTTGGTATTTAAGCTGGTTTAGCGGCTGCAGCAGTGAGTGTTCCTGATAAACAGCCCGGGAGATCCAGAGAATAATCTCTCTGCTTGGTGACGGCAGAGGCGCCTATCGCAGCTGCTGGCAGCACGCAAAAAAGCCGTCCTCATCCGCTGCCTGCTCTATCAGCCCAGGGAGGGGAGAAATTGCCTCCATCCTTAATCACAGAATTTGAAATCCCAGCTAGTCTGCACCTTTTATTCTTCAGGTTCACAGGGTTTTGCCGTGTGGGCAGGGGGAGGAATAAGCAGCTCTCAGATGGGAGCAGGAGTTGGAGAAGGGAATGGGAAGAGGTCAGGCGAGCAGCAGCTCCTCTCCCTTTGCCAGGTATCTGCTGGACTCGCCACCCCGTGACACTTTCATGGCACCTCTCTCTTCAGGGAGGTGGGTTAAGGCTGTTTTTTTTAATATAGAGTCACAAAATGCTGCCATCACAGGCTAGTTTGTGCTCCGAAGGTTTGCGTAACACTGCTGTGGTTGGAGAAAGTAGGTGCACTGACAGACATGCTTGCTGGAGCACTAGTGCTGGGGCAGCTCCCTGAGAAGTACCGGGGAAATACAGTAAAAAAGGGTGGATGAAAGGATAGAAAAACACAGGGAAGAGCCAGAGATGCTTTGTTCTTGCCTCAGATAAACACCAATGAGAAAGATGCTCAAACTTGTCCATGTTATAGACCAGGTCAAGTAAAGGAACTGGGTTTGTGGCATAAGAATGGCCCAGATTTATATACATTGTCCAGAGAAGCCGATATGCTGGCGTTGGACTGCAAGATACTGCAGCCTAGCAGGTAATGAACCTCTGTCTAGAGGACATGTGATGCCGAAGCCATAATATCTGTTAGGGAGTAGTTCTGGGGTGCAGGTCAGGGCTGGACATACCCCAGTAACCCCACAGTGACTACAAAGCAGCAGGTGCTTCTGCGCTCTGCTCAGCACCGCTAAATGACAGCGTGGCACCCGTGCAAGTGGGCTGTCACTGCTGACAGTCTGCTCAGCCCAACAGTGGAAACACAAATGCCCGCCATGCTAGAGAGTGGTGTCGGAGTCGCTGGAGATTGCCTTTAATGAGACAGATAAAGCAAAATGAAAGCAAATTAAGACGCAGGGCTGTGGGAGCTGTCTTGTATGCAGTGCCGTGACTTTCTTGGAGAGAAGCTGAGGTTGCAAATGGTGGCAGAGGCATGGGAGAGGCCATCATAGGAGATGGTCATCTTGCATGGACTCAAACCAGAGAGCAGTTGAGTCCTTTCCAGTGCCTTTTGCAGATATCCTACTCCTCCACATCCCACTATGGGATACAAAGCAGACCCCCATGTCACACCTTTGGTCTGAAGGTGCATGAAGAACGCTGTCAGTATAATCCCCTCTCTGCTCCTCTCTCCCCCTTCTCCAGTGCCTGAGGTGGGTTTTGAAAGCCCTGCAGTCACAGGAGGCAACTTTCCAACTGCATCCCTATGATGGTGATGGAAATCACCAGCTGCCTAAAGCAGGGCTGCTGTGGTCCAGGGCTGCTCAGGACATTGGCAGTCCATCCCAAACTTTCCATTGAACTCACAGCATCTGAGCTATTTCTGTAAAAATCCTGCGCTGGGTCAGGAGGCAGGAAAGGGGCTTTTGCTCCAGCCAGATCTGTTCTTGAGCAGAGACTGTTTAACACAAAACCCCCTCCTGTTTCTGAACAAAAAACGCTCAGGCGTTGACTATCAACGTGAGCAGCATTGCTCAGGCAAATGGCGTTTACACCCTGAAGCCTTCAGACTTTCTAGATTTCACCTGCTTCTCTGCAGAAACCCCTTGAGAAAATGTTACTGAACAAGGCAATACTTGGGTGGATAAATTGCCTGGAACAAACGAGCTGGAATTCGTACGATCCCATTCTTCATGTAAGAAAGATGTCACTCCTTAAGCAGTCCCTGGGGAAAGTGCCCACCCTGGGGAGCATCACCCCAGGCTGCCTGTGTTGGCTGTCTCCTGCTTTGGACTGAGCTGCCTGGGTTTCCGTGCACTGCAGTGCTTTTTGCCATCCCTTCCCAGGAATCGTGGGGGGGAATCAGAAACAGCAGCAAAGCAAGCTTTCTCCCCCTTCCCCCCCCGCCCCAGCCCTGGGCTGGAGGGAAAGGGGATGAGACTGGCTGCTGAACTGGGGTGTCAAAAGTGAGATTTGGTGCTGTATTTTGCTGGTGCCGTGGGAGCCGATCCTGCCACCAAAGGCGTTTTGGGACATGTACCCTCCAGTTGTCATTGCTCGTCCCTCTCATGGTGCAGCTATCTCTGCCTCAACTTTCCAGCAAGCTGCCTCCAACGCTTCCCAGTCTAAAACCACGCTGGTTTAGAGCGCCAGTGTCATCCCCCCTTCCATGTCTGATTTGCATATATTTGCATCGCACACAGGTTTCTGGGAGGGGAGGAGGCACTGGAGAGGCACATCCTTTATTCTGGTTCGTTTTTTTTTTTCTTTTCCCCTTTCAGCAGATTTGTATTTATTTATTTAAACCCAGCGCTACTGCTCTGAGGGGCTTGCTCTTCACTGGGTCCCATCGATGACTCAAAGGTGGACAGAGATGCTGAGCTGGTGCCCCATCCTGGCATCTTTGCTCTTCCCCCAGCCCCATTTCCAAAAGCTCCTCCTGGTCCCTGACCACTGCGGAGCCACAGTCATGTGTCCACAGGTCCCCAGCCTCCCTCCACGGAGCACTGGTCCCCACTGGTGCTGGTCCAGCATCCTTCTGTGTTGGAGACCGGTGGATTTAGGGGGAGGTGATGGGCTGGGAGGAATTGGCTTCTCAGGTCTGTATTTTTCCAGTTTTCCAGCCAAATTGGAAATGCAAACAAACCTGTCTTCCCCTCCAAAATCCAGGCAGGCAGAGCTCTTGGTTTTTTGGCAGTGAATCTTCCCTTCCAGGGATGCTCTCAATGTGAAACGCCTCTGGGACTGAATGCAAGCCGGGTGTAAACTTACTGGAATTACCACTCGCTATAGGCAATTGCACGGGGCCTGGCGCTCACCCGTCTTCCCATGGCATCTCCTCTGGTGGGCTCTGCTGCTGCCTGGCCTGGGCAGGGGGGTAAAGGCTTCCTCACCCCAGCTCCTGCCTTGTGATGGCCTCGCAGAAGGGAAATAAAACTCAATTTTCCCCAAGGTTTGCTGTTTTTTCCCTCTCCTCTCTGGTCCCTCTCTAGGTTTGGTTGCCCCCCTGGCACTCCTGAAGGGCTGGTCCAGCTCTCCCTCCCTTGGGATTTGCCACTTCTCTTGGGAAACAGCAAACCCTTTCCCTTGGGATGGGTTTCATCATCAAGGCCCCATCCTGGGAAGGGAACCTCTCATTTCCCTCCTGCCATATTCCCCCTCACCTCAGGGTGCCGGGGAGGTGGGCAGCTGGGGTAGCACGTGTTCAGGAGAATGTGGTGACCCCTAAACTGCTCCATCCCTGCGGGCAACCACTGGTGTGAACCTCCAGGAACTGGGCAATGGAGCTGATGCATCTCAGTGTCTTGGTTCTCGTTTGCTGGTGTACCCAGAGAGATTTGAGACTGGGTATGGGATTTACCTTACGGGCCATCGTTTCTGATCTTCCTCTGAATTACGATAATGTGAACTTCTCTAGGGATATTCCACACATGCCCTGTGCTGGGTGAATTCAAGGTGTGGTTTTAACAGAAGTTAAACTGATGCATCCCCCCCAACCTTATGTGTTCACTTCTTTCCACATAAGCTGTGTTTCTTCCCAGGTCCTTGCGCCGTGTGGACTGACTGTGTTGCATGGAGGGAGGGTTACAAGCTGGGTGGGATCCTGGGCTGGCTGGCCAGGAAGATGCACGGTGTCTGCATCCCTGGTGATGCTTGGGGACAGTCCTGCCTGAGGGCTGGGCAGCATCTTTCCTCTTGGGGTCATCCTGAACTGATCAGTCGCAGTTGTCTGACCATCCCTCGCGGGCAGTAACACTGCTGGGGTACAGTTAATATTGCTTGTCGTAAAGAACTTTAAACAAGTGGGTTCAACCACCTCCTCTGCCTGGTTCTCTGTCCTCCTTGGCCTCGGGCATGTCCCTTCATGTCTCTGCTATGCTGGCCTTTGCTGTAAGAGGGATGGGGTCAAGGTACCTTCTTGCTGGCATACCAAGGTAGAAGGGCAAATCAGCAGGAGAATATCATGTTGGGGTCTTGGTCTGTCACCAACTGGGCTGTGCAGACACTGGGGTGTCTTCAGCTGGATTTCTTCCTCCCTCAGGGCAAGATGAGAAGAGACCAGCCCATGTGTATGGATGAGGATAGCAGGACGGGGAAGGTGACAGCGGCCATTGGCACATAGGACAAGGGGAGGTAAGGTGCATGGTTCCTGGAGCGGCGAGGTGTAGGGCGTTGGGATGTTGGGATGAGAGGGGACCAGCCCTGGGCACGTGGAGCCTCCTGGAATATCTCGCACCTGGCTGGGGTTTAATTTTTTATGCGAACTCCTGTTTGCAGCGAATGTGACGTTGCGGTTGCTGGTATTGCAGAGTGCGGAGGCGAGCTGCTGAGCTGCCGACTGTGCTGAAAGCTGGCTCTAACCGAGCAAGGGGGAGAGCCGGCTGGCTGCGGCTAGCACGGCATGGCATGGCTCTGCCCGCCGAGGGCTCTGCCGTCCCTGTGCGGTGCGGAGGCACCTGGCCAGGGCTGCGTGGTGGGTGGGTGGGTGCTCGGTCGTCGCCAGCCACAGCCTGGGTACGCAAGATCTGGGCTGGCAACGCAGCAGGGCTTGGCAGATCTCCATGCTGGAGACCATCTCCTTTAAGACCTGGACTCGTGTTATCAAAACCCTGAGCATCCTCCGCGGTGAGGGCCACAGAGCCCCCCAGTCCGGATGGGGATGGGGAGGCATCTCCAGTGCAGGACACAGCCCGCTTTTTGCTCCCATGCCCTCTCGCTTGTGAAGCTTTCCAAGCTGCCCAGCTCAGAGGCTGTTTGTCTTCAGCTTGACCGTTCCTCCGCCTCCCCCGCCTGTCTCCTCCGCTTCCTCATTCTCGGTGTCGGGTTGAGCAAGAGCAGAGCGAAGCCTCCTCGGGATCAGGGTGAGGCCGGGGGGGGCCTCCAGTTCCAAGTTCCTTTTTTTTTTTTCTCTATTTTTTTTTTCCTCCTTCTTTGCTCTGCACACAAAGCTGGGCTATGATGAAACTCCAGCTCTGTCTTGCTCGCAGCATTCATGCACGGCACATGCTGGAAATAATTGTCCTTGGTGGAGCTCTGCAAGCTTCAGAGCGATTTAACCGAAAAGAGGTGGAAAGGAGTTTTATTTCTACATGCTGTGTTTCAGACTCACTGCAGCCCCAGGTTCATCTACAAGCTGGATCGGAGGCAGGAGTGAGCTCGGGCTGGATCTGCAAGCCCTGTGACCGTGGCCATGTAGTTCCAAGCCTGAGTTAACGTATCTTGCCATTCAGCAGCACTTATTATGTTGGGCTTGACATGGCTTTGATCTGCTCAAGCTCAAGCAGAGCAAGCTGTGGCTGCCTGCAATGCCCCGCGTAGCATAGGCACCAGTACGGGCTCGATGCAAACCCTCCTGTTGGTTTCTCCAAGTTTGGGATCAGGTGCTGCAGTGGGAATTTTTGTAGGTGCCAAGTCGTGCTGATAAGGGAAATATGTTGGATGCACACCGCATGTAGAGTATTCCTCGCAACCTGGCCTCTCCTTTATGTGCCTTAAATAAATCGCAGATGATTTTGTGAGTCTTGCTTTACATTTTCTAGCTGTACAAACTAGCTGGGCAATGCCTGCTAGGAATGTTCTGTCTTTTGCATTATTTTGCTGGGCAGAGGGAAGCGTGGTAAGCTGAAAGAGAAGGGTTGGCTCCAGGACCTTTTGGAGGTGTTTGGAGCAAGGATTTTGTCTGACCTGTGTTAAGGAAAGGGCCTGTCTTTGGTGCAGAAAGACAGGGCAAGGACAGAGCAGCCAAGGCCACCATAATACCTCTTTGAATGAGATTCTGTCTTACCCAATGAGAGCTCCCTGTCCTGAGCTCCAGCATGTGTCAGCAGGAGTTGCATGTGGGGAGTGTGCGCTCAGCACCATTCAGGATATAGCTCATTCTTCTTTGGCTTGCTTGTTAGTCATACCAAGTTCTCCTTCTCCTTCTCCTCCAATTCACACAACAGTACTGCAATTTGTCAGGGTCTGTTGTGGAATATCTGTCCACAAAAACATTTTGTTTTCTTCAAACTTCCTTTTCTTTCCAAATGGCCAACCCATTCTTCTGTGACTCTCCATAGATTTCTGCTCTTGGTCACCAGGGATCTCCGTTATTGTCCATCTCAGCTGGCTTAGTACTTTGCGGTTGGTCAAGGTCAGATGTGACTGTTTTCTGATCCAACTGGAGAAAAGCCCAAATCCTTTTGCCATGAAAACTTGGGACTGGCAGCACAACCATCCACCCCTTGGTGAGGAGGACCTCCTTGCCACTGCTTTTTTTGGTTTCACCAGCTTCTGTTTTCTAAGTGCCAACTGGAGTGAGGAGCAATATGCAACCTCTAAACTGTTTTCTTCTACCAAGTCAGTAAGATGTGATCTCACGTGTGCTCCTCAGGGCTGTGCAGGAAGAGGCTTTTGCATTATTTACTCTGTTTTGGAGCTGGAGCCAGACCTGACCCTGGTCTTTGCTCAGCTGAAGGCAGTAGAGGTAGGAGCGAAGCCCTCCCAGTAACACCATCGGAGCCACTGGAGCTGGGCTCAGGTTTCTTCCCAGGCTGGCTCTCATGGCTCAGCAGAGTCCGGCTGTTCTCCTACTTGGTGTAACGCTGACACGGGACTTTTTAGCTCAGCTCAGCCCTGGTGTAGCTTCCCCAAACACCACCCGCCTGTGAGGTTTTGTGCTCAGGGCCCTCGAGCCAGGCTGAGCCAGGGCTGGCCAGCCCTTTACAGGCGCTCGATGGTGAGGCAGAGCCAAATTCTTGACTTCTGGCCCTTCGGCGTCGGCCGGGGTCAGCGTGGGGTGGGGAGGAGGAGGAGGAGGAGGAAGGCTGCAGTGTCAGCCCCGTTTGGAGCCCCCCCACCCCCTCGCCCGTGGAAACAGTCCCAGCGAGGCGCTTTGCCCGCTGGCAGCCGGCTTTGCCCCCATCCATCCTGTCTCAAGCACAGAGCCTGGAAGCGGGGGACCCATTCAACACCCGCTTTCCTCTCCGCATCCCCCCCAATTCCCCCCCGCCTCAAAACCTTGCATCGCCATAACCCCCCCCCCATTCTCCCTGGCTGCTTTTTCTTGCTAACCTCTGCTTGCTTTGCCTCTCCTCCCCTCCCTCCCTCCCTCCTCTCCATCTCCCTCCCTCCCTCTCTCTGGGGGGAAAAAAGGTCATTGCGCAAATGATTAGTCAGAGCTCAGTTGCTGTAGCAACCGGCTGCTGGAACTGGGACAGGCGTGCAGCGAGGACAACGGAGAGGTCGAGCATCAGCCAGGGCTGGGGGAGCCCAGCCTTTGTATTTGCTTTCAAGAGCCGGGGAGCCAGGCGGTGCGAAGCCCCCAGCTCCACGCCACGAGTGGGACCCTTCCACCAGCAGCCCCCAACCGCTCGGCTGCGCGTTATTAAATTGCCGGCATCTCGATTGCAAGCGTGGAGTCGGTACGGCCTTGGCGTTTCTTCGGCGTCTCTTGGCGTGGTGGTAATGTCCTTCGCCGGCGGTGCCCTCTGCACCGGGAAGGAGGCTCCTGCCCTCGGCAGAGCGGCCGTGGAGCCGGACACGTCGTAGTTTCGTCCCCGCGGCCGAGCTGGGGGGGAACGAATGCCGCTGGGGTTCAGGGCTCCTTGTCCTCTTGCAACATCCCACACGTGAAATATGAAGCCAAGTTCCTCTTGATCCTGCACGAAGAACCAGGCGTTAACTGTGTCCTGCCCATTTCCAGTTCCAGAGCGCTGCAGTCCCTTTGCCTTAATTCCCCAAGCAGCTTCAAACGCAGACTCTTCCAAATTCTCCTTCTTTCCTCCCTGCCCTAAACTCGAGGACGGCAGCTCAGCATGCAACATCCATGGGCTGCTTGGCCTTGGAGTACAGGGCAAGGGCTCTTCTGGGGATGGTCGGGCCACATGCACGGTGGTTTTCACCATCATGGTCATGGTCTTCAAGTGGTTTTGTTGCTGAGGCTGCTGGATGCGGACTCGGGACCATGCTGTGTGGGCTCAGCCTGTCCCAGCCAAGTCCCAGCCTAGACGATGTGGCTGAGGAAGGCTGGTGGCAGAGCGAGCAGGGGTGCAGGCAGGGACCCCTCCAGTCGTCTCTTGGCTGGTGGGACCTGGTGCTGGGCTGCAGAACTGGGGAGGGTGGACCCCATCCCAGTCCTTGCCCTGGGCAGTGCTGGTTTTGCAGCACGGCAGCTCTCCCCTGCAGCCCCCAAAGCGCTGCTGCATGGGCCCTTCAGGGGACCTCCACGTCCTTCTGGTGTGAACAAGGACCTGTTCCCATCATCAGCTCCCTGCTCTGGGGCAGATATTGGTCCTGTGCTGGTGTGGGGTGGGAGACCCCTGCCACTTGACTGTCTCCATCTCTGCTGTTCCCCTTGCACACCAGTCCTTCAGGGCCTGAAGACTGGTTTATCTGCCAGCGTGCACTGCCTGGGTCTTTGAGCAAACTGCTCTTTGCTCTTTGTGCATTAGGCAGTGATTTGGGGTCATGCTTCTTTCTGGGACGTGTGTGGAGGGTGAATGGGCCTGAGGTTGCAGAGGGCTTTGAGACCCCCAGAGGAAAGCACGGGGGAGGAGTAATGCACTGAAGTGGTTGGAAATTGGTACAAGTGCTGCTCGGGAGGGGATGTAAAACCTCCACTTTGGGAGAGCTGGGTGAGCTCTGGGCAGGATTTCGGGGATGTCTTTGGTCTCTTGCTCAAGGATGAGCTCTGCACATCCATCTAGGAAGCTGTGGGTTGGCGTCCTCAAGCCTAGGAAATTATTTTAGTCTGAGTTTGTGGGAAACAGCAGGAAAGGGCTATGTATGCAGAAAATGGCTTCCAATAAACACGCTTCCTTTGGGAGCAGAGAGAAATTGCTGAGATGTGCTGGAAGTCTTTTCACTTTCCTGGGACTGTCCTTGATTGCCAAGAGCGAGCCAGCCACGCACCACGGCCACGCTGCCGCTCGGCGATGTTCACAGCCCTGCTCCAAAAACCCATGTTCCCAGCTCTCCATTACCCTGCAGGTGGAGAGGGGCTTTCGAGGGCACCGCTCGCTCTGCGTTGCCCACTGATGCTCCTCTCAGTCCTCTGAGAGGTCCTCCAAACTTCTTGAGGTTTCCCTTGGCTCCCAGTGTTTCCTTCTTTCCTTCTTTTTTTTTGAAGCCATGTGATTGCAGAGTGCTGGCAGGGGGGTTTGCTGGTTTAAGGTTTTCTTACATCATGGCTGCAGAGACAAGCTTAGCAGCATGACGTCAGAGTGGCCTACAGGCTCAAAAATCAGCAAGGAAATAAAAGCAAGCCAACTGGTCTCCTTTTTTTTTTTCTCTCTCTTGCAAATCTCACTATTTTAAAGGCTGTTCCCTGATTTTTCCAGAGTCTGGAAATCTTTAGGAGCTCTGGATGCTCAGGATTGGCCATGCTGTTCCAGTGGGTTTTTTTGTCGTATTTTCCTTTGGAGGTGGTGAGTAAAACCTGCAGATTCAGTCCAGCCGACTAATATTTCATGTTATCGCAAATGACAAAAGAAAGGAAGAATGAATGAATGTAAGGCCTCCAGGAGAGGGACAAAAATCCCTGTGACTCACTCAAACACTCTATTTTTGAGCCTGAAAACACAAAATGGTGTCTGATCCCTGCTGCCCCTTGCAATGGGCTAGGAGACCATCACCATCCAGAGTTGGGGCTGCCAAGTCCACAAGCCATTGTGGACTCCCATGGTGGACTATTTTCTTCTACATCTCTCCTCTCAGCCCCCTCCTCGCTCCTGAAGGACCCCCAAGGTCCAGATTGAGAGATGTTGTGCTGGTGTTTGAAGGGATCAACCTTGCCCTGAGCATCAGTGAGCTAAAAGAAGAGGACATTGCGGGGTTTTCCCCTATGGATGATATCCAACAGAGACTTCAAGGGATGAGCGCTGTCTGTGATTGTTTGGGAGTACATCCATGACCATGCAAGAGCTTACTGCTTGGAAGGGACGTAGGAGGGGAGAGCTTGGGGACATCCTAGTCCCTCCTCAGGCAGTGGCAGAGGTGATGCAGTCCAAGGGCATGGGGAAGCTTTTGGCAAAGCAAGCGCTTGAGGTCTTACCCATGTCCCAGAGGCACCACTCTTCATTGGGACCCACCTGCAGAGCAGGATGGGACTGTTTGTGATCCCTGGCTGCAGAGCAGCCCCGGTGCAGGGCAGGATGTGACCTAGGCTGGGCTGAGCCTCTGCTGAAAGGAGCAGCTGGGCAGGAGAGCACAAGGGAGAAGGCACACAGCCCTTCCCTCAGCTCTCATCTCAGTAAGCTTGTGTTCTTCCGAAGAAATGTACTGGTGGAGCATTTGTCAGTGATTGCCATTGAAATGGGCAAAAATCTATAATGTGGGGTCAGGCCCCTTTTCCAGGCTCTCATGTCATGAAATTCCCCCCACCTCCTCCCTAAAAACCGCAGGGAGCAGCCCCCTCGCGCGGCATCTCATCTGGCTGACGCGGCTCGGCTGTAGCCCGTACCGGGAGGTCGCCGGCAGATGTCGGCTGTCGGTGGCAAAGAGCTGGACTGGTGTCCTGGGGACGCCGCAGGTCCAGGCAGCTCAAAGTGACCCGTCACCGCGGCTGCTCTGATGGGTGAGTGCCACGTGCTGCCGGCGCTGCCAGCCCGGGCTCTGCCGTGGTGGAGTAGACAATACTCCTCGCTGGGGTCCGTTGAGGGAAATCCACCACGGAGTTAATGCGTGCTCTCCTTTCAGTCGTCTTTTGTTAACGGGTTTGGCCTGGTGCCACATGGGGAGCGCGGGCAGGCAGTGCTAGAGGCCAGCGGGGACATTTTTTTGTTCAACATTGTGGCTCCTCGGTGGAAAGGACGGTTGGCCAAAATGGGACACGTACGAGCGCAGCGGTCACTCCACCTGCGGAGGAAGCCAGCCGCTCTCTTCGGCATTGAATTCTCTGGGGCTTTGCGGGAGCATGAGGAAGGTGCTTGCTCCCAAACCCTCCTGGGGATTTTCCTTGTGCTGCAGCAGATTGCTGCTCCCGGTGCCAGCTGAGTGGGTGCTCGGGTGTCCCATCTGTAACGCCCAGGAGAGATCTGCCCCCCACTGGAGATGGGGTTTCCCTTGATTCAGCAGCACTGGGGCACTGGGTGGCCAACATGAGATGGCTCCTCTGCCCAACCCAGGCCAGGTCCAAGTCCTGCTCAGCTTTGGTTAAGCCCAGCATTGTGAGCAGATTGCCAGATTTGGCCATCTTCGTCTGCTGGAAACGCTCCCTGTTTCGCCCAGCCTTTGTTTCCTCCCAGCTCCTCATTATTTTTCATGGCGTTTCCCCTTCTTACTCTTGTGCCGCTCAAGGGTGTTGGTGCAAGCTCAGCTTTCGGGCTCGTGCTTGTTCAGCTGAACGCTTATCTGTGCGAGCCGGGTTATTTCATGTGCTCCCCAGCACGAGCGGTCCCTGACGGCAAGGCTCAGCCCTGGCTCGGCTCTGTAACAACAGCCGAGAACAGCACGTCCACGTGAACCCAAGCCCCAAAACGGCCCATGGGGAATGACGCAGCAAAGGTGAAATATCAAAGGGAGACGGGAAGTGCATGGCAGGAGCAGCGGAAGTGGAGGAGAGAATAGCCGGAGCTGACCTCAGCAGGGCGGGAAGCCCGGCTGCACGCATGGAAGGGAAATGGGAAAAGGATACAGCTGGGACCAGCCACGGCACCCGCGTGCTCTGCCCCAACGGTGTTGCTGCTTCCCACTTTTCCCCGGGATGGGCTGGAGGAATGGGGCGGCTCAGGGCTAGCCCCCGGCAGACCAGGGCTCCCAGAGGTGCCCACTGGGAATTGCAGCAAATGGACCCGGCGGGGCAGCTTGGGAGCTTGGCCAGGAGCCACCAAACAGCCACGTGTGACCAGGGCTGCTCTCGGGCACCCGCATCCCCTTGTGCCAGGAGCTGGCTGCAATGAAGTGGCCCTAATCTGGTGATCGTCAGCTCCGGCCCGCTGCGGATCCGCCACAGTGCACTGCCAACCTGGGTCCCCGGGTTTGTTTAAAGGTGGCGTGGGGCAGATCATGTCCTTCCAACCTTCCCCAGCAAGTAGCGAGAGCCGGCGGTGTCACCACGATCAGGGCCGCCTGTCGAGAAGTGGCACAAGCCGTCCCAGGGTAGCTGCTGTCCCTTCAAGTGCTCTCGGCTGTGCCCAGGGACGGCTGACATTTTTTTTTTTTTTTCATGTGGAGTTTTATTTTTAGCTGGAAAAAACCCAGCCTTTAAAAAACAAATGCACACAAAGTTTTCATGAAAAATTCTCAACATAACGGGATTTTTCTCTTCTTTGCAAAACTGCTGGTGACATTTCTAAATGAAGGGTTCCTCCTGTCCTTCTGCTTTTCCCCCCTCAATCTTCAGTGACATTTCTCCCTTCCCTAAGCTGCCCTGTTTTTCTCCCCAAGATATGCTCTTTCAGGAGGAGGAACAGCAACTATAAGGACTGTTTTTTTCTGGAATGTTGTTTTTCAAAATCAAAAAAAAGGAACATGTAGTAGAGAATTTACAAAAACATCCCTTTTGAACCCATTAAAATAGAATGGGATTAAAAATTTTGGTTGTTTCCCCCTTCTTCCAGCTAGTTTTCATCTGTCTTTAGCCTTTGGTGTGGGAGAACTTGGACAGTAAATGGCAGAAAGCAGCTCCCACTCTTTCTTTACTCAAGGGAAGGATTTTTCCATCCCAGTTGAGGTCTTCCTTTGGGGCTGGAGAGGAGCTTGTGAAGCTGTTGGCACCCAAAAGCCAACATCTGGAGGGGTTCATGCTCCCGACCTTCTCCTCTCTCCAGTGGAGGGACATTCAGAAGTCATCATCAGGGCTCTGTGGGGTCTGTGGGGCTGTGGGAAGGCTGGGCTTGACCCAGAGGTAGTTCAGGGTGGATGTGAGAACTTGGGAGCCAGACAGCAGAAACCTCAGTTCCTGGGGTCTGTTCCCAGCTCTCCAGCAGCATTGCCCAGGTGACCTTGGAGAAGTCACTTTGTCCCTCTTCACCTTCATTTCCCTACCTGGGGAAGAGGAGAGCACTTTCTTTGCACCCATGGGCTTAGGCAGGTAGTTAATACCTTTTGATCGCTCTGAGTTGCCACAGGGATTTGATCAGCCACCATTGACTCGGTTGGAGCAGAGGACAGTAGTTTTCCTTCCAGGTTAGAAATACATTGGTTGCTTTTCAAGAGCAGCTACTGGTTTCTCAGAGATGAAGGCACCGGAGGTGGGGACGCTTCTGTCCTTAGACAACATGGCTCTCTGCACCCTTTTGGCACCCAGAAGCATCCAAATCAGCAGTTGCATTGCAGAAATTTATCCTCTGTGGTGCATCTGAAGGTCTCACCTGAAGGTCTTCACACAGCTTGGCTGGGGACATGGCACCACAGGGCAGAACTCTTTGTCCTTAGAAGAAAACACTTGAGGCCATGGCAGGCTGAGGTCGCATCTTCCACTGCGGAAGTCTGGGCTTGGCGGCCCTGATTCAGCCACCCAAATTAAAGTCATTTCCCAGAGATCCCATTGGAGTGGAGGATGCTGCTCTGCCTCAGGTACCCAACCCATCGGCTGGGAAGGGGACCCGCTGGGGGATGTCTAGGGAAGGGGCTGGTGTTCATGCACACATCTGGTGGGAGCCGCTGCCCATCTCTCTTCCCAAATCGCAGGGGAAATATCAGGGCTCATAGGCAGCGGCTGCCTGCAGCCCACGTGGGAGCCTTGCAGCCCCCGGCCATGCAAAGCTGGAGCAGGGAAGAGGAGCAAAGCAAACATGCTTTGTCCAGGCTGTTTATTTTGTGCTGGGGTAAGGGATTTTTTTTTTGTTTCAAACATGCGATGAGTGTGTTACTCAGCCATGACTCGAGAACTTGTGAGCAATAAAGTCATCCCGAAGTCTGCCAAAAAAAATCTTCTTAGCACACCCACCTCATCACACGTTCCCACTGTAGCTACTTTAGTGCGATCTGCTGCTGAAAGGCGGCTACCTCGTGGGGAGGCTGCGATAGCCATCTGCGAGCTTGTGGCAATGGCCCATGGACAAACCCGTACCCATCGGTGTCACCTGCCTGGTAACTGGTGCTGTTTGCCAGCGGCACCGCAAAGATGGTGGGCTGGGGTTTGCTCCAAAATCCAAGAGAAAACAGAGCTGAAAGGGGCTGTGTAGTCTGGTGTAGTCTTCTTCCTGCAGCCTGTGCTGGGTCTTGGGTTTGGGATGTCGGTTTTGACCCTTTGGGATCAAGACCTGACCTGAAACCCCCAGGAGGTGGAGAGCCATGGACACCTTCTTTCTCCTGCCCTGCACTGACACAGCTCCCTCAGGGCTGACTGGATGTGGGGTGACTTGGGGCTCCAGAGCCCTGCACTGGCCACCACTGCAGTTTGGGGTGGTGATGAGCAGTGTGGTGCATCCTCCAGGCTGCGGGGAGAATTGGGATGGAGGCGTGCACCACTGAACGAAGAGTGCTGTTGGAATTGCCTGAGAAAGTGCATATTGATGCCAAAATTCACGTTGTTGGGGGCTGACCAGTTCCCTGGGTGAGGAGGCAGGGTGCTGGGTCCCCGCGTGCGAGAGCCCTTGCCCTGGGGCGGCCACTCCGCGCGTGGGGTGGTGCAGCCCTCGCTTGGGCACCGGGTCCAAGACCTCTGGGACTGGGATGCTCCTGGAGCTGGGTATTGGGGCTTGCTGTGGGGGGAAGCCCTGCTCTTTTGAAGGCAGGAAGGATTGGGGTAAGAAATAACCCCATACTGGTGGGGTGGGATGCAAGGGTCGGCGGGGGAGACACCCCACCATCCCGCTGGTGGGCAGGAGCTGGGGGCAGTGGGGAGGTGGGTCCGGTCAGAAGCTCCTCGCCTGAATTGCCGGGGTAAAAGCCGCCTCCGCCAAGGCCTCCTCTCCCCACCCCTTCCCCGCGCTGGGGCTCTAAATAATTGATAACGCTGATAAATAATAGATCTTGTATTTGCTCCTTCGCTTTTCTCTGCCGGGGCGTGTGCGCTTGCAGCCTGGCGGTGCTGCATTAGGGTTACGGGGATGGGGAGTGCGCGTCTGTTGGGCCGGGGTAGGGAGCTCTGCAGCGGGGAGAGCATTCCGGGGAGATAAAGGGCTGGTTTGATGTGTGTTCATGTGGCGGGGCTGTTTTGCCTTGCATGCCTTTCTCTTTTGCTTTATTTTTTTCCTGGAGTGAAGCCTGGCGCCAGCAGTCTGGAACCAGCCTGACAAGCTTTTGAGTTATGGAAAGGGGGAGGAAGGGGGGAGGAGAGAGAAAGAGGGAGCGAGAGAGGCAGGGAGGAGGAGGGTGAAGGCAGAGGGAGGCAGCTGGGATGTGGATTATTAGGGGAGAACAAGAATACACACAAGAGGCTGGTGGGGTGAGGGCTGGGGGCTACCGGGGCTGGCGGGGAGGGGACGGAGCTGGCTTCTAGCAAATCTTTCAAAGGAGTTTTTTTTTTTTTTTTTTTTTTTGCATGGGGTGGGAGAGAGGGGGAATTGAGTCATTTTGGGCATGAAACGCAAACCTCGCCGCGTCAAGGAACAAGGAAGTTTTTTAAAGCGCCAATTAAAGGGCTTGGAGAGGTCCGGGGCTTTTAAACAGCCTTGGGAAGGGGGGGTCCTGGCCGGCGTTCAGGCTGCCGTCCCATCAGGACATTCCTTTCTGCTGAACGCTGCTGCTCCCGGCCCTCTCCTCCTCCTTTTCCAAGCTGCCGTCAAATCCTTTCCAACTCCCGCGTCCGAACCCGGAGAACTTTGCTCCGTTTCATCTCACGCCGCCTGCCTCCCCCCAGCCCTGGGCTGCGCTCGGCGCTTTGATCAAAGCTGCCTGCACAGAGAGCCCCCGGACCCCCACGCTTCGTACGCCCGGGACGTGGGAGCCAGCAGCCCCTCCAGGGGCTGGCATTGCCAAAAATCCACCCCCTGGTTGATGGAGACCCCCGTCTGCCATCACCTCCCTGCTCGGGGAAGGCAGCTGCTTCAGCAAATTGGTAGCCGCGATGCCGGGAGGAGGAGGGCTCGGTGCCCAGTGACGGGGAGCTGCCCCCCAAAATGGGAGAGAGCGAACGTGCCCCGTGGGGGCTGCGAGGGGGTAGGTCAGGCAGCACGTTTGGAAACGTCCCGCCGGGGTCCCCACACCTGGGATAGCCATGTGGCGCCCACGAGGGCCGCTCCTGCGCTACGCCGGTGGGGTTCGTGGCACCAGCAGCAACGTGGCTGGAGTCCCAAGCAAATCCAACGGAGCAGGGGTATTGCAGGCAGAGGCTGGAGCAGCTCCGTGGCACACTTCCCCCCCCAAGACACCCCCTCATCTCCTCCCATGGATGCCCAGCAGCAAGAAGCATAGGAGCGAACGCAACCTCACTGTTCCAGCACGTCGTGCCCACTTTTTGGAGTGGGGAGCGAGCCATAGTGTGCCAGGGAGCACCGTGCCTGGGCTCAGGGGGGAAATCCAGAGCGCTGGCGAGGGGACAGGGATTTGGAGCCTCTTTGCAGGGGCTTTGTTTGGTTTGGTTTCAGCATAGCCTATTTAACTCCAACAACTGGCGAAGGTTGGGGAGAAAGGAGCTCTTTGTTAAAGGCTGAACAGCCCCAGGTCTTTAAGTCAGCCTGTTCGAAGAGCTCTGAGAAGTTGAGATAGCCTAGGGACGGGCGGATTTTGGGATGGGCAGATTTCACATCGCTCATACCTCTGAAGTGAAGCATGAGAGTGAGGGTTCGCGCACCCAGCTCCCAAAGAAAAGCCTAGCAGAAGCCCTGTAAAGCACCACCACCATCTGCCAAGTCTTTGTCTTCACAGAGGAGGTGGAAGGGGGAACACCCAGTTTTCTGAAATCTCCATTACAGGTTGCCTATGAGCTGCAGCTCTTCAGAAAAAATACTTCTTTCTCTGGGTTTCCAGGAAGCAAAATGTTGCCCTCCGCTGTTTGCAGCGTAGCTGGAACAGAGAGCTCGCTGCGTCCGAGCCCGGCCAGCTTTTTGCTCCGGTGTCACATCCTTGGTGGTGGCCAGGGCCAGGGGCTTTGGGGAAGGACAACTCCTACCCAGCCCGTAGATGCTGCAAAGACCTGTGAGAGGTCCAGTCATCTTCCGTTCGCCACCACAAACAAATGCCTCCCATTCTCGGGGTGACCTGCTCCCATCCTGGCACCTCAACACAGGGCTGAGGCATGGTGGTTGGCCATGGGTTTGGTTGGGTTGGGTTCAGACTGAGGTGCGTCCGCTGAAAACCAGCCTCCTCGCACTTCATGTTTCACAAAGTAACAACGCCAAGCAGTTCAGTTGTGCATCCTTGGTCCAGTTCCTCATTTTCTCCCTTTTCTTCTCTTTCTCCTTGGCGACTCTTTGAGCTCTTTCTGGTAACTATAGAGCTATGCTGGCAAACTTGTCCTCCAGCTCCTCCTTGCTGGAGCTGCAACACAGATAGATCCATAATGCCAGTTGTCTTTTATAGACCTCCAACATCTAAGTGCTGAGGGTCTTAAACTAGTAAATGGAGGGAGTGACTACTCTTTTCTGTAGATGTGGAAACTGAGGCACAGGCATCCAGGTGAAAAGAAGTCAGATTTTAAAGCCAGGTGACATGGTTTCACTTGGAAACCTTTGCTGCATTGGCTTCCTTGGCATCTCTTGAGGTGCTGCCAAGAGGGAGCGGACCCTTTTCCCCTTCTTGCCCAGAAGAGAGCAGGAGCCGGGGACAGAGCTGGGGACACAGCCCTGTGGCCTGTCCCCAACCTGTCACCTCCCCGCTCGCACAAGGGGCAGCAGGCGGAAATAAAACACAATTCGGGGCTGGCGGAGTCGGGGAAGAGCGAGATGAGCCTTGGTGGGGAGACCAGCCTCACCTTTCATATTCTAATGCCTTGCCTTTGCCTGATTTGTGAGCTCTCGGGAGTCCTGCTGGGAATTCGCTCGAACGGAGGCACACGCCGCCGTCCCTCGGTAAATTACACAGAGATATAATGAAGGAGGAGAAATCAGTTACTCTGTGACTGCGGCTCCCCAGGGGACCTTAATTCAAATATTTGTGGAGCTGAGCAAGTGGGGCGTTGGGGAGCCGCTGAGTTGGAGTGTCTCTCGACAGGTTGCTCGCAGGTGGTTGCTGGTGGGCAGGCAGCGCTCTGGGCTGCAGGATCCGTCCCCAAAGGGGCTTCAGGCTCTTGACGGTGCTTTGGGTGTCATTAGCCAAGAGAAAGATGCTGGGGGAAGGTGGGACTGTGGTCTGGCTGTGGCTGCCTGGAAACTGGAGGTGAGCTCCAGCCTGCAACTGGTGGCTGTTGGGATGGGGCAGCTCCCTGCACGCCTTTGCCAACGGCTTTGAGCAGCACGGGGTGATGGGAGCACCTGCACATGCTCTGCATCACCCCAGCACGGTCCCTTGGGACAGATGGGGACAGCGGCCTGGGGAGGCGACAGCCTGGCCCTCCTGTGGTTTCCTCCAGCAAGGGAGGAGCAGGGTTTGCAAAGCCAGGCAAGCTCTCTGTTGCCCACGTGGGCACTGTTTTCAGTAATGAATATAGAAAGGGTTAAACGCTGCATGGCAGCGAGGAGCAGGCAAACCCCACATTGCTTAACTGAGGAATGAGAAATTCAATTTATCTCCAGCTCCATCACCAGCCTATTCCCTCTGTGTTGCCCTCAAGCCAGGCTTTCTGCCCTCTCTCCTCCCAGGGTATGCCAGCGCCGTGGACCTGAAAAAACAAATGGGATCCAATTTGCCCAGCCAGCAAGCTGCACCAGCAAACAGGGCACAGCCGGGCAGGGGGCACCCCCTTGCTGGATATATGCAAAACCTGCTAGGTCCCACTTCACCCTGATGGCCAAGGCTGTAGCTCCATCAAGGACACAGTGGCCCCTCGGCTGTGCCGTGGTGCTCTCGCCCGCTTCAGCAGTGGCTGCTTTTGCCTGAGCGTGGACAGCCGGGGTGCAGGATGAGCTGAGATACAGGGTGCTCGGTCCCCAAGGAGAGGCGGTGGGGTGGGGGCTGAGGGCAGCTGCGTTCACCCCGCGCCATTCTGCACGGCCACGCTCTTCTCGTGCAGGTCCTACACCATCACCCCAGCACTCAGAAGTGATGCTGTTGCCAGGAGTTATGCACGCGAGCGTGAGCACACGCAGACGTGCCCCCCCCTCCCCACCCCGCACCTGCTCCTTGCACGCCCGCTCGCACGTGCGCCAGTTCTCCCGCTCCCCAACGGGCTGCTCTGCTCATGTGCCAGCATCACGCCCCGAGTGCGTGGCAGTCACATATGCGCGCACACATGCTCGCTCCCAGCCGGAGCGCCGCTCGGCATCCCTAAGTTTTGTCTCCGGATGCCGGGGCTGCCACGCGCGGCGGGGGCAATCCTGCTCCCACCCACCCACCCGCACCCCGAGTCGTGCCACCCGCCACTGGCAAGCACGGGCGCCCTCCCCGCACCACGGCCCCTTGCACGCTCGGCGCCTTCGGGGCTGCATGCACACGCGGCCGCGTACGGATCTGCAGCATACCAACTGTTGGGAAGGAGAAGGAAAAAAAAACCCCACAGATTCAGCCGGGGGGGGGGGGGAGAGAGAAAGAGAGAGAGAGAGAATGACAGACTGCAATCCCCCTTGAGTGCCTAGCCTCATGAATATTAATAAGGTGGTAATTAAAATGCAGGGACACAGCAGGACGGATGCAGGCGCTGCCTTCGGAGCGCTGGGAACGGGGGGAGCGCGTCTTTCCAGGCAGGTTTTGATTCCGTTCTCTGATGAAAAGAAGAAAACGGAGCCTTCAACTTTAATCAGTTTAGAGTTTTTTTGACACGACATATCTTTAATTGCTGATATTTCTGCTCTTCTCAAACCCGGCTCCACCGACTCCAGTCTAAGCGGAGATAACGAACCACGCTGAAGTGCCGTGGATTCGTGCCGTATTTACGCCTTGACTTGTTTGCTACTTTCCTGGGGTTTCACCTCTTTGCCTGGGGTCGGAGGGCACAGCCCTGCTGCCAATTGCCTCTGCAGCCAGACGTGGGGGCTGGAAATGCAGCCCGGCATCTCTTTGTCTAACCCCCCCCCCAACCTCCCCTGCGGTAGCCTTAGGGAAACCTGCCTTTTTTGGATGGTAAATCCCTCTTCTTGGCCATGGCTGTATGGTGAGCTTGGAGTTGGACATGATGCCACCTGGTCTGGGTGGCGGCGGATGGAGGTTGGGGCTGTGGGTGGTGGCAAGGAGAAGGTTGGGTTGGGTTGGGTCGAGTTGGGTTGAGTTGAGTTGGGTTGGATTGGGTTGAGTTGAGTTGGGTTGGATTAGGTTGAGTTGGGTGGGGTTGGGTTGGAAAGCAGGTGTCTTGAGAAGAGACTCTGTTTCCCCTCCCCAGAGGAGGTTCCTCCAGTGTAAGAGTAGAGGTGGCCGCTGGGTTGTTGAGTTATCATTAAGGAGGCCTAAGTCTCCAGGGTTTCGAGGTTGTGTGAGGGTCCTGTGAAGGATGCACAGGGCAGGCTTAGAGGACTGTGAGCAAGGTGAACAGAAGTGTTCATCCTTCTTGGAGAAGATAGTTACTCCAGTGGGTCTGGTCCATTGAGGGAGTACCATGTTGCTGGGAAAATGAATGAAGAGTGTTGATTGGTGCCCAAAGGGAATGTGTTGGATGTGGGAATTGGACCATGTCAACCCAGAACAGGGGTTTAGGAGGCAATTTCTGGCAAAATGTAAAAGGAAAAAAAAGAACCCACAAAATACCCCATACCAGTGCAAATAGTTGTTTTAGGTAAAGCCAGAATGTTTGGTTTGGCCTGGAAGGTTTTTGTTTTGTTATGTTTGGGGGTTGCCTAATTTTAATTAGATCTCTTCTTTTACATTGAAATCATTTTTTGAACTGAAAAAAAAAAAGTTTGTTGGAATGAAAAAGTCAAAAAGATTCTTTTAGAAAATGCCCAAATACAACAATTCATCATGTGAGTGAAGGAAGAAGATGGTTTGACATCTTCAAAGCCTTCTTCCCTGCCCAACACAGGTATTTCTTTTTTTCATTCCAAACAATTTTTCAGCTTCACCCTGAGTTTTAGGATGATTCAGCCTTTTTGAATCTTCAAATTTTTGGTAAATCTACTGTTCCTCCAAAACCAAGCAAAATCCCCTTCAGCTCTTAGAAAGATGAGAGTGACCAAGTGAGTAGGGCACAGCACAAATCCCCTTACAGTCCCATAGCTGGTGCCTCCATGCCAGGGTTGGAGATGGCCATGGAAGGACACTCCATGTTTTCTGGGCAATGGAGGCACTCCTGGATCATGGATGGAGGATAAGGGATTTGCCCCACCTTGGAGATATTGCATTACCCAGAGAGTGACTGTGATGTTTCAGGGAGTTGTTGCAATGTGGTTCTTCGCTCCTGCATCCTCCTGGGTCCAGAGATGCGTCCCAAGAGGATCTCCTGGCCTTCAGGCTAAACTGCACTCCCATTTCTCCCTCCCAAGCTTTGGACCTTTCTCTCCCCTGGGAGTGTGTCCTTATGCTTTGCTCACCTGCCTGCACAGAAACATGGAAAAGGAGAGCTGCAGCATCCTAGAACCCTTGAGATTTTGTTGTCTGGTGAGCCAGGGTCGGAGCTGTTTGTGTAACTGGGTCTTTCCCATCATGTGTCTTTCTGCAGTGATGTGGGATGCCCTAATCTACCGGGGGGTGCAGCGGGCTGGGTGTCCTGGGCCCTGGCCCCCAGCAGGCTGACATCTCACTGTTGTGCTGCTCCACAGCAAGGAAGCTGCTGATCCAGCTTTGGGCTTTACTGAATTCAGCTGCTGGATCCATCTCCTTGTTGCTCTGGTTTTCCTCATCCGGGGCAAATAATTTCCCGTGTGGAGGGATGGCTGATGAGCCCAGGTGCAGGTAGGGGTTGGGAACTGAGCTGAACTCCTTGGCTGGAAGGACACCAACCCAGCTAAAGCCGTTTGCTGAGAACTGGCTTTTTGTGACACCTGTGTGAGCCATTCCCCTGCAAAGGAGAGGGGGGTGACACCTCCCACCCCCTCCCCGGGGACATAGTCCTTCTGCAAAGCTGTCCCATGCCCTGCAGCAGCACAGAGTAGCCCTGGGAACCCCCGGAACACAAGGGGTTGGCTGGGGGGTGCAAAATGGGTCCCCTTGCTCGAGGGATCAGCACAATCCTGACTCCTCCATGCTTATACCAGGGTGAGCCAAAGCTGGGGTTGATTTGGGGTGAACTGCCACAAAGCCAGTGAGTATATGTCCAGTCTTGCCCATCAGGGTCTTTGGGTTTTAATGGTGTTAATGCATTTTGGGGTGGCAGGGGGATTATTTGCTTGTCCCTTCTTGCCTTTTGATAGATTGGGTACTATAGCTTGTGCCTGGGTTGGCTGTCTCCTCCCGAGCAGGTAATTTTGCAGGAGTGGCTGTTGAATTGGCTTTCCCTGGCCATGCTGTAGCTATGAAATGTGAGGGTGTGCTGGAGTCCCCATCAGGGACCACGGCACACAGAGGGGACAGGCAGGTGAGGGATGAGGAGATGGGAGCTGCAGGGAAGACAGCACCCATGGAAGGGGCCACCTTGGGATCAGCCGGCCTCAGCCAGGGGAGCTGGTAGAAAAACAAAGCAAAGCTGCTTTGGGTGTTTAGTGGGGAAAAAAAATTATTTCTCTTCCTGCTTTTTTTTTTTTTCTCTGCTTCTCCTCCTTCATCCTCTCCTTTCTCCTTTCCTGCAGTGCTACAACAGCTTGTTGGAGACAGGACAAGAGGAGGGTCTAGCTGGTGTCTGAGCCCCACTTCGCCCCAATCCTACCACCGCTGCCATCTAGTCTGTGCTGAAAAACTTCGGGAAATATCAGGTTTGCCATGCAGATGGGGTGACGGGGCTGGGGCACTGTGGTGGCAGGGACAGCCCTGGGTGGAGCGGACAGCCCTGGGTGACAGCCCTGGGAAGGACGGGAGTGCAAAACCCTGTGGTGGATGGAGGGAGAAGACATCACTGTGCTCTTAACAGAGAATTCAGGTGGTGAAACAGAAACGGGACCTGGTGACTTGCGTGGGGAGCAGAGGCTGGGCTGGGGCTTGGCCGTGAGGAGTGTGAGAGGGAGTGTACAGGATGGGCCCCAGGTACCACATCCCGGTGACACCCCTCCAGCGGTCCCCGTCACCCCCGAGTCACATCCTGCTTGTGCTGGCTCGCGTCTCATCCTGCTGCCTGCAGTTTCTCAATCCTTTTCGCTCCCGCCAGCATTTCCTGGCTGCCAAGGTTGCTGCGGGGCCCGTGGGCAGGCAGGGCTGGGGGGAGCTCCCAAGGCACCGGGGAATTTAGGATGGGGGAGCAGATGGGAGTAACCTTGCTCGCCCAGGGATGGTCAGAGCCTGGCACCACTCCATCTCCTGCCTGTGTCCTGCCATCACTTGCTTCATCCCCTGACCATCGGCTGTGTGGGGCCACAGGGGCTCTGTCTGTGCATCTCCTGGTGCGCGGCGAGGGCTCACAGGTCCCCCACGCATCCATCCTGCTGCCTCAAGTCCCAGCAGCCAGGGCAGAAAGGCGAGGTGGGAGTGAGCTGGATGCTTATCCTCCTCCTCCCTCATGCCCTGTGTCCCTGTACCGGGCAATGGCTCCGCAGGGATGTTTGTGAGAGCCGAGCCGGGGCTGCAGAAAGCGCTGCGGGGCTGTGTCAGTGAGGAGCCCAGCCTGACTCTGCAGTCCCAGGCTGAGCCACGCTCAGGTCCTGCAGAGAAAACAAACACTGAGCTCCATCCTACCCTATTTTACAGCAGAACTGCCATTTAAGGGAGGATTTGGAGAGGAGACATCTTCCTCTCTCAGATTCCTTCGTGCCAGCGCAACCCCCCCTCCCCTGGCGTATGCTGGACCCTGCTCTATGGAGCATCCCAGCAGCTAAAGGATCATCCTCTGGCTGCAGTTTTCCTGCGCTCTCTGGGTCCCTGTTTTGTGCCCAGTGCCCTTTCCTCCTCCCCAGCCCCATCTTCGGAGGGGCTGTGCTTACAGCTCACCCAGCAGCAGGCTCCAGGAAAGGTACTGTCCTCCTCCGGGACGGTTTGTGCCCTGGCACTGGAGCAGCCAGGCTGAGCCAGCCAGCGCGGGGGGTTAGCAGCGGCCGAGCCGCTGCCTCTTGGCTCGGCTCAGCGCTGGGGTGCTGGGCTTAGGATTTCTGGCCTTGAAGTCCTTCTGCAATGGCCAGGAGATTTCAAGGGGAATTTTTGGCACAGCAGGGAGATGCTGCAATACACCAGCAAGCTGGAGCCTTGGAGGGGGGAGTCAGGTCTTACCTCTGCCACAGACTTTCTGGGATAACCTTGGTCAAGGCTTTGTGCTTTGCTTGTCCTGCTGCAAAGCAGAGCCACGGCTCCCACTCCTTCTGTGCTGCTAAATCTGCTTGTGCTCAGAGCCTGGCTGGCAAGGGGGGGAAGAGCGGAGGGGGTCTGCACAAACATCAGCTTTTTTAGCACCGGGGTTTAGCCTCAGGGGATGGGGGAGCTTTCTCCCCGTGCGGTTTTTACCCAGGCGTGACATTGCCTTTGCTCGTCGCTTCCTACCCACTGTGTTGAAGGAGAGGCTGAGTCCCAGCGCTCGGCGGAGGGCTGCCGGCTCCTGCCAGAGCTGCACTGCAGCAGGGCTGAGCGACGGCTCCCCGCGTCCAGGGCTTTCCCTGCACAGACCTCGGGGTTGTGGGGCTGGAGCTGCCCATCCCACTGCGACCCCCCGAGCGGCATCGTGTGGGACCCCGGCTCCCACCCTCGCCCGGCGCTGAGGCCTGTGGCGAGTTGCAAACTGGGGGTGTGGGTGCCCAGGGAGCACCGGTGGCTGGATGAGGGGCTCCCACAAGCCAAGCCATGGGGGACCACGGCACCTGGGGTGCTGCGTTTCGCCTCGCCTGGCCTACGGGAAGGCAGGACACCTCGGAGGGAGCCCACGAGGGTTACTGCGCCCACGAGGGTTATTGCACCCACGAGGGTTATTGCGCCCACGAGGGTTATTGCACCCACGAGGGTTGTTGCGCCCACGAGGGTTATTGCACCCACGTGGGGCTCGCGGCTGGGACCACCGCTCGCCGTGGGGTGCTGGCACCATGCATCCCTTCTCCTCCATCACCCTCTGGCCAGCACCCAAAGGAGCGTGGCCGGGCAGGGACCCAGCCCAGGGCTCCCGGGTGATGGAGGAAGGGTCGCTCCTCTCCCGGGGGGTATGTGTGTGGGGGGGAGGTCCGGGTTCTCCGCTCCTTCCTTCCAGGCCAAGCAATGGTTAAATTCCTTTCCAGCTGAGCTGGCAAGCAGAGCCCAAGCATATTAGTCAGATCCCTGTAGGGGGTGGGGAGGAGGAAGGAGAGAGCAGCGAGGAGGGGCCGGAGCGGAGAGCCGAGAGCTGAGCTATTCTCCGGGGCGCGAGTGCGGGGAGGCAGGCGCAGCAGGAGTTGCTGCTTCCCAGAAACTTGATTATTTTTAACCCAGGAAGAAGAAAGGAAGGAAAAGGGGGGGGCCAAAAAAAAAAAAAAAAAAGAGGAGGGGGTAAATCTGGAGGAACTGGAAAACAAGCAGTTGGCATTTGCAGATGGCTTTGCAGAGGGGAGGGAAGGCGAGCGAGGGTCGTGGCGTGGTGTGGGGGTGCCGGGGGTGCCCCTGTGCCTCCCATGCACGGTGGCGGGGAGTGGACGCAGAGCAGCGCCAGCCCTGGCTGGCAGTGCCCCCGCCACAGCCGGAGAGCCCAGGCTGCCCGGTGCCTTCGCCACCTCCGCCGCCTCCGGCCTCTCCCGGCGGATGTTGGTGCCCGCCGGGCTGCGCGCTGGGGGAGCGGGATGTGGCCGGTTTCTCTCCCACCCACCCGCTCACACACAAAGAGGGCACGTACGCCGGCGGTTGTGGCTTCCCGGATCCCTCCTTTCCCCTCCTGCTTGGGACTGTGGCTGTTTCAGAGAGCTGGGGGGGAAGGAGGGGACCATGGGGGGGGACCTGACGATGGGCACATGTTGGTGGCTTCGGGGGCCCCGCTGGTGGGACCCCGCATTCAGGACATGGTTTAGTGGGCATGGTTGATGGTTGGACTCGATGATCTTAAAGGTCTTTTCCAACCTAAATGATTCTACGATTCCATGATCTCCGCAGGGCTGGGTCTTACAGGGGCACCATGGGGAGCTGGAGCTCTCCAAATTGCTCTGGAAGGCAGGCCAGGCTGCCCAAGGGAGGGCACTGGAGGTATCATGGAGGAGAAGGCAAGGCCTTTCTTCTTGCATTGCCTCACCACGCTTCGGTGGGAGTCCAGCATCAGAGAACTGCAGAGAGTCCTCAGTGGCAGTCCCCCTGCATTGCGTGGCTGTGTTTGGTCTGCGGTACAAAGCCCTGGGGCGGTAGTTTCGAAGCCCTGCAGCTGGCAGATCTTCGGGGAAACACTTGCCCAAGCCCACATGTCATGTTGCAGGTCTGGGCTCCTCATGGTCCAGTCCTGGGTCAGGGCAGGCTGCCCAAAAGTTCCCTGTGAAGGTCAAACACCTTCTCGCCCAAGCTCACAAGGTGAAGACCTACCACTGCTCATATCAGGTATTTATTTCACTGCAGCACCCACACTTACTGGAAGCTCAGTGTCCTCCATGGCTGGAGTGTTACAAGCCCTGGGTGCAGGGCTTTGCCAGAGCTGGAGACCCCGTCCCCGAGATGCAGAAGCGATGCCGGCTGCAACAGCGTGTGAGGGAGCTTGGCACTGCGGTGTTGGGAGCCGAGGGCACCGCTGCAACGGGGTGGTGATGGGAGATGTAAGCAATGGGCAAAGTGGGCGCTTTCCTCTGAATCTTGCCGAGGGACCTTTGTGCTGGGAAACAGCATCATCTCCATAGCACGCCATGGCCAGCCAAGGTAAACCGAGGGGACAAGTCCCTCCCTGGGCAGGTTTTGCCATCCTGGTCCTTTGTAGGACTTCTGCTGTCATCTCCTCCAGTCGGCTGCAGTGAGTGGGGCTGCATTTTATCCACACAGCAACATCAGTGCCATGTACCCAAGGGAGAAGAAATCCTTGATTTAGTAGACATGACCAGACCTGGCCAGAAAATGGATCTTGTCCCCCAAAGGCAGAGAGGGGACAAGGACAGTCAGCTCAGCTGACCTAGTGTTGGGTCAGGTACCTCTCAAACTGCATCCCATGCTGGCAGAGCATGCTGACTGTTTGGGTTTTCTACAAAAACCCCTTTGGACAGAGGTGCCCCTGCTCTGAGGGGTCCAAGTGGGGCTCGCCAAGGGTATTTGCCATGTTTTAGACCCCAGGACAATGTCACCCCAGCTGAGCAAGCTGGAGCTGGGGAGCTTCCCAGTTGCCAGCCGGATCGCTAGTGAGGAAAACATGTCCAACCCGCTGGGTATTCCCTCGTGTCTCCTTTCCGAGCATTAAAAGTGCTAATTAAACCTGAGCTGCGCTCCAGCATCTGGAGGGATCGGCCGCCTTTCCCAGCAGGCCAGCTGTGAGCCTCCGTGGGGACAGTCCCTGGTGCCATCCAGCAACGAAGAAGGTCGCTTGGCCATGCTGCTCTTTGCACCCAAATTTTGAAGGCGGCTGGCACAGCCCTGGAGCTGGGGATGCTCCCGAAGGGGCTCATCTGCAGGGCAGCCCCACAGAGAGCGGGGTGGGATCATCACCACCCCCAAAACCGCAGGCTCGGTGGAGACGGGGCACACAAGCTCTCCTTCTGACCTCTTCCCCTCTGAGGTATTCAGAGCTGGCTCTCACCGGAGAGCTGGGGTGGGCACGAGGTGGGTGTTTCCAGCGGACAGCAGGAATTCCTGACTCTCAGCCAGTTCTGGGCGTTAATTCCCTCCTGGGAGGCTCAGCCACATCCCAGACCTCTGAAGGCACAAAAGCCCCTCAGAGGGCAAAGGGCCTGAGAGGGGAAAGGGTAACTGCTCCGATGGTGGTGTGGAGACGGGATGGCGGAGAGAAGGGATGATTTTTATTCCCGTGATTTTGCACAAGTGACCTCCCATCATTTCCTTAACCCTAAGGGGTATAAAAAGCAGCCAGAGCAGCGTGCATTGGGGTCCCCAAGCAGGGCAAAGGTGCCGAGCTCTGTGGTTCACATCCCCGCTGCTTGGAGAAGGCGCGCGCATCCCCTGGGCTCCGCAGTGAGGCCAAGGTGTCCGTCTGACCGTCCACCGTTGGCCCGGGGAGCAGCTCCGTGGGTCCTTACAGCCAAATGCTGCCTGCTGGGGAAGCTGCCCCTCCGCAGGGCCACCTCCAACCTCCCTGGGGGCCCTTTCCCCCCACCCCTATACCCCTTGCCCAAAGCCCCATAACCTGGGCTTGCCAGGAGAGCTGAGCCCGGCTGCTGCACCCCAAAACCAGCCAAAGACCCCGACGCCGGACCGGGAACCGCTCGTACCCCGCAGCCACCTCGCTCCGCAGCAAACTCTTTGCTCCCCCCGCTGCGAGGGCACCTGGGGCTGGGGCTCGCCGGGGGCTCGGGGCGATGGAGGGCCCTCCGAAGAGCCCCTTGTGCTGGAGGGAGACCAGCTCTCTGCCGGCAGGGTATTTTTTTTTTTTTTTCTTCCTCGCTCTTTGTTAAGCTCCCTTTCAGCTGAAATGGCAATGCCTGGGTGTTCTGAGCTGACAATAATTGCTGCAGTCTAGACACTGTCTGGTATGAGGCACGGGGAATCAAAGAGGCCCCTTCTCTCACTGCGACTTTCACACATGCTCCCTCGCTCCGGCTCCTTCCTTCTCCCTCTCCCATGTTCCCTTGGTCTTTGCCTTCTTTTTTTTTTTTTTTCTTTTTCCCCCCTTGCTCCCCTCTATCTGCCTCTTGCCGAGATGGCGAAGAAGCGTCAGCATCTTCCCCCCCACGCTCTCCCTCTCTGCCGTCTGTTCCTCTCTCCCGCTCCCCCTCTCCCTCGCTTGCTCCTTCTCTCATCTGTCTCCTCTCTCCTTCCTCCACTCTTACCTTTATGCTATTCCCTTCCTCCCAAAGTTAGCAGAGAAGCAGGAGGGGGAGCTGGCAGTGCTGGGGATTTAACTCCTTCCTCGCCCTCTCGCAGGCTCTCTTCCCCATCCCAGCGCCTCGCCGGAGGTCTGGGGTGCTCGGCTGCTTTGGGGCGCTGGGCTCCTCTCTGCCGCCCAAGCCCACGCTGGGGCTGGAGCATCGGTCCTGCGAGAGGTTGAGGAGGTGTCTGGCTGGGTTGGATGCAGCCCGGTTGGGGTGAAGAGGACCGATGCACCCTTTTTCCCGGCACTGGGAGCCAAGGGGAGCCGCCAGCATCCCAGGGCTCATCTTGGGTTGTCCTCTCCAGTGAACTCAGCACAAGATGGGAGATTGAGCTGGGGCTGCCCTGGCCACGTTCACCCTGGTGCCGTGGGCAGGAGGAGGGCGGTTTGCTCTGCAGCAGGCGCTGCCTCTCCCACCTCCCGCAGAGATCACCTTTGCTCTCCCCTTGCCTTCCCCACACCACGGATGTCTCCCAGCCGCGCGGGAACCCATCCTTGGGGATGTAGGTTGCTCCTTCCAGCCCTGTAGCAAACCAAAAGGAGATGGTTTTTCCACCCACCCACCCACACCAGACCTTAGCGGAGCTTGCCGTGCTGCTAGAAGGAGAGATTCATCCGAGCTCACACGTAGCTTGCAGCAATGCCGCTGCCTCGGGCTGAGCTCAGCTGCCCTGGCGCTGCCCTGTGCCCACTGCAGGCTCCAGCCGGGCCATGTCCCACCGGCATTTTGATGGGATGCCACGCGGCCAGTTCCAGTCACGCTCAGGAATTAGGCTTTTCCGCTATAATGCTATGAGCAGATCATTTCTAGCTCAACCCTGGACTTCTATTAACCTCTGATCTCTGTGCGAAAGACCCTTTTTCTGTAAAGCCCAACAAAGAATGCCAAGTTTGGGGTAATGTGAGATCTCATCACAGAGGACAGACCGTAAATGCTTTTACAAGTGGGGAAACTGAGGCAAGAGGCAGTGAGTCCATTGGGTCAGTCTGCCGAAGCCAAAGCTGCCATGGGGCCATGCGATTCTTCTCTGTGGGACCCAAATTTGGGGCCAGGCATTTGCACGCTGGCAGAGCCGCTAGCTTGGCTGTCCATGGGCACAGCAAGCAGCTCTCCCCGCGACCTCCAGCATCTCGGTGACGGCCGTGCTGCTTGCTTACCACGGAAAAGTCACATTAGGAAAGTATGCAATGTATTTTTAACTGTCTATAATACAATTTAACAGCTGGAACGGAGGAAGAAAGCCAACCCCATACAATCAGGCAGATCTCTGCTGTCCACAAGCGAGGGCTTAGTGGACTCGAGGTTTTTCAGTATGGTTGGGGGCCTTGTTTGGGAAAAGGGCAGGAAACAACCTCATCCTTGAGACAGGCTCTGGCTCAAGGAAGACAGCGAGTGCAGGATGGAGGCCAGAGGACCCAGCAGCTCCTGGCATGAGACATTTGTCCCCGAAAGCCACCATGCTGTCCATATCTGTAGATGCCGAGCGCTGGGGCCAGATCTGATTCCCCCAAAGAGCTGGGTGTCTTGGCCGTGCTTTGGCGTTGGGATTCTTTGCATGCTTTGGCAACGGAGCTTGCAGCGATGGTTCTGGGAGCCAGGCTCTTCACAACATCTGCTCTTTACTGGAGGTACTTAATACAGGACACATTTGCCCCTGCCATCCCCAGTCCCAGGTTCCTGTGATGCTCCCGGGGCTGGATTTGCTGGGGAGATAGGTGCTGCTAGGCTGCACCACCACCCTCCTCCCCCGGGACGGGGAGGGGTGCGTGCCCCCCACGCTGCTCTCCCACCCAGACCCCCAGCACCTTCTGCTGGGTGCAGGGAGGGAGCTCAGCGAGGCTGTGGTGTGAGCAGAATCGCTGTGCCCAGGCTCTGATGCATTGCCTCCTGCCTTCCCTGCCTGCATCCTGGGGCAGTGCCTGCCTCCCGTGCACCGAGATCCTGCCAGTGAGGGGTAGAAACGGCTGCTCTTTGCGTTCCTCTCCATGCCATTCAGGTAGAAGTGCTCATCCGCTGCCAGTAATGGGTCTCTAACAGGGCTGAACCCTAACAGGGACCCTCCGCAGCGTGGGGGCTCTTTGGGCAACAGTAGAAGGGCTTTCCTGGAGGGGTTGGGTTGGTTTGCTGCCTCCAAGCAGCTGGATGTTTAGGGGGGCAAGTTTGCTGTCACCATTGGTGTTACTCCCCCATGCTTCTCCTTGGAGGACTTCCCCCCCACCATGGTCCCCAAGACTTAGAGGAAGAGAGTGAGACTATCTCCAGCCTTGTCCCAGGGGACACCCCCGTGGCGAGACTCATGTGAGTAGCTGATTTTCCCCAGCTTGAAGGCTGGAAGCTGCTGGCAGCTGGTTCATATATTCAGGGCTTTGCACACACACTGTAAAAATGAGCCATGGGATGGCTCGGCGGGGAGGGGGCTCGGTGGTGGGGGGCTCTGGAAAGCACTTGGAGGATGTAGGACCTGTCGATACTCAGAGCTGCTGCTGTTTGCACACCTTTGGGGGGAGTGATATGAAGTCAGATGGAGTCTCCTAGGGCTGGGGGGGGTATCTCGCCAGGCAGAGCATCACTGGGCTTAGAAAGGGCTGATAGTGGGAGAGCAAGCAGAAACACAGGCACGGGGAAGGAAAACAACTTGCCGAAGGTCATCCCCAGGCCAGCAGCAGAACCAAGAATAAAATCCAGGTGTGCTGAGCTGGTCCTTGGGTTGTTTTCACGCACGTGGTTGCATTAACGCTGCTGCCCCCGGGCAGGGGCCATTAACTATAGAAGTAGTTTCCCAAAGCCACCGGTGCCCTCCGGAGCCACGCTGCAGGCTTTGGGGCAGGTTTGCGTCTTAGAGAAGGAGAGGTCTGGATATTTGGGGTCCCATTTTCCCTCGGAGCATCTTCCAAGCCCAGCTGCTGGGTGGATGGCAAATGCCATTGGATGCTGGCTGATAAGGCCAAATGGTTAAAAACACCGCCTTTATTTGGAAGCTTATCTCCAAATCCTAATGAAAACAGACACAGAGGGAAGCCAGGGACAGCAGAGGGGGAGGACTCACACCCCAGTGCGGTGGGGACTGGGACTGGATGATGCTGAGCAGGGGGACCTGGTGGGGTTTGGAGTCTGGCTGGCTCTGGCACAGGGGGAGGTGAGATTTAAAAGCTTTGGGGCAAAACCAAGGAACCAGGGCAAGACCGTTGGGTCCCCTGTGCCTGGGGAGGGCAAGCCTGCAGGGGCAGCTGTGGTCTCCTCCAAGCACCCCAAATCTGGGAATCCTCCCGAGCTTTTTTTTAATTAGGGGCTCAATGAGGAAGAAAAACCTTGAAACCAAGGAAACAAGGGAGACAAAAAGGAAAATGTCAGCTCCTGCAAGGCAGAGCGAGCTGGCTCCAGCACCCTGGGGTGAGGGTGGGTGCTGCCCCTGCTGCCGTGACCTCTCCTCTGCGGCTAGGGAGCAAAAAGGTGACCAGATTGGGATACAAAAAAAAAAAAGAGAAGGTGAAAGGAAGGGTCTTGTCCAGGGAGGGGTGAAGGGCTTCGCCCTGGAGGGTGCTGAGCCGCTCGGGAGGAGACTGCTTTGGTGCCAAGAGGGATGACGGAGGAGGCGAGCAGAGGTTTTTAAGGGCATGCTGTGGGGCAGAGAGCAGCTATGGTGGGCTCAGCAATCCCACGAGGAGCTGGACTTCCCAGACACCAAAATAATATTCCCAGGCCAAAAGTTATGGGGTAGCGGGGCTGGGAAAACTGGGGATGAGACATGTGCGTGTGTGTGGATGTAGTCGCGGCTGTGCCAAGCCCCATAAATCACAGTGGTGCGGACTGAAGCTCCATCGAAGGAAATTCTTCCTGGCCAGATTTGGAAATTTCCCCTCAGCAACCTCAATTTTCCCCACCAAGAGGCAGAGACGCGGGCTCCCGATTACGACAAGTGCAAAACCTTACTGGGGAGCCGGTATCACGACGGAGGGGTTTGCTGCCCTGCGGCCCGTGGTGATGGGGGTGCAGAGCCCTATTTCTCCCCACGCTGGGGCCGATCCGGAGCGGTGCTAAGGGTCTGAAGGTGCGTGCCGCCATCGCCCCATCCCTCGCTCTCGCTCTCCCCATCCACGGCCGGCCGGGCCCAGCTCCGCCGTGCTGGGGGAGCGTAACTTGATATTTTTCCTGCGCGTCCCCCAGAGGGTTTTTTCCATTACACAGGCAGAGCAGAGCAGAGCGAAGCTGCCTGCTCGCCCGCTCGCCCGGCTCCCCCGCCTGCAACCTCTGGCACCGCTTTTCCAGCGGCACATTGTGCAAATGTAACCTTTCAGCGAGCCACTCCTACGGCAGGAAGCCGGGGGGCTCCGCTCCTGCCAGGAACGCAGCCGGCGCGGAGCTGGAAGGCAGCCCGTTAATCAGAGCCGGCTGACAGCGAAGCACACATCCTGGGCAACAGATTTCTGCTCCCTCTCCCTCGCCCGCTCAGCCTCGCCTTCCCGCTCCTGCTCGCTGCGGCTCAGCTACGCCGTCCTGCCTTCCCATCCTCATCCTCCTCACCCTCGTCCTCCTCTTCCTCCCCATCCTCATCCTCGGGCCGCCGACCGGGCTCACGCTCCCCCAGGCACTCTCTTCCCCTCACCGTGCCGAGCGAGAGCTGCCCGTGCCGCTTGGCGTGAAGCCGGTTGGGGACCTGGCCCCCCCGGCATCCCCGCCAGGAGGGGACCGGCCGCAGGACGCGATGGCAGCCACGCCAAGGCGAAGCGCGCACCGGAGCATCGTGTCCGTTGCCGGCCAGCAGCGGGGATGCTGTGCCGGTGGACGGGACCTATGGGTGGCTATGGTGGGGGCTCACTGCTGAGCCCCCAGCCCTCCCCAGGACCTTGTACAGGGTCCCCCCAGCAGTGTCACCCAGCCGGGGACTCCTCGTGACGCCGCGGTCTAGGCTGTGCCCCCATTGCCAGGTGGCAGTAATTTTCCTCTCTCTTTGACCATGACAGCAGCGCTTTGAGGCAGCGCCTTGCCCACCTCCAGCCTGCTATAAAAAACAAACGGGAGCTTTTATCTCCCGCGTGGGCAGCGAACACATCGCAGGGGCTCTCCTCCGCTCGTGCCCAGCTTTGTCCGGGCACACCAGCGCATCCCCACCAGCGCCGGCGGCCGCTCGGGGAGGGTTTATCCCTGGCTCATCTCCGTGAGGCCGCAGCAGCTCGCGGCAGCACGCCAAGGCCCTGCACCGTATCTCAGATGTGCCGGCCCTGCCAGTCTCTCCCCAGGGAGAGGGGCTGGCTGAGCTGAGAACTGCATCCCCGGTGGGGAAGGCTGGGGTGGCCGCGTTGGCCAAGGGGATGGCCGGTGGTGCCAGCTTGGGTCATGTTCCCCAGGTGGCAAACACACCCTCATGTCCAGGTAAAGTCCAGCGAGGAGGAAAAGACGGATGAAGAGACCCCATCGTCACCTTCACCCGTGCAACAGGTTCCCTTCGGTGCAGGAGTGCGGGGCAGTGCCGGTGTTGGGCACCTCTGCACCCTCACTTTGGGCTTGCTAGGAGCGAAAGGCCACCGAAAATGGTCACATCCAGTTTGGTTTCTCCTCAGCTCCTCCTGCCCCTGCATGACCAAGCGCTGAGGCTTTTTCTCCCACAGCAAAGTCCCCTCGGAAGCACCAGGGGCCCCTCCAGCCAGGGACTGCCACACAGTGCCATGACTTTGGGGGCAGGATTTATCCCCCTCCTAATTGCAAGTGCATAAAAATCAGCTGTCTGAGCCGTGTGGGATTTCTGGGCTCACAGGCATGGCCGAGCAGAGATGCAGGGGGCACTTTTATCCTCTCCTGACATGGGTTTGCTTTGCTGAGGATGAGAGGTTTGATTTTTGGAGCTGCTGAGCCTGCTGTGGGCTGGACTGCGGGTGCGAGGGCTCTTCCAGCCCAGTGGGGCCGGCACTGCAAACCCCTGCATTTATTTTTCATGTCTGATTTCTTCCTAGGTTCGAAGCACTAAATGTGCTGCATTGTAGCATCTGTTTTTGTGGTATTTCTAGCCCAGCTGGAAGCAGGAGGCACTCAAAATTCAGAGATGGAAAAAAATAACGGATCTGGTGAGATTTCAGCTTCCTGCCAAATTCACCAAACCTGGGATGCTGGGAGAGCCCTGCTGCAGGCACAGCATCCCGGGGCCTCAACTCTTCCACCCACTTCCCGCTTTCTGCTCTTTGCTCATCCCAAACCGTCCTCTCATTCCCAAATCGCTTTCAGAACGCTGCACAAAGCCTGACCCTGCTGTCGGAGCTGGGGACGGGCAGATAATACAGTCGCTGAATTTATTTCACCTTTTCCTCTGGTTGCGAATTGTCCAGGAGCAGATGGCGATTTTCTCAAGTGTATCCGTTATTCGAAGTCACTCACTGAGACAGCGATGGCTCAAACAAATCCCAGGCCCCCTGCAAAGCCATCATTTGGTCTTTCCATCTGCCCAGCCGCCGCCGTCGGCGTGGGCTCGGCTTCCGCCAGCGAGCCGGAGGGAAGTGGGGAGGCAGGAAAAGCCGATGGATGGGGTCAGCCCCATCGCCTGCGCCTTTCTCCCCCTTCATCTCTGAGCCGTGCCCGCAGAGTGCAAAGCTCTGGAGGCTGTCAGGAATGGTTAGGATCCACATCCCAGCTTTGCTGGGGTTTGGGGGATTCGGGGCTGCTCTGGCTGGCTCACATGGTGCCTTCCTGTGCCAGTGATGGGGTGAGGCTAACTCACTGGGAGAGTGCCCAGTTGCAAACTGGGAAGCTGCTTCTCCAGAGAACATGCCAGTGGCTGTTTGTGCTGCACCTCCCTGCCCAGTCAGGGGATAAATGGGTGCTTTTAGGGTGGTGAAATACCAAAACAGCCCTAGGAGACCTCACGTATGCAGCAGTCCCTGGGGCACAGGCTGGTGTCGCAGCTGGGGCTGGAGGCACCGAGGGTTTCTCTGTGCAGGAGTGTGCCCAGCTTTAGGTGATGGCTATGACAAGGGGACCTGCAAAAGCAGCTGGGGGATGACCGCAGGCGTCCAGAGCCCTCCCAGTGTTGGTGGCACTTTCCTGGGGGAGCCTGGACAGGTCTGGGAGGGATGGGCTTTGCCTGGCTGGCGTCTGCCAACCTCCTACGGCCTCTCCGAGGGGACCTGCATGCCCGCAGCTCTGCTCCAGGTGCTGCCAGACTGGCGAGAGGCCAGGCACTGGTTTTGATCCACCCCCAGGATACAC
>NW_010972742.1:5383979-5396523 GCF_000737465.1 Haliaeetus leucocephalus | reverse complement strand
TTCCCCCCCCCACGGAACCCCCCCCCCCCCCCAAAAAAAACCCCACCCCACCCCAGTGTAATTGTGAGAATGGAGAAAAATGGGAAGAAACACATGAATTCCCAAGCTCACTCTCAGCCCAGCAGTCGGTCCCTGGGGCTGGGGCATCCTCGTCTTCCCCACCTAGAGAGGGGCTGAGCTGGGGAAATGCTCCCGCTGCGATCTGCTCCCTCCTCCTGGCTGTACTGGCCTTTTTTCCGTCCTCATCCTCTCTCTTTTTCCCTCCCGGTGACCCGCAGGGAAGGGCCGGAGGGGACCCGGTGCCCTCACAGGGGACATGTGGGGACCCCGCTGTAACTGGAGCCATGCGGGAGGCACTGGGGGGGCTTTGAAGGATTCACAAAGGGTGAAACACTTTGAAATGCAGTTTCCTCTCCCCCCTCCACCTCCTCCCGGGCTAAACAAATACCCCTGGCCAGGAGATGCCTCCCCATCCCACAGGCTTTTGTTCCCAGGCCTTTGTCCAAGGCTGGGGAAGGGGCCAGGACCCCCCTGCCTCCCTGGGGACACCAGTGCTGACAGGGTCCTGTGCTGCCTGGGATGCTGAGAGGGAGGCAGGAGGTGAGAGCTGGCTGTGCCCCTCGCCACAGGGCTTGGGGACACCCCATGTGCCACCTTGGTGGCCCTCAGTGGCCTCTGGCCGCTGTCCCCCTTGCCTGTCTCCCCGCTGCCACTTTTTGCCCATCCCTGAGAGCTACTCGTGGGACAGGTCCTGGTCCATCCTGTCCCCTCCTGGGACCCTGCCACCAGCACAGCCCGCAGACTCTGCACATGGGCAGTGCCACCAGCTCATATCCCCCGTGGGGGACACCCCCAGATGCTAATCTACACCCAGCACCCATGGGACCCTCCAGGCAGAGGGGCACTGGCCATGTCCCCATTGCAGGGACCCCACAGAAGAAGCCCAAGCAAAAATTACGTGGGTGTTTTGCAGAGACCTCTGGCCCCCAGGAACCCATCGCCACTGGGCTTTTCATTTACATCCCAAAAGCCACTTTAATTACACCCCCGGGGAGGGATCACTTCAGGGAGTTGCTTTCTGGGGCAAAAAGCCGGTGGAAAAAACCCCTATGAACAGTCAAACAACCCCCTTGTGACTGAGGAGACTCCAGTGCCAGCCTCAGATAACCATCCCTGCTAGAGACACCCTTGCTCTGTGCAAAAGAAACACCTCAATTAACTCAAAGCAAAGGTGAGACTCCAAATGAAGCCGCTGGAAACCAAACCCCGACTTCGGCCTGGAGCGAAGCATTTCTCTCGTGACCAAGTTTGGAGGAAAACAGGATTGTTTGAAATGTCCCTTGTTGTTCCTGCCTCACGCCAGGAATTACAAGAAAAAAAAATACCCTTTTTTTTTTTGTTGAAACTGTGCAAGTATCCCTAGGATGGGCAGAAACCATTTGCCCCAGCCTCGCTGGTCCTTTCATGTCCCTGTTCCCACGGGGCCGGGCAGCCGATGCTGGTCCAGCCTCTCCTGCCAGCTGCAGCCAGAGCTGTGCAGAGCCTTTCCAAACAACAAAAGCTCTCAGGCTGCCTGATTTCCCACTGCCTTATCTCCCTCCCCGATGGCCAGGTTATCAGGAGGTGGAAAAGGCCTCAGGACACCCTGACCCCAGTCCCTGGGGGCCGGGAGCCCAGGCAGGGACGGGCGATGGCTGTGGGTGGGGGGCAAAGCTTTGCAAAGGGTGAAAACGAGGGGCTGTCAGCACTTGGGGGTCCCATCCTGCGTGGGGCAGAGCCCTTTTTCTCCTGCTGAGGTCTTCGTTGCGTGCAGTGGGGCGGGCGAAACCTCCCTGGGGAGCAGCTTTGAGGCTGGGGCAAGCACTGAGACCTTCAGTCACCTGCTTGTCACCTCCACCCGCAGGACAGCCCTGGGGATGCTGAGCCCCGGCGGGGTGAGCGGAGGAGGCTGCGGGGCTGGCCGGTGGGGAAAGCAGCCCCGCAGCCGAGCGCCACGCTTGTCACCCAGACAAGAGATCAATAACTAATTTCACTGCAGCAGCAGCGCCGGTTTTTTTCCAATAATTGTGAGCCGGCGGTGGGGAATGAGGCTCTCAGCACCGCTCCACACCAGCCTGCACCCGATCAATCGCCACACTGCTGGGGCAGCAGGAAAACTCATTTTTCTCCTTTTCTTCCCTCTCTCCCACCTCCTCCTGCTCCATCCCTCCTCCTCCCAGCATGGTGCTGGACTGTGTCCCCACGCTGGGTGGGATACGGGCTCGGGCTTTCCCGAGCTGTCCCCGTGGTAGTGGGGGCAATGGCTGCGCCTCCTGTGCTGCCTCAACAGCCCTGAGCGCTTCAGTCCCTGTCACCTGTGAGCCAGACCCGCCTCCATGCAGAGACCGTTGGTCCCAGTGCCTTGGATGAAGGAGGCAGAGAAGCAGTTTCTCCTCTCCTCAGTGGGATCAGGGGCTCCTGAGGGTGCCCTGGCCACCAGGCTGTGACCTTTGGTGGCCTGTTGGTGCCTTTTTGTGGTCCAAATGTGCCCCTTATTTTTATAGTGATACAGAGGGAAATCTCTAGGTTTTCATCTCCGGGGCGGTTGGTCTGCTCCAGGGCATGAGCCCTGCTGAGTTTCTCCCATAACTATCCTTTATCCCTTCTGCTTCTGTAACCCCACCATGCCTCAGTTTTCCCCATATGTATCTATAATAGATGGGGCTGAGAACATCCCCTCCTGCTCCCTCCCACGCCGTTATGAGCCACCGTGGGCTCCATGTCCGGAGCAGAAGGTGTTGCTCATTCCTTGGTTTTGGGGTCCCCAGGCTGATCTGTGGGGTCCCGTGATCCATGTACCCACAAGGCAGCAAAGAGCGATGCTGTGCACTTAGCAGCTCCCTGGGATCGCGAGAAGAGATGCTCAGACAAGGGTGGAGACTGGGGCACCTTTGGATCTCTCCGATACCTCTAGTGGGTTTTGGACGAGTTGCTGCGCTTGGGCACTGCAGCAAGGAAGGCTCAGCAGTAGGTTTGTCACTGCAGGATCTTCCAAGCCCGTCCAAGCACCATACAGAGGGCAGCAGTGTGGCCCCTCATCCTTTCTCCCTAATTTAAGACCCCCCTCCCTGGTTCCCCAAGAGCATCCCCATGAATTAAACACCGCCTTTGCTGCAGAGCGCCAAGCGCTGCCTGCATAATTTCAAAGTTTTATTACTTGCCTTGAAGGCACTTATTGATTGGGGTCCTCTCCAGCTGATGGAGCTTTTAGTATGGCCTGGGCTGGCCAAGCAAGGCAGAAATCTCAGTTTCTCCAGCTTAGCTAAACTGTGGCTTAAAACCTCCACGACACCTCTGCTCCTGGGAGTGGGGTCTCCATGTGCATGTCCACACTGGAGCTGTTGGCACTTTGAGATGTTTTTTTGGCTTCTCAGTCTCAGCCCAAGAGCCGGTTCCCCCAGATCATGCCACATCCATGCAAGGTTTAACCCAGAGAAGGATTTTCCTGGGAGGGTTTGAGGGGCCTTTAGGAATTGAGTGAGGGCACTTTGGGGGGATTTCTGCCCTGCTGAGACTCCAGGCACCGCTCACCTTCACCTTGGGGCGTGGGGATGCTCGTGGGATTTGGGGTTTATGTGCAACACCCACTGTTGGGTATGAGTGACAGCTTCCCAGTGAGCCATGCTGTGTTTGCACACACGTGTGCGCACACACACACACGTGCTCCAGCAAGGAAACCAGGGGCTTTACCCTGCAGGTCTCCATGGCAGGGGGGCTGTCCTCTGCTCCTTGGCTTGGCTTTGGAGAGGAGCTGGGAACAGCCAGCATCACCTTTGCTTTCAAGCTCTCCCTGCCACTGCTGGAGGCTGTGGGGCTTTCAGGGCCACTGCGCTGCCAGTGAGGGCCACCGACCTGTCTTCATGCTGGGACGTGGGTGCACCCCACTAGCCCAAGCATCCCCACGCCTCCTCCGTGGCTCCATGGCAGCAGAATTGGCCACTTCTACCTTCTCGCAATTTTTGTGCCCTTGGGGGCCCCACTGCTCTGGCTCCCAATTCCCCCTGTCCCCAGGGGTCCCAGTGTGTGGCTGGGCTGGGGTTTAGGGGAGCAGGAGGGGGGGTGGTGGGAGCCCCCACGGCTCCTTTAAGAAACCCACAACCAGCTCCAGAAACCAGCTCAAGGTCACAGCGGGAACCTGCGGACTTGGCAGCGGCGAGCGAGGGAGGAGGGATGGAGGGAGGGAGGAAAGCAGCCCGAGATCAAAATGAAATCACAGCCAGGGAGAGGGGATGGCTGGTGGCGTAGTGGAGGGGAGCAGGAATGTGGGGTGCAGCAGAGCAGGGCATGCAGGGGGGTCTCACCCATGGGTGCCCCCCTGGGATTGCTGCAGCCCCAACCTCAGCATGAACACTCGAGGCTTTGCCGTGTCCCCCCCGGCCCAGAGCCTTGCAGCCTCCTCGGTGCCATCCAATGTGCCCACAGTGCTCCAAGCCAAGGAAAGTCCCTTTGTGCCCCCAGAGCCATCCCAGGAATGCTGGAGTCACGTCTCTCCCATGGGACATCCCGGGCTCTGCAGGAGGTTTCCCAGCTCCTACAGGAGCAGAGCAGGAGGGAGCTGCCAGCCCGGAGGGTCGGATCCTGCAGCAGCTCACAGCACAGCCCACTCCCAAACTCTTACCTTATTTTCTTTTTAAAGCTGGTTTTCTTTTTAAAGCAGCAGCTCCTGGAGTCCTGTGATCACTGCTGAGTCTCTGCCTTCGTTTCAGGCCAGGAGGACCTTCGGAGTCATCCTCGCCAGAGAGCACAGAGAGGGGAAAAATAAGTCTTTAAAGGCTCAAAACCCAGGAAGTTAATAAAAAAAAAAAGCCCTCAACATTTAATTTTTTTAATCATTGGCATTGAAACAAATCTCACAATTCTGGGTGCTCCGACTTGCCCTCTGGGCAGGTAAAGCTGGGGGAAGCGAAGGCACCAGAGATTAAGATAAACCCTCTTCGAGCCAGGATGCTCACAGCAGGGTTACCCCATCCCCTCCCGGCCCCGGGGCCTGATCCTGCCCCATAAACTGCAGCACTTTTACCCATGCAGGGAGCTGCTGGCTTAACACATCTGGGGGCTTTCGGGGGACAAGCAAGAGCAAAGCTGGGGCAGACCCAACCCCGGAGGGTGGCTGCGGCCAGGCTGGGGCTGAGCTGTGGCTCCAAAGCAGCTCATTCTGGGGTTGGTTTGGCGATGCCCGATTTTAATTTTCATCAGCAGAATTAATCTGTGGAGTTATTTTCCCTTCCTCCCCCTCCCCTTCCTCTCCTCCCCGCTTTATACAGAGAATTTGATCATTTCTCCCAGGAGCTCGGCACCATTAACATTCACTCCCAATGCGTGTGAGCTGCACTGCATCGCCAAGCACCACCGGTGCTGCTGGCTCCGGTACCCGACCCCAGCTCAGAGGGGACCTGGGCATCAGCTTCTCCATCCCACAGCCCGGGCTGGGAGAGCCCCTCTGCCCCCCCGGCTCTATGCTGGGCTGCCCCGGCACAGGCAAAGGAGGGTGGGATCCTGGCCTCCACCTTTGCTCTGCTGAAGCTTGGACTTTTCCAGAAAATGAAAGCCAAGGGGCTCTGGGAAGAGCACCCAAGCCAAGGGCATGGCCAAGTCTTGCAAGATTTGGTGTTTAAAGTCATGCAGATTGGTAACCCGGGGCTTTCCTGGAGTCATGTATATTTGCAGGCTTTGGGTTTTCATTAATAAAGGTTAACTAACAAATTGGTATTAGTATTAGTATTTAAAGTTATTAAATATGGCAGACCAGGCTGTCTTCCCCAGCAAAAGCAGCGGGAAGCCACAGTGGGCACAGCCTTACCCAGCCGGCCCCGTGCCAGCCATGTGCTCCGGCTCTGTACGCCCTATAGGTCTGTGTGCTATAGAACCGTGTGCAATGTATGTAATCTATGTGGGAAGCAGCCTGTTCTGAGACTTTGCTTTTTTTACTTAGCTGACATCTGAAGGGGGCCCAAGAGCTCTGGCAATTGGGAAGGGAGGAAACGTGGAGCCTGGTGGGTTTAACGCTTGGCTGGAGTGGGAGGGGGAGCACCATTGCCCATGCCCAAACCCAGCCGGGTTTCACCCCTGGGGTTCCCCAAAAGCCTTTTTGACCCCCATTTCAGGCCCTTCTCTCCTCCGCAGCTCCCCCAGCAGCAGCTCTAACCTACACGTGCAGCCACCGGCTTTGCATCCAAAGGGATGCTGATGGGCGGCAGCAGCCTCGTGGAGGGAAAAGGGACTTTTGCAGCAACTGCTGCCCTTTGGATCGAATCGAAGGCAGCGCTGGCAGCGCCTGCCTGTGTGCAGGCACAAAAGCCCACCTGTGCCCACTACACTTAACCATTTCCTTCCTGGACACGAGCCCTCCCGGGGTGTCTCACATGGGAAATGAAATCAGCTCCGAATGGGAAGTGCAACTAAGCCGGCCCAGCCCAGGAAGAAGAAAAGCAGCAAAAGAAAAACAAGTTCAGAAGCTGGAACGGAAAAGAAAGATTAAACCCTGCGTGGACTACTGTCCCCATCACCCCACAGCTTGTCCCAGGCAGGAGTGGAGGTTAGGGTGAGCCTCATGCTACCACACACCTTAGCAATAGCTGAGATGGGTAGTTCATCCCACCAAAGCTGTGCAGAAAGGGTTGAATTTTGCTTTAGCAGGATTCCTGCTTCAACACAGCCCTTTTTTTTTTCCTGCTTTCTGGCTATGGAGAAAGGAGCAGCCGGGTGCTGAGCCTGCCACAGCCCAGCCGCGCTGCCGGGCGAGGGCAAAGAGGCGTTAGCTGAGACAAGGAGCCGAGCGCTTTATTTTTAGTCTCAGTTTAACAAGTATTAATTAATAAGAGTGTAAATGCTAATGCTGAGATGACACAAACTGCGTTGCCTGAAACGAATGTTTGAGACTTGTCTGTGCCAGGATTTACAGCCGGGTGGGTTCATAGGGGCTAAATCATTGCTCAAGGATTGCTGCAAGGATAAACGGGCTTGCTACCACCGAGTCCGGCATCGGCCATGCCACAGTAGGATGTGCTGGGGGCTACAGGCCATGCCAGGGGCTCAGGGCTGGGTTTGGGGCTGGGTCCCCATCCGTGCCTCACCATGCCATGCCAGCTTATCCCTCCCTGGCAAAAATTCCCAGGAGGTTTTGCAAAGTGTGGGTCATTTTAGTCTCTCCCCGTCGGGGCTGAGTGGGTGCGGGGTCATGCCTTGCAGAAGGATTTATCAGCCCAGTGAAGACTAAGTTTGGAAAAAAAATCTTTTTCCCTTGGTCAAGTCCCCCTGGCCTGCCTGTCCCCTGCCTGTGACTTCTTGCCCCGAGAGCTCGGCTTGGCCAAAGGGTTGGGAGGAGGCTCAGGAGAATGAGGAGGTGAAGAAATACCCCTGGGCAGTAAGGTGTGAAGAATTTTGGCCCATCGGCACCGACATGCCGGTTGCATTTGTTGGCGTCACAAAAATGATGAACTTGAAGCTCCGTCAGTGTCTAGGCTATAGAGTTTTTAGGATGCGAAGGTCCGGTGCCTGTGGCACTTGCCCAGGGCACGGGGGGCTGGAGACCTCCTGCCCGTGGGGGGGGGCACGGGGTCCGGTGCTGGGGGCACAGGGCAGCGGGTGGGAGAAGGAGGGAGTGGGGCTGCGCATGGGGACTTATCCTGCCTGTGAGGCGGTTTGGTAAGTCGGGGGTTTGCAGTGGGCTGTGACCCCTGCGCTGTGAGCCGGGGTGAGGGCGACTTGGGGCCCTGTGGGTCCCAGTGGGGTGCCCAGGGGCTTAGGGGCAGCTCTGGGACCATGCTTAAACCTCTCGAGCGGGGCTCTTAAATCTTTCCAGAGAGGCAGGTGCTCAGTCAGGCCGGATCCAGGCCAGGTTTTCCTCGTTCTTTCTCCTCTCCAATGTAGGCAGGAGAGAGCTGCTACCTGCCTGACATGCTGCTGCTGCTCAAAGCCGCCTCCAGCAAGCCCTGCTCACCTGGGACGGGCGGGAGGGCGAGGAGCGTGGCCAGCGCAAGCCGGGCACATGCCACGCACTGGGATCCGGGGAAACGCCTCAGTGTGCACGCTGCATCCTCCCAGTGCTCCTGCTGCATCCTCCCATGGCGTCGTCCTGGTGCGCGCATGCTGCATTCACGGCACCCTCCCGGTGCAGCCTCCCGGTGCACAGCCTGCACCCTCCCCAGAGTCGCTGCATTCCCCAGCCCGTGAGCTGGGGCAGAGGTGGGAGCTGGCAGGACTGCAGACACCCCATGGGGGGGACCGAGTCCCCCATCCTTCCCATGGCAGGAGGGCTCTCCTCCTTCACCCCAGGGTGCTCAGCTGCCGTTTCGGGAAAGCTGGAAAGAGCCGAGTTGGTTTTCTTCGAAGGTCTGGAAGGATGCAGGGCTGCGGGTGTGCAGGGAGGTGTCACGCTCACCAGGGTGTGATGGGAGACACGGTGGTTCAGGGCAGGGGGATCACAGGGTGGGGTGCTGGGGTGCTGCATCAGGGCTCAGCAGTGCCAGAAAAAACCCTGCCTGGGGGTTTGGGTGGCCCACTGGGGAGCCACCCTGGTCACCGAAGCTGGGTGCTTGGCTGCTGCCACCCGCAATGGTGGGAGCTTGCAAATTGCAACAAATTATTCAGCGCCCCCCCCATCCAAGCTGGCAGGTAGCCCTGCACCAGGGTCACCCCTGCCTGCAGAGCACGGTCCCGGGCAGGCAGCACCGCAGAACCGAGTCGTGGGGTGAGGACGCCCCGGGCTGGCCCCTCGCAGCCCCTCGCCACCCCGCAGGGACCCAGCCGGGGCGCTGGGGGCCACACGAGAAATCCCCACCCATGGTCTTGCCAAAACCGCCCACTGCAGCCAGGCCCAAGGTGCTGTCCCGTGGGCTGGGGGCCGCTGCGCTGGGGCCGGCGTGGTTTGGTTTGCCGGGGAGGGATGCGCGGGTGGGATGCGTGGCCGTGGCGCAGGCTCCCTGCTCGGGCTGGCTCCCCGAACAGCGCGCTGCCACGCTGCTCTTCAGCAGCTCCGTTCATATCATCGAATTTTAATTTAGTTAGTTGAGTTCTTTAAACAGTGTGAACTTGCTAAGTGCTTTGCATATTTTATACTCATGAGTAACATTTATCAACCAGAAAGTACAATTAATCAAAGAGGGGAGCTTTTGTAACTCAGAGCAGTTTGTATTCTCCCTCTTTCTCCCTGCCGTGCGCTTTCCTCCGTGTCTCCCTCCTCTTCCTCCTCTTCTTCCTCTTCCTCCTCTTCCTCCCTGCTGTCCCACACTGGCCACAGAGCCAGGAGAGCCTCACTGTGCACTACACACACACACACACACGTACGTATGTACTCTCTCTCTCCTTCTTCCCCCCACCATACCATGTACACCATACATACATATATAAAAAATATGGGTTTTATATATATGTTTGTGCATGTGCATATATATGCATATGTCCATGTGCATATATCTATATCCACATACCTCTGTCTGTCTGTTGTGTAAATATATGTGTATATATGTATGGTGTATATGGTATGCTGTATACATACATGTAGGTATATATATAGACATTAATGGTCCATTTACACTGTATGTGTGTATATAAACACACACTTTTATACACAGTTATACTCACAATATTATACACAGCTCATAGAATTTTTATATAAATGTATACTCAATATCCATTATCTATTACCTAATGTATAGCATACAGTTATAGTATATCACATATATTACACTACATATAATAAACACATTTTAGATATTTTGGGCTGCTGGGGGGTTTCAGCAGTGTTGATGGCGATGCTTCAGCCTCCCAGCGAGTGCCAGTGGCTGAGGGAGTGAGGTGGGATGGATGGTCCCAGCCCCAAGCCACGCTGGGTAGCCACTGGGCCAGCAGAAGTGCCCAACCAGCTCCATTTGGGGACAGCGACCAGTGGCCGGTGACAGGGACATGGGAAGCCCTGACAAGGCTCCTGGGCACAAGTGTGGCTGCAGCCTCCCAGCCCATATCCCCTCTCCTTGCCGGGCACTGGGGCCGAGGTGTGGATGACCTCTGTCCCCCAGGCTTCTGTATTTATTTTAAGGGCAGGATCACCCAAACCATGATGGGTTTCAGCTCTGAAGGCCCCAGGGTGACGCGGAGGTGACGCCGGTACCCGGCAAAGGGCTGGCACCAGTGCTGGCAGATGAGAGATGATGGAGCATGGCTGGCACGAAGGGACCTGTGTCTCTGCCACCCCTCTGAGTGTCTTGGCTGCTCTTGGTGAGTGGGGAGAAGCCCTGACCTGATTTATTCCAACTTCCCAAGTCTTTGCCATGGCACAGCGGAGATGGCTGAAGGAGCTGGGCAACCGTGGACGCAGGGGCAGGTTTGGCTGGGGTCAAACCCCACTGCCTCGGCAGAGCAAAAGAGGTGGGAACATCCCGCGTGGGTCCCAGCAAAGTACCTCGGGATTCTTCCCAGGGCCTCGGAGTGCTTCGTTGCTCTATTAATTGCCATTAATGGCAGCAAACGGGGCAGCAGGCGCCCACCCGGACCTGGGTTAAACGCTGCCAAGAGAAGGGCTGTGCCGGCACTGCAGGACCTGCCTTGCAAATCACCTGCAACAACATGCGCTGTCCTGGTCACCTCTTCTCAAAAATGATAGTGCAAAATTAATTAGAATTAATTAATCAGAAAAGGGTAATAAGGGTGATTAAGCACCTGGGGAAAAGAAAAAAAAAGTATTCCTGAAGAGCAATTGCAGCGCCGGTGATTACCTTGAAAGGCGGCAAGTGAGCGGGAGCAGGAGGGGAGTGTGCAGGGAAACAAATGGGCTGGAGAAGGGGGTCTGGGGGGTGTTTTCTGTCTCGTGGCAGAATTACCAAGTGACAAGATTGAAACTGGTCAGAGGAAAAGCATTTCCCGGCAGCAGCGACCACGGGGAGGCAGCTGAGGCGAGGAGGGGAGCGGGTGGCTCTGCGGTGTGGCTGGAGCTGTTGCTGCTGCCACGTTTTTGCAGACTTGGCTTTGCACAAACTGGCTCCAAGGCTGGACCCTTCTCCAGCAGAGAGTGGGACTCAATAGGGTGTCCTCCGTGGTGGCACCTTTGTCCCCAGCCCTTTGCTGGGCTCAGGAGTGTGGTGAGCTGAGGGACGCTCAACCGATTTCTTTTTCCTCTCTTAATTTTCAGCCACACTCTGTTGCCTTAATAATAATAATAATAATAATATAAAATCAAAGGGAACATTCGCAAGGAAGATTGGTCCCCGGTTCAAGGCAACTGCTGCAGGTTTCATTGTAACCTGAGGGGCCGACGTGGACCCCCAGCCCCGGGGACGGGACGGGACGGGACAGAAGCACCGTCCCCTTTCTGCCACTGCAAAGGGCCTCGGCAGCAGGGAAAGATGGAGGGGGTGGCTGGAGCTTAGTGGAAACCATGTTCAGGAGCCCCACGGCAGTACAGTGAAAAAAAAGGAGAAAAATGTCTTTTTTGGAAAAGCAGGGGGAGCAAATAGTGCACGCTCCCATGGGAAATAGGTGGCATGGATGGGACGCGGATGCCCATGGCCTGCTTGAAAACGCTGGTGGCAACCAGAGCGATGCAGCGGCCACTGGTGGGGTTTGGTCATTCAGGTGCCTGTGCCTGGGAGACGCTCACCCCCATGCACCTCCCCAACCACCACCCCGTCCCGGGAGCAGCCAGGCACTGCTGCCCTGTGCTCAGTGTCCCCTCCCCAGTGACAGATAATCTCATTTCCTTAAAATCTGGAAAGCAAAAGGGGGTAAAACCAGTGCTTTCTGCACTCAGAGATGCTCTCGCTGCATCCCCAACTCCGCAGCCGACTAAACGTGTGTTCCCAGCCCCTGCCATCAGCCCCCGCCTTGGGTCGCTGCCATTCCCGGTGCGCTTGGGTCTTTTCACAGGGACTCGGGGCACCTGGGTGCCCAAAATCTGTCCCAGAGTGACAGCTGCTTGCCCAAAGGTGGGGTCTCCCTTCGCTTTCCGCAGAGGCACTGTGGAAGGATGGCAAGGGGCTCTGGCACCGATGCCACATCCCAGTTGTCCGATGGATTTTTGGATGGCCGTGGGGTGAGCAGCTCTGTTTTGGGGACAGCAAATCCTTGCTGGGGCCATTAGGGCATTTGGGGGTATAAGCGGGTGCTGGCTGGGTGGGAACGAACCCCTGCTTCCCCTGTGCCTGTGCAGCGTTGTCCCTGTTGCTGCTACCTTCTGACCGCTTTGGGTGATTTCAAGCAGATTTTTTATTCCTACAGGTTTTGTGTAAGTCCGGGTCTGGGGGAAGGTGAGGGAGGGGCCGGTGCCCTGCTGAGGGAAGGACTCACCCCATATTAGACACCAGAGAATCCACACCAGCCTCCTTTCCCCAGGGACGTGGCTGCAGCCAACCCAGTTTTGTCACTTGTCCCCACAGCGATCCCTTTCCGAAGGCCTCGGGTGTCGCGGGTCCCCATCCACGGGTGTCGGGGGGGGTCGGTTGGGGGTACAGACGGGACACAACGGGGTGGGCTGTTGCTCCTCGACCGGAGACCACCACCACGGAGGGGGGGG
>NW_010972742.1:5373886-5383162 GCF_000737465.1 Haliaeetus leucocephalus | reverse complement strand
CCCACCCCCTTTCCCTACCGCCCCCCCAGCCTTCAAACAGTCCCAGGGATTGGGGAATGGGCCCCACGCTGGGGTGACCCCCCCACACACACCCCAAAAGAGGAGAGGGCTGGTGTGACCTTCTCCCAGCAGCGGGGCTGCGGGGCGAGCGCCTGCCTTCACCTGCCCCCACGTCAGCTGGGGAGCTGCCACGTTTCGGGGCCTTTCATGGCAGCGGGGAGCTGCCAGTACTGGGGTCCACACTGGTGGGTAGGGTCGTCCTGCTGGGTGCTCTCAACCTGTGCCAGTGGCCCATGACACCCTGAAAAACATCACCAGGGGGTCACGCAGCCGAACCTGGGGGCAAGGAAAGGGTGTCACTGCCAGGAGGGCGAACCAGGGTCCCAACCCATGAGATCAGCCAGCAGCATTGCTTAAAAGCGGGATCAAAACCCTCTACACACTGGCTGCCCCCGTGGCTCAGCCTCGACTCTTCTGAGCTATGGGGCAGCACCAGCTCCAGCCCCCCAACCGCCCCGGGAGGGTGCCTGCAGGGTTGGTGCAGCTATTACCTCCAGCTCCCTGGGGCTGCGGTAGGCCTTGTTGCACACTTGCGGGACCAGAGGAGTGATTTGGGACTAAAATCCCATCTTTTCTTCTCCTAGATCACAGCGCAGACTGGCTCCCGCCCTCACTGAGCCAAACTGGATTTCAACCGGTGATCTGTAAGGTGAGACGCTGCGTCCCCCTGCTCCGTCCCCGGGCTGTTCAAGACCACGCGGGGCCACCGAAACTGCCTAAGCTGCCATAGAAAAGGTTTTGTGTCTAATGGGATATTTGCCAGCAAATTCAAGCCACGAACACTATATATTTCTTTATTTGTAAAGGTGTTTGAAGTCCTTGAATTTACCCTTCGGCCACCTTAAATCTAGTTTCTAATCCCCAGCGCAGTTAATCAAATCCACAGTGGCTTGAATTATGAGATGTCTGGGGGGGATTTATAGCTTGTATTGCTGATTATACCTTGACTTTATTATATTGCAAATATCTAACTTATGGTCACGGCTGAGATTTACAATCCTCAGGTAGGTGCTTAGGATAACTTTTAGCAACTCCACATGTAATTGGAGGTGACTGATGGGGCTGTCGTCACAGATAAACATGTAATCTGTAAAACGTTAAGACAGGAGAAGAAGTGGCAGAGTAGGTGAAAAGGGTGGGTCAGTCTTAAAAAAATAAAAATATGACTGGGTGTACTGCTGAGTAAGGCTTTGGGATGCCTGGTCTGGCTGAGGCATCCCTGCCCAAGAAGGGATTTTGGGCTTGTTGATCTCCAGAAAATACCAGAATTTAGATCTTTGTTCCTTCTTGCTCTCAGCTGAAGGTTTTTAGGGTTTGAAATAGTCCTGGGGAGGGTGAAGGGGTGATAAATAGAAATTGGGGGGGACATGGCACCTGCGGCTCTTTCAGACCTGACCGGTGGTTTCTCCCCTGTCTTGGAGGAGCAGCGAGTCCTGCGCGGGCACGTGCCCCTCAGCCAGCATGACAAGCGAGGTGGTGGAGAATGAGTTTGAGTTTTACTCCAAAGCAGAGAAGTACTGGAAGGATGTGCCCGCCACGGTGGATGGCATGCTGGGAGGCTATGGCCACATCTCCAGCATCGATATCAACAGCTCCAGAAAGTTCCTGCAGAGGTTTCTGCGGGTAGGTGGCACAGTCTGTCATGCTCCCAAAGGCCCATCCTTCTCCCAGCACAGAGCTGGGCTCTTCCTTCTGAGTTGCTCCATGGGATCCTCTGTTGCGTGTGTGCTGGGAAAGCTTTGCCCTGCAGTGGGTCCCCCATACCCCAGTCTTGCCCACATGGTTGCCCCATTTCTCCTCTGTGGGTACCTCGCAGTGGATTCAGCCCCTCATGGTTGTTGTTCCAGGATGGCCCCAACCGGACAGGGACAACCCGTGCTCTGGACTGCGGGGCGGGCATTGGCCGGATCACCAAGCGGCTGCTGCTGCCCCTCTTCAAGACGGTGGACATGGTGGACGTGACGGAGGACTTCCTCACCAAGGCCAAGAGCTACCTGGGAGAGGAGGGCAGGCGGGTGCGCAACTACTTCTGCTGCGGCCTCCAGGACTTCAGCCCTGAGCCAAACTCCTACGACGTCATCTGGATCCAGTGGGTCATTGGTGAGGGTTGCTTTGCTTGCGGGGTCTCGCCAGCCTGTCCTCCATCCAGCTTCCCCCAAGGGGGAGGTGCCCCACGCACTGGGGAGTGCTTTGGGCAGGAGAGCTTGAGGTCTGCATTAAAGATGAGCATCACAGCACGGGTGGGAGGCCGAGTTGGGGACCTACCCTCCGTGGGCACTACAAGGGCATTGCACTATGGGGTCTTTTCCCCCAAGTCCTTGGAGACCAGGGCAGAGGTGTGGGTTGGATAGAGCCTGTGGGACACAAGTTGGAAACCTCCAAACTAAAGCTTTCACCTGCAAACGGCTCCAGTATTTGGCTGCCTGGATCCCAACTGCAACCTCCCAGTCTCCTCCCCTCCTCCTGTGCCCGTCACCCCATGCCCTCTAACCCCCCCTGCTCTGCCCCTCCAGGACATCTCACTGACAACCACCTCTCCGACTTCCTGAAGCGTTGCCGTGCTGGCCTGCGGCCCAACGGCATCGTGGTCATCAAGGACAACATGGCTCAGGAGGGCGTGATCATGGACGATGTGGACAGCAGCATCTGCCGGGACCTGGACGTGGTCCGTAAGATCATCCGCCGAGCTGGGCTGCACCTCCTGGCCGAGGAGCGCCAGGAGAACTTCCCCGATGAGATCTACCACGTCTACACCTTCGCCATGAGATGAGGGCGGCCGGTGGTGGGAGAAGGTCTCTCCAGGGCCAGCTCAGAGCACGGGCCAGCACGGTGGTTCCTGCCAGGGCCGGGAGGGGTGAGGACCGTGCCTTCACTGCGGGGTGGTGGACGGCAGCGAGGGTGTCACGACTCCCTCTCTCCGGGGCTGGTGGCAAGGATGGGGCTTTGTCTTCCAAGTTGCTGCTGTTTGTGAAAAGAGGTGTTTGCCAAATACATTTTCCTGCTGTTGCACTTCCGCACGTGGGCTTTGTCAGATGCAGCGTTGGCTTGATGCTACCTTTGGGGGCTCTGTACAGGAGCAAGAGGCCTGCTCTGTGGGCACCAGCAGGTTGCTGACTGCAGTCACACACAGCTCCTGTTAGTGAGCAGGAGCTCAGAGCACCTCTGTGAGGGTCTGGGCTCCCTTCCTTGCTTGGGTGTTTGACCCTTGCCCACTCTTGAACTTGCTGCTGTTCACAGCAACAAGCTGGGCAAGGCAAATGGGAGAAATCTCTGCCATTTCCCTGGGGTGGGTTGGGGAGGCAACACCAGGTTCTGGGGCTTCATGCAGGCCTCTCCTTTAAACCCAGGAGCAGGTCTCCCACACATGCAGAAAAAAGGGAGGCGGATGCAATCCTGGGTCCCCCACATCCTCCAGGGTTAGAGGTAACTCAGACAAAGCCCTGCAACCCTGGGAGAGAGCTGGTGTGCTCTGGGCATTAATGGGGAACCTGCTCTGAACTGCCCCCGGACCCCCCCCCAGCCCATTACCACAGACTCACATGATGCCCAGCACCTCCTGCTTGAATGCTGCAACACTACAGCTGCTCTCCCAACACCCTACACCATCTCCCAGCTTTGAACACTCCCATCTCCTCCTTGGCCATAACCATGTTGTTTTGCCCAACTCCAGCCACTGGCTTGTGCCAGCCTAACCCAACATGACTTGGCCAGCACTGGCACGACTGTTTGCCAGGTGGGCGAGCCAACAGGCAGACCCCAACTGCAGCCCATCCCTCCAGCCAAGCTCACACGTGATTCCACCCATCCCTGCAGAGCCATCTCCTCCACCCCATCTCTCCTGCAGAAGAAACAAGCCCCTTGTCATTATTACAAAAGGCCTCATTTAATTGCTCATTTCCCATTCCAGACACCAGGGGAATATTTGATCACATTATTATTATTTTTAAACATCAATTCATCAAGATGTATAGCTCCAGTTCTACAGGGTGGGAGAAGGTAAAACTCAGATGCTGCCAGGAAGGCAATGGGGGGAAGACAACCCTTCTGCAGCTAAACTGCCAGTGGATCCCAGATCCACCTGCTATAAACTGTACCTACTCAGAATAGGTTTTTTTTCCTCTTTTCATCTTCTTCTGCATCTGTCCCCCATGACAAACAAAACCCAAAACAACAAAAACGTGGGGAGCTCAGCTCTGTGGCCAGTCTTTGGCATGTCACGAGGAAGCAGATGCCTAGAAGGGGAGACAGACAGCTGTGGCAAGGCTGGGACACAGGACCTCTAGAGTTTGGAGCTTCCAGTAGCAGCTTGGAAAGAAAACCCCGAGTGCTGCAACTTCTTGTTCCTGGGAAGGAGGCACTGGAGACCAACGTCCTCGGAACAGTCAGCAAGGGAAAGAGCAAAGGAACAGGGAGGGAGGCACAAGGCTCTCAGCAGAGTTAACTGCCTGTTCCTCATCCTTGCACAGGGAAAGCACCACAAAGCTGAGAAACATCCATTTGTCTGTTTTAGAGCCCAGCACCTCCGAGATGTCCTTGGACAGTCCTCCGTGCCAAGAGGATGGGGTTCTCCCAGCAGAAACTCAGAGGGTGCAGAGCAGCCAGCCACCACTGCCAGCCCTGCTCTCCTTCACCCTCGCCCCTGGTTTCAGAAGCTCGCGTGAGCGAGGAAGGCATCCACATCCGCAGGGAGATGCTGGACCTGCCTCCACCACAGCTGCTCCCACCACCAGGACAAGAGGCAGGAAACCAGGACACTGATGCCAGCACACTCCTAGCACAGGGAACACCTCTTCTCCCAGCACCCCAAGGCATCTCACAACTCCGCCGGTCACCTAAGGCACTGCTTCACCCACCCCAGACCTGGCAGGGCTGCAAAGAGAAGGGACAAGCTGCCTGTCCAGTCACACCACTCCAGCTGCCCCACAACCCGCCAGGACTTTTCTTAAAATCCACACAAACCAGCCCTCTGCCCAAGTGTCCGGGTCCCCAGTGTCCAGGGGCTTTCTTCACCCCCAGGGAGCCACAGGGCTCTGTCTGCCTCCCCACAATGTGCCCCAGAGCAATGAGGCCTCCACAGACTTGCACGTGGTATCATGCCCAAAAAAGCATACCCCCCAAAACACAGCAGAGAGGGACACTGTGGGCAGCACTGGCCAAGCCATGGGCATGTGGACAGCAACACCTCTTGCAGCAGAGAAAACTGGCCCAGAGCAGAGATGTGGTGGCTGTAGGAGCACCACAACTGTGGAGGGAGGACACGGAGAGGCATTAGTCAGGCTCAGAGGTCCTCGTGCCCAGCAGCAGTGTGGTCAATGAGGAGGTACCACTTCAGCCTGTCTGGAAGAGGTAGAGCCTTGATTTTAACATCTACTGGCCATGGTTTAAGGCGCTGCCGAATAAACACCCTGCAGAGATGTTTCAATGCCTGTGGGGAGCGCTCCAGCTGCTTCAGAGAGCAGAAGAGAGTCCTGATCTTCTCCCCATGATACCTACAACTGCTGGTGTTGACCTCAAAGTTGCTGGGCAGCTGGATGGCTTGTGAACTGGCCATCATGAGCTCCAGCAGAGTCTGACCCTTCTGGATGAGGTCTGTAGAGAAGCTGTCATCTTCGGAGACGCTGAGGTGCGAGCAGAGGCACTCGAAGACGATGTGGAAGCCTGACCAACACGAGGGACCATGGAGGGAGCAGTTGTAGGCAGCACCTGACTCCAGCAAGAAACGCAGCAGTGGGAAGTGGCGTTTGAAGCTTTTGAAGCAGAGGTGAGTGAGGGACTCAGGGGCCGGGCACTCACTGGGGTTGGCACCATGGGCCAGCAGCAGCTGTGTGACACGAAAGCAGAAGCGATTGATCACCTGTGCCTCCTCAGTGCTGCTGCATACCATTTCTCCCAGCAGGAAGATAACATAGGTGAAGACCGTGTCACCATCTTTGGTGGTGGCCCTGACGTCTGCACCTGGAGGAAGGGACAAAGAATGTAACTGGCATTGCAGACAATGAGACCAGGACAGTGCTAACTCTGGCACTGCTAGGCTTTACTCTTGCTGAAGTGGGAACATAAAGGAGTTGGGAGGGCAGTGCCCAGTGCTGTACAAAGAATCAGCCAGCGCTAGGCCTGGAGAGATTGTGTGCAGAGAGGGGAGAAGGTTGCCCTTACCTCCTTCCAACAAGAGATGGATGCTCTCAGTGTTGTGGATCTGGACACCGTCACTGCTGGCCAGGGCGTGCAACAGCGCTGTTTTTCCTGCAATGCAGCCATCGGTCAGTCAGATGAAAATAGGGTGACACCCCAAACGGCAGGAAGGAAAACAATCCACCCCACCAACCAGGTGGCCAAACATGGGATGAGACAACCCTTCTACTTCTGGCAGGCTTCCGCCATCCCCATGATGGTGCACAGCTGTGGGGACATGGTCACAGGCCACATGTGCAGGGCTGTTGGTGGCCCCAGAGGGCATGTGTGCCACGGTACAGTGAGTTTTAGAGCATATGGGCACCACGGGGATATGGAGGCACAGCCCCATCCCATTTCCCAGGGACTGTGCGGAGCTGGTTTCAGCCCCCTTCTACACCTGACACAGCCAGCATACAAAGAGAAAACACAGAGCACCAGGGAGGTTCTGCAGCCTGCACCCAAATTCCAAACCAGTTTGTAACCAGAGAGCACTTGCAGCAGCAAGACGGAAAGACCCGGACCCCATGCCCTGCTCTAGCCCACTCATGATGGCCAACTGCTGGGAGAACCCAGGCTGGGGGAGCTGGACAGGGCACACAGACCATTTTTGTCAGCTGCGTTGACATCAGCTCCCAGCTGAAGCAGCCGCTGGAGGCATGGCAACCGCTCGGGCTCCTCACTGGCCAGGTCGAGAGGACTGCTCTCATGGATCTGCATAGAGCAAGAGGAAAAAAAACCCCAAGTATTAAAGACTATTTGTGAGTGCCTCCAGAGAGTCGCTACTGGGGCTTCATCATGGCCAGCATAAGAGCATATTTCAACCCATCCCCCCAAAATCAAAGTGAACCTTCCCCGGTGTATCCACAGGGAAAGGTTTGTCTACCCCAGCCTTCTCCCACCTATCACTCCATGGCAGAGGCAGGTTTGCTCAGCCAAAGGCACCCTGAGCTTCTGCCACAGCATCAGAACACTACAGGCAACAGGGACAGGAGGTCACCAAGGGGAAGCAGTGGGAAGTGGGGAGCATGGAGGGCTGTCCCCACACTCCAGTCCCTTGCAGCTAAGTCTCAATGGGGCGCAGCTTGGCTGTGCCCAGGCAGCTAAATCCGTACCCGGTCTCTCCGGTTGATGTCGGCCCCGTGGTGCACCAGGAGCTCCACCATATCCGGCTGGTTGCGGAGCACTGCGATGTGCAGGGGGGTGTAGTAGGTGACTGGATCTGAGGACAAAAACACAAGAGTCAGAAAGAACTAAGGGCTTTCCCATAACGGCCCCAATACCCACCAAAAGCAGAAGGAGGCAGCTGGGGAGGGTCCCGAGAATATCATGATGCCCATGAAAACAGGACTGTCACAGACACCCCAGGTCCTGCTTTTGCAATGGCTCCATCTCTGGCAAAAGCCCTCAAAGCTGCAAACTGGCCCCCAAGCCCCTGGCCATCCCCCAGTCCATCACTGTGGCTGCACAAGGGCTGCCACAAGGCAGATCCATGCTATCCCAGCAAGGAGCGGGAATCTGAGCTGGCAGCACCCTCTCTTTCTGCCCCAGCTATCACTGTCTTCCTGGGCAGCTTCTCACCAGCTGGTTCCTCCTGGCCAGGCCCAGTCCCCTTCCCACCAGCCTTACCTTCAAAGCTGAGGTCAGCTCCAAACTCCAGGAGGATTTCTGCGGCAGGGACGAGCCCCAGCTCGGTGACCTTCAGCAAGGCATAGCTCACACCTTCCTGATAAAACGGGGAGTGAGTCTCCCGCTCCAAGACTCGTCTCACAGCCGAGAGCTGGCTCCTGTCATTGCCCAGACAGGCAGGGCTTAAGACACACAAAAACAACCAGTTAATCAGCTGAACGGCACATGTCTCAGGGGTGTGCAAGGGTCAGTGTAGCACCAGAGAAGAAGAAAAATCCCTAGTCTCCCCTCTTGTCACATAACCACCAGGTCTCTAATCTGTTGGCTGTAGGGTTAAGCAGCAGCATCAAGGTCACAGCTGAACCTCAGTCTAGGTTTTACTGCCATGGGTCAGCCAGAAAGGGCTGCTCCTGGGGAGCGTACGTAGTCCCTGTGTTTGCTCTGCTCCGCTCCCACGTTCCCAAAGAATAGTGGCAAGACTAAGGTTTGTGGGATGAGCTGGGGTTTGTTCCCAGCCAGTGCTGTGTCTGACCTCGGCCGCATCACTGAGCTCCAGCCATCACCCCCTAAAACACCAAATGGGCGTTTAGCCCCAGAGCTTTGCTCACAGCCCCATCTAGTTACCTCTCAAGGGTGCTCTGCTGTTCCGCATCCTGTATCGCCAGCAACCCCAAGATCTCGTCTACCAGGGGCTGATACTCGAAGATGATCCTGCGGAAGCCGTGCAGGAAAGGCATCGTGCTCTGCTCTGCGCACAGACTGTCCAGGGACCTCCAGCATGGCAGTGGTGTCTTCCCCCACGCAGGACTCTGGTGGACAGACCCTGGCGCTGCCTGGTTTCCAAAGGCTTTTTCCTTCCTTTTAAAACAAACAAGCCTTTCTAGCAGTTTTGCACTTAGAAAAAACCCGCAGCCTTCCTCCCTCCCTGCTTATGCATTTCTAAAAGGCAACAAAGATCAGCGCAATGCTCTCCTCCCACACACCACGGAGGTGCATTCCAATTATCTCCCGCACGCAGAGCCGCAAATTGGAGTTATCTGGGCGCAGGAAGAAAACACGCCAGGCGGAGCCCAGGCTCAGGGCAAACCCCCTTTGCAGAGGCTCTGCCGCAAGCCCCCACACACTGGGGGTGCCAGGGAGAGGGCAGCCAGAGCGGAGAGGTGCTCCGGGGTTGCCTGTGACCAGCAGACCCCTGCCTGGGGGAAAAGCAGGGCTGGAGCAGCCCCCGCAAGGCCGGGGGCCCCGTAACCCCCCCGCGACCCCCAGCAGCCAGCGCGGGGACCTCCAGCGCACAGGGCGGCAACCCCAGGGAGGGGACCGAGAGGCCCCTAAATCTCACCGCAACCCACGGGGGGCAAGCGCAGAGGCCTATAAACCCCTCAGCACCCCCGGGGGGGGGGGGGGGCGGAGGCGCGC
>NW_010972742.1:5373620-5373876 GCF_000737465.1 Haliaeetus leucocephalus | reverse complement strand
GGGATGGCCCCAGCGGCCCCTAACCCCGCCGCACCCCACGGAGCGAATCCCCGGAGCTCCGGGAGTGCCCGCAGGGCCCCCAAACTCCACGGGAAGGGGAACCGGAGACCCCAGCAACCACCCTCCCCTCACAGGAGCCGCCCCGGGGCTGAGACCGCCACGACTCGCCGCCCCTCACCTTCCCCGGCGCCGCCGCCGGAAGCGGAAGCCGCCGGTTGTGCGGGGAGGGGCGGGGGCTTCGTTGGGAGGGGCGGGG
>NW_010972742.1:5367504-5373321 GCF_000737465.1 Haliaeetus leucocephalus | reverse complement strand
ACCCCCCGGGCACCCACCCGTGCACAACTTCTCCAACCCTCCCCCCAGATGTGCACAGCTGCTGGCACGCGCGCCGTGCACACCTGCAAACACGGAGGCACCCACGCAAGTGCACAAGCTAGTGCCCAGGCGAGGTGTGCACGCACGCACACCTATGCACGTAGCTGCATCCCCCCCCCCCGGGCCCCGGGGTGGCTTCAGCTCCGGCTCTGCCACTCGTGGGGGGTGGGCGATGTGTTCGTGCAACCTCACGCACCAGCCCAGTTCCCCATCCAGCACCCTGCCCTCCCGGGAGCACCCACTGCCACTGGGGATACTCACCCAGGAGGGGCTGGGGGTGCTGGGGAGGTGCCACCGAGTGGCTGTGACCCCCCCAGAACTCGGGGGGTTCGGGGGGCTGCTGCCCGCAGCACACTCGGACCCTCTCCTGCCAAAAGAGCTGCTGGAGGAAGCGTTAGCCCAAAATTTATTGGTATTATTATCATCATCATTATTTTTATGATTATTCTGGTGGAATTTCCAGACGCGGGGAGCTCCGGAGAACCAGCAATAACTGAAGCCGCCTTGGGTTTCCTATTTACGTATTTATTTTATTCTGGTGGAGCGCTTCCAGATTTCAGCAGGCAGCCGTGGCCCGGGGGCAGAGGGGGCGAGGAGGCCGTGCCAGTTGGGCATTTTTCTGACATGCTGTCACGCTCCCCCCTCTTCCCAACCCTTCCCATCCCCACACAAAGTGGGGTGTCATGGCAGGGGACCCCAATGCCCGCAGCCCCCAGGCCCCAAGCCTGCCTTCATGGCAGGGCAGTGGGTCCCAAGTCCTTTGCAGAGTGGCTGCTGGCTCTGGTGCCACGGGGAATTGGTGCCATGCGGTGGCACCTTGCTGGGCAGCTGGCATGGACCCCCCCCTTGCAGCCCAGTAGCCCCCATGGGTGGGGTTTGGGGGGGCATCATCCTTGTACCATCCTGAGTGGGGGTGGAAATAATCCCGTCCAAGTGCCCTGGGCAGGGACAGGAGGGGAAAAGCAGCAGGAGGAGCAAAAGGGAGTGAGGATTTCTCCCTTCGCATGAAGGTTGCTTTATACCCATATGAGCTGGCTTCAAACCAGCGCAGCTCAGCCAGGGGGACCCCTCATTGGGTGGGCTGGGCAGCCGAGACCCTCACTCCAGTCCTGAGTGCCTCCTCGCTGCTGCTGGTGCCTGGGCAAACCCTGGACCCTCCTGGCCTGGGTAAAGCCTAAACCCTCCGTGGTCCAGTAAAACCCTGGATCCTCCGCAGCTGGGGTGGCAGCACCGGGTGCAGTCACTGTCCCCAGCTGCGTGGCACTGGTGGGGACTATGCAGGGTCCCACCCTCCATCAGACACCGTTTTGGGGGGAACACCCCCTGCAGTCCCCACCCTTGACTGGGAAAAGAGGGCTGGTGGGTGTAGGTCACCCCATTGCCACCTCTGACCCCAGCCGTGTTGGCCCTGGGGAGGAGAGGTGACCCCAAAGGGCCCCACCAGCCCAGCCGTACCCCCATGAGCCCCCACCCCAATAACCCCCCTGGCTGCAAAGGAGGCTTTGGGGGTGCAGTGTGGGGCCAAACCCGGCTCAAAACCAGCCCTGGGAGGTGTCAAACCCAGAGAGCCAAGGGCTGAAACCCTTCCCTGGCCATCAGCGTGGGAGGGTGAGGGAAGGGTGAGGGGCTGGGCACATGGGAGCCCTTCCCCGGAGCATCCCTGCCCTGGTCCTGTCATGGCTGTGCCAGGAGCCACGGCGTCCAGAGAGGTGACTCCCCATCCCCACATTTCTTGGGTGAAAAAATCTGGTTTGCAAATAGGGACATCGTTGGTGCGGTCGGCTGGGGTGCTCGAGTGCCCGGCTAAAATAACAGCGTCGGGATCTGCCCCCTTCCTCCCCATCGCCTTGGCGGGGCGGACTAGGAAGAATGCGAGTTGGCTATCCATCAGGGAGACAGAGCAACAGCCAGCCGAAGAAAGAGGGGCATTTTAGGAGGAAAGCCAGGGAAATTTGATCATTAAGAAATCCTCCTGGCTGTCTGGGGGAATTTAATTAAATTGCTGGAAAGGGCTGTAAGCACATCTGGATCCAATATTTGCAGTTTTGTTTTTTTTTTTTTTTTTTTTTTTTTTTTTTTTTTTTTTTTTCAGTTCACTCTTTTCCCATCTCGCTGTTGAAGGAGGGGGGGAATAAAAGGGAAATAGCAGAGCCACGGAGTATTGGTTCATCTGGGACTGGGATTCCTGGCAGGGAAAGAAAGAGAGGGAGAGAAAGAAAGAGCAAGAGAAAGAGGCAGAAACAGAAGGAATAAGAAAGCTGGGAGAAAAAACCTTCACCAAGGGCCTGGCTGGGGTGTTTTATAATGCCACTGACTGCAGAGACAAGGAGCTAGGAGGGAATGGGGGGAGTTGTGAGAGCTGGAGGGGAGAGGAGGAGGAAAGGAGCTAGCCCAGGGCACGCTGCGCTTTCGGGGTCTGGCAGGGATGGAGGGAGAAAGAGGAATTGCTCAGCGGATAGGGAAATACCATTCCTAGCCGGGACCCTCAGGACAGGGCATGGAGGGACTCCTCCAGCAGGTCTGTCACCCGGCTGTCACCCCTGCGGGCAGCGCTGCCCTGAGCCCTGCCCGTCCTGATGCCCTTGGTGCGGGGGGCAGGATGGGGATGCTCTGGTCCCCAGCTCCAGGCAGGACACGGGGCTGGGCACGGCTCCGATTTAAGCAGATGGGGCAGGCAGCCCTGCTTCCCCAGCACCGGGGAAGGGACTGACCCCCAGCCACCCGCCACAAGAGCCAGTCAGGCACCATCAAACCCCCACCATCTCCCATACTCTACTCCTTACTATCTCTTTACTCTGTACATCCTCCTTACAGTGGAGGAGAGGTGCATCTCCATCATAAGAAAAAACCTTCCACCCATTGGGGACATGGGTAAGGCGGTCCAGTTTCTCTGCACGATAATATCCATAGGGCCAGATTTGGTGAATATTAAGGAAAACGAGCACCCGGGTACTGAAAGGAGCGGCACGAGCCCAAGCAGTGCTCCAAGGATGCTGCACCGTCCCACCCCAGCCACCGCTGCTGTTTCAGGGGTGAGGAGGAGGGCTGGGGCTGGCAAAGCACGTCCGGATCCGTGCCGTGGTGAACGCTGTGGAAGCGTGAGATGTTATCACAGCATGAGAGAAATATCAGGAAACCCCTAGGAGGACACAAAGCGAGAGAACCAAAAAATATCTTTTTTTTTTTTTTTTTAAGAGAGGAAGAGGAAGGACTGGCAAACAGAAACGCATTCATCCCAAGGGCTGCAAACTGCAAACCTGGCAGGCTCTGGCCAGCCGGACCCTCATCCCAAGGAGCTTGGCATGGTCCTGCCAGTTCGATGCCGCTCTGGTTCATCAGCCCAACAGCTCTGGCTCAGCAAAGCCAGGCTCTGAGCACAAACCCACTCAGCAAAACCCAGGCACTCAGTGTCAGGCAAAGCAAACCCGCTTGGCTTCGTCTCCAAACCACCCGTGCTTTGCCCTAAGCATGGCCAAGAGTCACCTTGCCAGCTCCAAGGTCCAGTTTTAATCATTTAAAACACATTTTTTACCAAAAAAAAAAAGAGAAGAGCTTGCACAAGAGAATTAGGAAATGCCAGGAGGGTGGGTTTCAAACACTGGGTCTCACTTCAGATGCCTTGTGTGGCTGGCGGAGTTAAAGAAAAAAATGATGCTGAAAAAAAAAAGAGGCAAATCCTACAGCTAAAAAGGAAATTGCATTAATACAGATTGTTTTATTTAAAAAAAGCAAACCCTGACCTCTACTTCAAAAAAGTCATTAGACATTCTCCTTCTGAAAGGCCGACAGGGGATATTACTGAAAGGCCAGTTAATTTCTCAATGACTTACTGTTCTTGCTCTGCTCATGGAAATGTGTAAAGAGTCGGAGGGTAATTTAAGGCACCCTGCAGAAAGGTGTGTAAATCTTTGCATGTCTAAAGAAACTTTACCAGACCACTAGGATTGGGAAAAAAGAAAATGCTTGCCCTCTTTTCTTTTTTTTTCCTTTTTTTTTTTTTTTAACTTTCCTTTGGAACTCTGATCCCCTTTGATCATAAAAAAGGTCATATTTCACCCCAAAAAATATCAGCAATCACAGGGCCCGAGGAAGTGCGAACCCAAGGGGGTTTCACCGACGATTATTCCCTCCATTTAATTATTTAATGCCGTGAACTGAGGGAAAGCCGTCTCCCCTGGAAAAGCCAGACAGTTCAAGAATAAGGTCTGGCCCCGAACAAGGAGGAGGAAGAGGGTTATAAATGGGGCTGGGGCTGCTCCATCCCCCCCTCCCGCCCTCGCCCCTTCATGGGCCAAGACCAGCCGCCCCACAACCTCCCCAAAATAATCACCGCAAGATGTTCCCAGCCTCTGGGGCCAAGGGGGAAACACTGGGGGAAGGAGGGAGGTCCTCACTGCCGCAGCCCCCCGCTGCCAGCCCCGACCAGTTGGGGCACATCCCTCATGGGTCACTGTCCTCCAAGGGGATGTCTCTGCCCCCCAGGTTGGTTCTCAAGTAGTTTTTCTTGAACATGGTGTCATCCCCAGTCTGGGAAGGGTCTTGTCCCCGCAGCCATGGTGGAAAAAAGCAGGATAAAGCTGGTGTCTGGCCGAGAAGGGGTGACACGGGGCTGTGCTGGGGGTCCCAGGGCCCCGTGGTCCCAGGGGTGATGCAGGCATCTCCCCTGCTGAGAGCACAGGGCAGCCAGGAGGGCTGATGGTAATATATGCAATCTATATTCTAATATATGCATTCAGTGCATAACTGCAGTGCACAGCATTGCCCTGGCACCGCACGCCGCCGGGGACCCATCCGGCTGGGTGCTGGGCGGAGGTAAAACACCCATCCATGGGGAGCAGCCCCTGGGGAAGCAGGAGCAGAAAGCAGTGTGACACCAGCCCGTGATTTACACGGCCAAGGGGAACAGGACCAGACGCCGGAGCTGACTCCAAAAGTGGCCCTAGGGCCAATAAATTGGGCTAATAGGGCCAATAAATGGACCCCCCCAAAAAAGGAGGGGGGAAGGGAGGTTGGGCTGGCTTGTTTGCACACTCGAGGAGCCCCCCGTGGAGTCGAAGAGAGCCAAAATCTGCCTTCAGCTACACCCCTTCCAAGCTGGAGAGCTCTGGGAAGCTGCTTCCCCGTCAGGAAGATCAGATTTGGCAGCACTGGCTGGCTTAAAAATCTGCACGCCTCCAACTTGAAGGGGAAGAGAGCGCAAGAAAAGCTTTCGACAAATGTTAAAATAACTCAGCCAGGGGTTTGCCTCCCTCGGCTGCGCTGGAGCAGGGATGTTTATGAGCTCAGAGCTGGGCTGCAGCGGCCGATCTCGCTCGGAGATTTCGCGTCGAACCCTGCGAGCGCGCAACCCCGTCCATATGTGCCTGCAGCGGCGGGCAGAAGAGCACGCTGGAATCAAGGGGAAGAAATAATAACTGTTAACCTTTTCGATTTCTGCTCATCGCCCCGAGCCCAGCCCTCGCCGGACACCAGCAACCAGCCCCAGCCGCTGGCTCTGCCCCCCTCCCTCCCACCGCCTCCTCCCTGTATATATGCATCTATGTGTATAAATATATATATAATTTTTAAAGAGGAAAACCTCCTTTTTTCCCTCTCCCGGTGGCTGGTTTTCATTAGGGAGGTTTCTTTCTAACCCCAAGGGAAGCAGCCTATGAGTTTTTAACTGTGGTGCAGGACGTAATTATCTCATTAAGGCGAGAGAGCCAGGCTTTTCCCAGGAGAGGTGACCTTGCTCCGGGGTTGATGGGGACCGGGAAG
>NW_010972742.1:5367257-5367494 GCF_000737465.1 Haliaeetus leucocephalus | reverse complement strand
CGGGACGGGGACGAGGGGCCGCCCCGCTCGGCTCGGAGCAGGGGCGTTTGTTTGAACAGCTCCAGAGCAAAGAGCAGGGGAAGAAAGTTTGGGCTGGGAGCGTGGTTTTTTTCCCCAGACGTCAGCACAAGGCGGAACAGGGGCTGGGGAGGGAGCCGGACTCAGAGGGCAGCCGTGATTTTTATTTTTTTCCCCATTTTTAAAAAAAATTATTATTATAATTTTTTTCTTTTTTTT
>NW_010972742.1:5291472-5367236 GCF_000737465.1 Haliaeetus leucocephalus | reverse complement strand
ATGGGGTGTCCCCGCCGTTCCCCCCCGCCCCGGGCCGGGCTGCGGAGCCGGCGGCCGGTGAGCAGCGCCGGGCACCGCGGACAAAGAGGGTGGGTGTCCCCCCCCATCGAGGGGTTGGGGGGGACGACTGGGGGAGCGGGTGGAGGCGAGGGGTGACCCCCTCACACCCCCAGTCGGGATGAGCTGAGAGGGTGCCGACACCCCGACGGCTGGGGCAGAGGGACACACCCCCCCCCGCATCGGGGGGGACAGGGACGTCGCACCGGGGGGGCTCAGGGACACCCCACCGGCGGAGAGGGACACTGCACCGAGGGGGGAGGGACCCCGCACCGGGGACAGGGGGGCGCGGGGGGCCCGCACCGAGGGGAGGGACCGGCCGCCTCCCCGCCGCCACCGGAGGTGCCGGGTGCGGGACGGTCCCGGGCAGCCGGTGCGTCCCGGGGCTGCGAAGCCTGCGGGGTCCCCTCTTCCCCTGGGGGTCCCCGCTTCGTTTTTCGGGCCATGGGGGACCGGGACGCAGCGGATCCTCTCCCGGTGCCCGCCGTAGCGCGTCTCCGAGCCGGTAGCACCGGCAGCAACGGGGACAGAGCCGGGACTGGGAAAGGGGGACGGGGGATCCACCCGGGACCCGGCTTCGTGGCGCTCGGTTCTGGCAGGAGGGGCGTTTTTAACGGGACATCCCCGCCTGCCCCCGGGGGGCTCCGCGGCTGCCGCCCACACCGGGCAGCCCGCATCCCTCCGTGCCGCTCCGCCGGCCCCGGCGCATCCCGGCTCCGGTGCTCGGGGCGAGGAGGATTCGCCCCATCCCTGCGGCAAAACCCCGGTCCGGGGACACCCGACAGCCCCCAGACCCCCCCCTCCCCGTAGCCGGGTGTCCCCTCGGGGCACAGAGGCGGCGGAGGGGAGATGGGGCAGGAGGAGAGGGGAGGCAGAGCGGGGGGTGGATGTGCAACCCCACTACCTCCCCACGGCCCGGGCCGTGGTGCCCACCCCGAGGGGACCCTGGGGGTGGCATCCCCCAAACCTGCCCCCTCCCGCCCCTGCTGGGTTTTGGTACCCCGAGCTTGTTTTCTGCGGCCCCTGGAGCGCAGCTCTGGGGTGCTGATGGCCCTGCCGAGGGTCTGACCAGTGCCTGGTCAGGGGTCCGCAGCCCACCCGGGAAACTGTGCCGGTGAAGGGGGCTCAGCCCACCCCAGAGGCTGCCCAGACCTGCAGTGAGGGGCTCCCAGTGGGAACCCGTGCTCCCTTGCAGGGTGCTCTCTCTGTACCCTCCCGCAGCTCCCACGTTGCGTGCGGGTCTGAAGCATCTTTCTCCCACCCACATCTCGCTCCCTGCACAACCTTCTTCCTCCATGGGGAAGCCCCCACCGAGCCCCCAACCTGCCTCTGCTTGGGATGCTGAGGGCTGGGTGAGGCTGGGCGCTGCTTTCTGGGGTGGTATCTGGTATTTTCGGCGTTATTTCCCATCCTCCCTCCCCTTCCTTTGGGTTTTGTTTGTACTTCTTGCATTGCCTTTGGGACTGTGGGGAGGTTTTTGCCTGCTGATGGGACCATATGGGGGGACAGTATGCTGTGTGGGATCAGTGCAGCTTTTGGAAAGACAGCCCAGCCCACAGCAGCCGGCTTGTCTCACAGGGCTGTTTGCAAAACAGCAGAGAAACTGTCACCCTGCTGAGCTTCTAACGCGCCCCAAAGAAGCTCAGTGGGGACTCGGGGTGATGCAAGTACCAGAGAGAGAGAGGCAAGGGGGCTGGCTGATCCCCACAAGCCCATTTTTCACCCTAAAAGCCCACTCCTCCTGGGGCAGAGGCCCTGTGAGGTTTGGCCCTCTGATCCCAGCACCACTGGACCACAGGGAATATTTCCCATTAGCACCTGTTTCGGCAAGGTTGCAGGGATGAAGACACCATCAGCATCTGGGATTCTCCAACAACCCATCCAGGAGTGGAAGCATTTCTCCCCCCCGATCCCACCTGGAGAGAGAAATACCTGAGTGACGGGAGCAGCGGGCAAAAAGAGAACAAGGAAACAGAGAAGAAAACCTGTGTGCATGCAAACATTGACTTGTGAGATCTGTTAGCCACTGCCACTGCCTAAACTGGGATGCAGTTTCCTAAATTGAGATGGGGAGATTCTAAATACCGGGCAAATGCCCTGCCTTTGTGAGCATCAGCTTTTTGCTACACATCTGTGATGCTTTCAGCATCAGCGTGATGACAGCAGAGGAACTTTTACTGGTAACGTTATCTTTTATTGGCATCCTAAAGTAAAACAGCCTCTCAGCATTTTCTCTCGTCTTCCTCTTCACCATTGTGGGGTTTTTCTGCCAGATTCAAGTTTGGAGCCCCACGGGTCAGTGGCAGCGGGTTTATTATCAATGCAAATGGATCCCGGTACCCGAGCGTCTCTCTGCGGGATGCGGCTCTGCACTCCGGCTGCGAAGCCGTTATCGGGGTCATCATGCCAGCGGGTCGGAGGAAGAGCAGCCCCCAGCCTGCTGCGAAGCTGCTGGCACCCCCTCCGCCGGGCAGGGCTCGCCATGATCTGGGGGGCCGCGCTGGCAGAGCTGGCACAGGGATGCTTTAGGTTGTGCTCAGCAGACTGCGTCCTCCACAAAACCCTCTCCCCTTCCCCAGGCGGCTGCAGCAGGAGGAGGCTTCTCTTCCCGAGCTCGGCAGAGCTGGAGAAGCTCGGGGCAGGGTTTTATTCTTTGCAGAGAGGGATTCAACTTCTCCTTGCCCTCACCTCCCACCCTTGGTCCTGCAGCCCTCCCAGCTGGGGAGGGTGGCTGGGGGCAGCCCCATGTCTGAGGTCCTGGGCACATCTGTCCTCCAGGAGCAGCCCCTCCGTTAGTCCCTTGCAGGGCTGGCATGTCCCTTCCCTCTGGCACTGAGGACTGGAGCCGTCCCCACCTCCCTCTCCAGCCAAGGGAACTGCTCAGCCCTTGCCTTGGCCCCAGCCCCAAACTGGCCCTGAGGGCACCCAGTGCATCCTCATGGGAGGATGAGTACAAATATCATCTGTGCAACACGTTGCTCCCATGACACCCAAAAATTAAGAGGCAAGAAATCCCACGAGCCCAGCAAGAGCGAGGAAATGCCAACAGGGTGGTGAGGGCTCATCCCCATCCTCATCTTCATCTTCATCCTCCCCTGGAGCGGTGCAGCAGCCTCCCATCGAAAACCTTCCGCACAACTTCTGAGGTCTTGAAAGCTTGTTCACCTCCTTTCATTAGACTAACAAATAATGTGTAACGCGAAACATCTGTTAACAACAGCCCTTAATGTTCTCAAGATGATAAAGCAGGAGGGTAATTTTAGCCAGCAGGCCTTGACTGATGGCTTTTCAAACAATGAACTTACTTTTGGTGCCGCCTGGGGATGGGAGAGGGAGTAAGGCGCTGGCTCCAGCAGCCGCTTTGGGGCTGAAAACTCAGAAAGAGCCACTTTTGTCACGGCCGGGCATGGAGAAAGGACTGTCGCCCCTCTGAGGGCATCCTCCGGTATGGGGCAGGCACACATTGCCCATTTGGCTGCAGCCAGTGGGACCAGGCGATGGGATGGGGAGGTGTAGTGGTCCCTGGACATCCCATTTGCAGAACAGCTCCTAGGGCCCCTTCCTCACCCCTGGGGTGGCCGGGACCCTCCAACCCATGCTGGGGCTGTGCGGATGCTAAGGAGAGCAGTGGAAGCGAGAGGAGAAGCTGCACCCAAGGGGTCAGAGGGGATTTAGATGATGTTACAGCAAATTGGTTTTAATTACGTAAAAGAGGGCAGTTGAAAAGGGAGAAGAGAGGCAGGGAGGAGTAGGGACCTGGTAACAGAGTGGAAAAGGGACTCGCTTTTGGGGTCAAGCGGTGGCTGATTGCCCCAAGCAGCCCCGAGCTGCTCGCAGGGCTCGGGCACTCTCCCTGAAGCAGAGTTATCCCGGCCGATGTCCCCATGGTGGCCCAGTCTGGGGGCTGTGCTGGTCCTGGCTCACAGGCTACAACTTGGCTGTGCTTCTCTGCCTTCCCAAATGCCACTCGTCCCTGCCGGGTGTGGGGGGGCACAGCTCAGGGACACCTCAGCCCCTCTGGCTGCGTGGGCAGGAGGCAGCCCTGTAACATAACGCTGCTGAAAAAGGGCCGGGATGTACCCGTGGGGATCTGCCTTCCCTAGGACATCCATGCACGTACGTGGCTCAGCTGCAATTAAAACCAGCGTCACGAACTCGTGGCCTACACCCTGTGCCTGGCTCAGGGCAACACAGACCCCTGGGGCCAGCAGGATTGGGCCATGGGCATGGGGAGCCAGCTGAGGCCCCCCCTGCCCCGTAACCCCAGACCTGTCAGACCCCTCTCTCCAGCACCCATCTGCTTTCCAAGGCCCCAAAAGTGCTGGAAATCCCCCAAACCCCGCTGCTGGGAGGCTTTCTGTGGTTTCTGGATGACTGCTCAGGGAGGGATGGGGGTTTCAGGACCCTGACTCAGCCCCCATGGCGGCAGCGGGGGGAAGAGGCTTTGGGAAGTGTCTGATGGAGATGGTTGCAGCTCTCCAAGGAGAGTCTCTCATGGTTTTGTCCCCCAAAGGAGGGGACAGCAGGGGTCCCTGCTGCTCAGGGTGGCACCACGACCTGCTTGCCCTGGCCTGGGGGATGATGTTGAGATGCACCGGGGTGGGACACGACCCGCCAGTGGGCAGCAAGGCTGGGGTGCGGGGTTTACATCACCCGTGGTCCCTCACTGCTCCCCAAAACAGCATCAGCTGAGAGGGTGCTTGGGCACAGGAACCCTTGTCTGTGGCAAACTCACAGGCTGGCAGACCTCCTGCAGAGCCCTTGGCAGGGACGGTCCCTGCGTGGCAGAGCCAGGAACGGTGGCATCTGAAGCGGGGGGGAGGCGAACCGTCTCGGTCCTTGTAAGGTCAGCGCAGCCGGGATGGGTGGCACTGGGAGAGGAGCCATCCTTGCATGGCCATGACTCTCAGCAACCGGCTGTCACCTTCACTGTCCTCAGCGCCTGCTTGGGAACATCTCCCTCCCTAGAGGGCTTTGAGGGCTGCAGACCCCAAGACAAGGGTTTTTTCTCCATGCAGGGACAGTGCCCATGGGGCTGCTGGAGTGGGACGGTCCCCAGGGAAGGGGACAACACAGCTGGGCCTTGTGCCCAAGACCAACACTTGTCTAGTGCCCGATGCTGGCAGGTCCCCGGTGCAGCATCCATCAGCGGGTATTGAGTAAGCACCAACTAATCCAGGCGGGAGCTTCCCGCCCCAGCCCGCCTCCCAGCCCTCCACATTTGTTTGCGCTTAGTGCAAGGCTGGCGACAGGCGAGGGATGGATGGGGAGCCTGACGTGTCCCGGCTCGTCCAGACGGTTTCCAGCTACTCGCAGGGAGCCCAGCGTATCCCAGTCAGGAAAAAAAGGGGCTATGGGGAGGCACCCTCCCCGCAACCCCCCAGACTGCTACAGGGGACAGGGGACAACTCCGACCTGCAGTGTGATCTCTGCAGCCAGGCTTCCCCCCTCCCTAACTGGGGACACCCCACACACAGCCCTGCGTCACTGCCATGGGACCTGCCGTCCTGCACGTGGTCCCCCATCCCATGGATGAAGGGAAACTCGTTCCCCAGGTCCCACCCATCCAAAAACCATGGGAGGGGCGGGGTGGGAGCGATGCTTTTCCCATGGTGCAGGCAGGACGAGAGGCTGAGTTAGGTCACAGCCCTGCCAAAACCAGCCAGAGAAGCACAAACCGCTGCCAGGCACAGGCAGGGAGGGACCCTGGGGTGGAGGTCACGGCTGGGAGACCCCAGGTCTCACGGGGCTTCTGGCATGGGGCCCACCCTGGTACCACGGCTCTCTGCTTCCCTGTCCCCTCCAGCCCTGAAGGGTGACACCCGCTCACCATCCCGCTCCTCCCCGCGGTGACATCCCCGCACACCATCCCGTTCCTCCCCGTGCGCTGGGAGGATGCTCTGTGCCCTGGGGTGCAGTCAGGCTCTTACTCACTGGTGGCACCTGGGCTCCAATTTGGGGAAAATTTGTCCCCAAATGGGCTGAACACCCCCACCTGGGCTCCAGGCTCCCCCCACCCCAGCTTGGGGGGCTCTGGGTTGGAGTGGGGGCTTTTGCAGCCCCGGGAAGCAGCCCTGCTTGCTCAGATCCCTCCCCAGGAGTGCAGGAAAATACATACCAGCACGTTTTCTGCAGCATTTGCAGGGCTCTGCGGGGTCCCCGCACACACTTGCATCTGTGCTGGGGGAGCCGTTGCCAGAGGGAAAAGAGAAAGAACCTCAAAAGCAGAGCCTGGGGACATGGATCCCCTCTCACTGGGGAAGCCCGAGAGCTGGAGCAGCCTTGGCTGGGTCAGGAGGGCAGGAAAATAACTTTTCCCCCCCTACTTCTCATTGCTGGGAGTTTTGTCCCCTCGGCACCCCAGTAAGCTGGGTTTTCGGCAGGCATTGCTGCAGGGAATGTTCATTCCCACCCCCCCTTTCCAGCAGGGAAAGGATGCAGGAGCTTGGGGCAGAGCTGCAAAAGGCACCCCTTGACAGGGTCCAGAGGGGACAGCAGGGGGGTCCCGCGTGCGGTGGGGACACAGGGCTTTGCCCCACTCCCTTGGGAGCCCCGGTGGCACCCACTGATGTGCTTTAAGCCCCAGCGGCAGCTCAAACGCCCCGTGGCACAGCCCAGGAGGGTGCTGGGGTGCAAGGACACCTTGCCCGTCCCCCCCCGGGCTGTTATGTCTAGCTCGACCAGGAACAGCTCAGTGCAAGACTATTTCCCCTCTCCTTTTGGGCTGTTATTTCAGGGAACGGGGCTGATTCACAGGAAAAATATGAAATTTCAACTCCACGCAGCCAAGATGGGCGAATTTCAACGAATCAGCATTTTAAGAGAGCCTGGGCGTGTGTCTGTAACTGGGAGGCTGATGAAATGATTTGGGGCTTTGAGGCTGCCTCGTTAGAAACCCTCCTCTCTCCCAGGGAGCAGGGCCAATCCCCCTTCTCCCGGGGCTGATTTTCTCCGGCCACGGGGAATTATCCCCCCAGAGCTGTAAAATCATTGAGCCGAAGGGATGAGGTTTGAAGCAGGATGGGACCCGGCTGCTTTGGGGCTGGCAGAGGCTTGGTGTCCCCAGGCTGGTACCTCATTCCCTCCCTGTGGCGTGAGCAGCAGCTGGAAGGAGTTATCCTCCCAGGATGGGATCCCTGAGCCACGGAGCAGGCTTAGAGCATCCTTTAAAATGCCGGGGCAGTGAGTTGTGGCTGGGCTGAGCTGGGACCGGGCAAGGACTTAGACCAGGGTTAATGCAGATCAGTTTTTTTTTTTCCTGGCTGGAAAAAACAACTGGGAAGAGGGTGAAAGCACGGTGGGCAGAGGCAGCCATCCCCTGCCTGGTCCTGGTGCCTGTGCGGGGCCAGCGATGCCCAGCTGGGTCAGGGAGGATGGGGAAAGCAAACACTCTTGGGGACGAAGGACTGATTTGGGGTTTCAAGGTGGTTTTTCTGACGCCTGTCAGCCAGCGCTGCGCCAGCACTGCAGAACTGGGTTGTTTTTCACCGGATGCCCCCAAATTTCCGAGAATTAAAAGAAAAAAATCTCACCCTCACCCTTGAGGCATTCCCAACGTTTGCGTTCGCCCGAGGGACATATGGCTGCAGACGATGTTTTCCAGCCTTCCCACGGCATAACGAAACACCCCGTCCGTGCTCAGCATCCCTCGCTGGATGCTTCCCTGCCCTGCACTTCCCCTGGGAAAACCAGCCCCAGCACTGGGACCTGCCGGGGGTATCGCTGGGGGTCCGGGGGGGTCCAGTGCCTGCCCGCGGGGCAGCCCCTCACCCACGGACAGTTCGTGCCGGCAGCTCTGGCTGCGGACCCCCAAGCAGGGAGTTTTGGGGTAAATGGGATGTTGGTGGTGGGGGGGTTGGGGGAAGTTGTCCCAGCTTGGGGGGGAGTGACACCCCTCTAGGGACATTAAGGGGACAGATGGGGTCCCCTTTGCCACCCCCTTCCCCTGCAGCTCTGCTGGGGACTGCCCCGGCCACGCACGCTGCCAGGGCGCAAACGGCAGCTCGGGGGGGCCGCAGGCATTAATTGAGCAGGAGGCGTAACGAGGCCGCAGCGCTCGCTCCTTCGCCCCGGGGCTGGGGGGCGAACGGCCCCCAGGAGCCAAAGCAGGGTCAGGGTGGGGGGCACAGCTCAGGTCTCGGGGGGACGCCGGGAGGGCTGGGGGCCTTCAGAGAGAGGCAGCGCCAGCCGCCTGGCCCCCTCCCCTTCCCTCCTCATCCCCCTTTGGAGCGCATATAATAAAGCAGCTTTTCAGCTGCGGCTGCAGTGATAGATCAGGAAGAATTGTATGAGTCTATTAAAGTCTGTGTGTCTCTGAATGGAGACTGTGGCTAAGCCAGGCGCCAGGCTCGCGCATTGAACCAGATGTGGAGAGGCGCCATCCTTTCCAGCCACTGAATCTGAGAGGCTGCAGGCTTCACACGCAAGGAAACTGGAGTGCACATGGCAGGGGAGCCGGGGGAACGCCGGGGAGCACATGGCAGCGCTGGGGCGAGCGGGGCGCTGGGGAGGGGGCAGAGCTCGGGCGCTTCTCGAAGGCTGGGGGGGGGGCTGCAGGGAGCAGCCCAGGTAGAGAGCTGGAGCGGAGGGGTTGGTGCAGTAGGTCGTGTCGCCCAGGGTGGTGGGTCGCACCCCGAGCCGTGCAGGGCATTGGTGGTGGTGGGGGGGTTGTGTTGCGCCTTGAGCTGTACAGGGCATCGCAGCGTGTGTGTGTTTCGGGGGGGGGGTGTTGCATTGCACCCCAAGCTGTACAGGGCATTGCAGTGTGTGTGTGGGGGGGTTTGCATTGCACCCCGAGTTGTGCAGGGCGACTGTGTTGTACCAGAGGTCGTGCAGCACATTGCTTGGGTGGGGATTGCATTGCACCCCAAGCTGTACAGGGCATTGCAGGGGGAGGGAGAGCTGCATTGTACCCCGAGTCGTGCAGGAGAGTTGCGTTGTACCCCAGGTCATGCAGGGTATTGCTTAGGTGGGGGGGGGGGATTGCATTGCACCCCAAGCTGCACAGTGCACTGCAGCGTGGGTGGGTGGGTGTTGCGTTGCACCCTGAGCCATGCAGGGCATTGCAGGGGCTGGGGAGGGGGCTTGCGTTGCTGCAGGGGTGTGTTGGGGGTAGGAGTAGCAGTGATGCTGCAGGGGAGCACACAGGGGACCCCGCACACAGCGCTGGGCGGGTGGTGGGGAGCAAAGAGCCTGGTCCGGCAGCAGCACGGCCGAGGAGGGCACAGGACAGGGTAACAAGGTGGCTCCTGCCTCTGCCCGCAGCAGCCTGATGTGGGTCCGGGAGAGGGAAAGAGAGAAGGAAGGGAGAGGGAAGGACAAAAAAGGAAGGAGAGAAGGAAGGACAGAAGGAAGGCAGGGAAGATAGAAGGATGCCATCCCGCCAGGGACAGCTGTGGCCAGCAGCTCCAGGGGCTGGTTGCCCTGTGAACTGGGATCCTGTGTCCCCAGCAAAGGTGTGAAGCAGAGTCCGTCCATGGGGTGCTGCGGAGGGGACACGGGTGATGTGGGGACGGCTACTGGTGCGGTGCTGCTTGGGGCTGTACTGGGCTCAGCTCGGGCCGGGGCGGTCGCCACGCTCCTTCCTCACTGATTTCACTTTCTCAGCTGGGCTGGCCACATGGCTGTAATTTGGGGGTTGTAAATACCTCAGGGGAATTTTTAAATTAAAAAAATAACTGTTTTCATTTAAATTAAAAGACACTGAAGCATTTCTATTAGTATTAGGGGTTTATAAAACTTAAAACAAATGGCGAAACTAAACTACCAGGCACCGTCCACTTCACGAAGCCCTTTGTGTGTTCACCACAACCCAGTTACCCATCAGGGGTTAAGTTTAATGGGATTTGTATGAGAGTGCCTGGAGGTCCCTGACCCACACCCTGGGACCCCAACCAGTGCCAGCGTGTCCCCCACCTTTCTCCTGCCTGGCTTTTGGGGCCTTGGCCAGCTGGGTGCTGGGGTCAGAGTCCCCAGCGTGGCAAGATGGTGCTTGGGCTCCCTGGGGACTCAGAGGGGATGAAGGCTTGGGGTGATGAGGGTGAGGGTCTCAGCTCTGCTGGGCTTTGCAGAAGCTGGACCCCTAATGCAGGTGCCCCCACCCTGGCATCTCTGAGGTGTCCCCTGGTGCCCTCCCCATGGCTGGCACCTGCCCCAGCAACCTGCCTGCTGTCCTATCCCCACTGTCCTCGCCATCCCCACCGTCCCCGCCATCCCCACCGTCCCCGCCACGCACGGCTTTGCTTTAACCTGGAAACAGTTAACCGGGCTGGGTTTAAAAAAAAAAAAAAAAAAAAAAAAGATACGAGCCACTTATTAAAATGAATGTTTTACAATAAATTTGGCTAGAGGCCACCGACCTCAAATGAAAACCAGACCGGAGGATAGCGATGCTGCTAGCTGGCGAGGGTTTCCGGGACGTCTGTGCGTGCAGGCGCCCACGAGGGTCCTCCTCGGAGCGGTGGTGGGATGGGGTCCTGGCTGGGGGCTCGCGCCCATCCCATGCCCTGGACAAACGTGCCGGTGTCCCCGGTCCAGGGACGGCAGCTGGTGGCTGTGGGACAGGGTCTCAGCAGGTGCTGGTGCTCGCTGTTAAAACAGGCGCTCGGTGGCATCTTGGCCTGGGTGTGAAAAATGCCCAGCTGGCCTCAAACAAGAGAGGGGAGCCGGATCGGTGGCAGGAGACGGCAGGAGGGGACACCGTGGGGGTTGCCACCATTCCCCCCGGTCCCTGCCTGTCCTCTTCCCTCCCTCTTGGCAATGACCCTGATGCAATGGGGTCTGTGCTTTAAGCTGGTGGGCTGGTGTTGGGTTTCAGTGCCAGATGCCATTGAGGCTGGCTTGCTATGGGTTTTTGCTTATTAAATTTCAAGAAACCACCTTTTTTTGGGGGGCGGGGGGGAGAGGAAGGCTGGGATCACCATGCCAGGGGTCCCTGGCTGGGAGCCAGCCCTCTACACAGCGTTCCTGCTATGCAGCCCTGGCTGATTAGTTTTATTTTTTAAACACCATGCAAAAGTCCCAGCAACCTCTCGACACTGTGATGATCCGAGGCATCCGCCGTCCCCTCCCCTTCCCAGCCCCTGGGGAAACCCACTTTGCAGTTAAAGCTGAGTTTTTGGTGGAGCTTTGCAAGCGCAGGCGGGTGCTGCTCTCGGGGCCGGCGCTTGCACAAGTCTCATTAGCGTTAATTAATTACACATGCCCCATGCCCTGCTGGGAAACTGTGTAACCTGTTATGTCAGGCGGCTGCGTGTGAGCGGTGTTGGCACCTCCGCGGCTGCATCATGGATGCACCAAACGGTGCCTAAAAGGTTTGCAGGATGGGGGGAGAAGCAGCATCTGCCATGCTCAGCCCCGACGCAGGACAGTGGGCTCTGTCTGTCTTGGCATCGTCCACCCTGGCATCATCCGTCCCAGCATCCCACTCACTGATGGCTGTGGGGAGCCACCGTGGCCATCCCTTCTGCCCGGACCCCCTCACTGCAGTGCCCAGGAGTGACCCAAACCTCAGCTTTTTGACAGCGGGGCCCGGGCTGGCCGTTTCCCTGTGCCGCAGAAGCCCGTTCACACATCTGTTAACCATCACTGGTGCTGCCACTCTCCGCACTCAGCTATTTTAACGCACGGCATGACTGGTGCTGGCAAAGCGGGGAGGCTGTGTCCCAGGTGCGTACCCCGGGGGCTTCGTCCCCAGGGGCATCCCGGGGTGCTACAGCAGCACGAGGTGCAGGACAGCCCGAGCACTGGTCTTTTCCCACCCCGAGAAGGTCTCTTGGCTGGGAGATGAAAGCAACCCCCCCCGGTGAATGCCTCCTCGCCGGGGAGGCTCCCGGCCACCGGCGGCTGGGGGAGAGCCAGCGCCTTTTGTTGGTCCCCGGGCCTCCACCGCAGGGGCTGGCAGATTCGTGGGAGAACAAAATTAAAATTCCTGCTCCCCCGTTGGTCGGTGCTGCTCTGTACTTGGCCCAGCTCGATGCTTCAAACCCACCGCCGTGCCTTTTCCCGAGGCCCTTGGCTGTGCCGTGAGGGCTTCGGCTCGCCCGGCCGAGCGGCTCCTGCTACCCCCGGCCTCGTGGCCATGAGCATCCACCTGAGGAGCCCTTTGGTGTGACACGGCTTCTCTGAGCATCCCTGGACAAAGCCAGGAGCCGTGGCAGAACATGCACCACATCCCTATATCCATCCCGTCTCCCCCTCTCCCTCTTTGGCATTTGTAGGGGACATCCCAAGCCAGACTTGTTGCGGATGAGTTTTCGGAGGCTCTGTGTGACCCCAGCCCCATCTAGGCAAAGGGGGACCCCAGAGAAGAGTGAACCCCCTTCAGCTACGTGCTCCCCTGCTATGAGCAGGGAAGATGCCAGAACCTGGCCAGACCCCGACCACACAAAGCCGACCGGGGCTCTCGGCAGTGCCTGCCGCAGTGCCGCCGTCCCTGGCAAACTCACGCAGGCGACGGACCTTTCCTGGGAGGCTTTTCTCCTTGCCCTACCATCCCCTGGGGGGAAAATCGGGGTACCCGGTGGGGAGCAGCACCCCGGCTCGTCTCCCGTTCAGCTTCTCCGCGGCTCCATCCCCGCCGAGACCTGACACAATGGAAGCGATGGCGACGCTGGAGCCGGGACAGCCCATTGTGTCGGGCTGCGGTTGCGGCCTCCTCCGAGCGCACGGGATGCTCTTGGCAGCTCCTGAAAGCCCTTCGCCAGGCTGGGGTCACTCGCCGCGCGGGGATGGCCCTGGAAGGGAATTTTTTGCTTGCAGATCACCGAGCCCAAGGGATGTGCTCGGCGCCCCGGGTCCCGGGCTGGATGCCTTGGGCCGATGCCACCCGTCGGCGGGTGAAGCCAGGCAGTCTGAGCCCTGTGGCCCTGCACAATGGCCCCGGCCCCGGCTCCTGGGGTGCGCAGGAGCCAGGCGGCTGAGAAAGCGCAGCGAGGGGCTTCGTCGAGCCCCATGCTGGCTGCCAACACGGTTGCATGGCTTTAAAGGCTGTTTCTGGAGCGGTTGTTTCAGGGGCTGCTGATGGTGCCAGGCTCCGTGGTCTGGATCCCACTGCAGGGTCGGGGCTGGGGCCAGGATGCTGGGGTGCATCCCGGAGCCGGTGAGCCCGGCAGCGGGGTCTGTCCATGTCCCCTTCTCCAAAGGTCTGTCCAGGGGCAGGCAGTTCCCACCCCAAGTAAAAGGCGGGTGATGGCACCATCTCCCCTAGCCACCTGGGAGAATGGGGAGGAATTTCTTGTGCTGCTCAGCCCTCTCCCGCCGGAGCTTCATGGCCAAAGATGTTCCCCAGCCCTTTCCCAAGGCTTGACAGCATCCCACCAACCCTGCCTCCTCCTTCGGGGAACGCGGCTGCAATTAATTCATTAAATGCTTCCGCTGACGCAGGAGCTGGCTGTGCCAAAACACCATTCCCGGGGCCTGGCCTCAGCTGGGTGAGCACCGTGCTGGGCCATGCACAAGAGCCTCTGGCCGGGGCAGGAGGCTCTGACGTGGTGGGAAGGGCTGTGAAGTGTTCGGGGAGAGCTGGGCACGTCAAAGCTTCGGGGCTTTACCTGTGGCAGATGATTGCAGCCCCGTGGATTTCACCAGCTTTCAACTTTCAGGGCATCCTCTCTAAATCACAGCACACGACTCAGCTGGCCGGGTCCTCACCTGGCTTCTCCAGCATCTGGTACCCCTCTCTTCATCCTCTTCTTTCTTCATCTCTTTTACCTACTCTCTTCGTACTCTCCTCACTGTGGACTCCTGATCTTGTCCCTCGTGTACTTGGGGTTTGCAGCAGATAAATCACCACCACTTTTGCTGGAGGCCCAGCTTTGAATCTGCTCACGGCTCTTGCCAGTGAATTTGTTGGCTGCTGCTGGGCTGGGACTGTCCCTAAGAGAGGCAGCGTCCTGTGACATGGGGCTACTCCTTTCCAGGTTTCTTCTGGTCCCAAAACCCAGCTAAGCATCATGTTCCCACAGCATTTGCTGCACTAAAGATGGGGATGAGCCAAAAAAAGGGTTCAGTGCCGCCATCGAGTTGCAAGCACAGGTTGGACATATCCCCACTGGGATGCAGGGATGCTGCCGGCTCAGCCAGCTCTCCAGCACCTTCCTGGCTTGCTCGGGCTTTCAGTTGAACATGCTGCGATGGGTACTCAGACAACGCACGCCGTCCCCAGCATCGCCACTGAGCAGCAAGTTTGGCTTCTGGGGTTGCAAGGAGAAAAGCGTCCTGGGCTCGGGGGTGCCAGCTGCACACAGAGCATCCCTGGGGCTGCAGCACCGCAGGGCAGGATCCTCCCAAAAACCGGGCGTCCACGCAGTTGGGGGCAGCGAACTGCGGCGCTGGGTGGTTTCTGGCTGGTGCAGCGGCAGCTCTATAACCATAAAACAGTCTGCTGCTGCCTGTCAGTGAGCGCAGGCTAAGGCCCTCCCGGGACAGCCTTGGCCTCTTTCTTGGTCCAGGCTTTTGCTGCTCCTTTTTAACAGAGACACTTTTCCCCCAGCAAAACTGGCAGCCTGTAAAAACGTGTCAGCGTTTCAGTTTTTTCACAATTAATGAGGTGAAACATCCTCGGAAACATTTTGCTGTAATGTTTCTCCAGTAGCTGAGACTTGCCCCTCTCTTAAATTTTTCATGTACGCCACTTGAGCCGAGAAAGTTTCCTTCGGACTCAGCACATTTGGACCCCCCCGGCTTCAATCCCTCCCGCAGAGCCTCCGGCATTCCCGGGGTCTTCATGAGGCTGGGGCTGGGCTGGAGGGGGAGTAGGGAACGGTGATGGGTTGGGATGAGGAGGTCGGAGCCCACTCCCGGCAGTGGGGGAGCCTGGGTAGGGGCTGGCAGCCTCTTCTCCCCAGGGATACCCCGTCCCCCGTGCCCACGGGTTGTTGCCGGGATGGGTTTGGACCTCGCAGCATCGTGCTGTGCAAAGCCAGGACTGACACCCTGTGGACAGGGGTTGGTGGCCCCAAGGGGCTTCTCTCCTGAGTAGCGGGGTGAAACCATCCAGAAAATGGAGTTACACCGATATGGTTTTGTCCCCGAGCTGTGATGCTGTGTTGGTCCCTTGCACCCATGCTGGGCTCACTGGTGGGTGCAGGAAAAGCATGACAGTTGGGTGACCCAGCGCACGTGGAGGGGCATCTTCCCAGCTGCTTCTCAGCTCCCGGGGCTTCCCGAGACAATCTGGGGAGATTAAAGACCTGTAGCAGCGTAGGCAGCTCCCACCATCACTTCTGCGACAAACCCTGTGCCCATGAGCGGGGACAAGCCCTCAGCTCCCCTTTGGACTGTAGAGCATCCCTCCTGCCATCCCTTTTTGCTGCAAACCCCCAGCGTGGGCTGGTAAACCCCCCCAGGGGCTCCCAGGCTGTCCCCAACCACGTCCCAAGACAGGGCAGTGCTAGCAGTAGCCTCTGGAAAGGGGGTTCAGCTGTGCTCGGCTGCTCGTGCACCCCCAAATCACCCCTGGGCCCTGGGTGTCTCAGCTGAAGGTTACGGGATAAAAAGGAGCTGGAGCGGGTGGACACTGCGGAGGGGTAATTCCCAAACCTGAGAGCTTTGCTCCGGCACTGCTCGCTGCGATCCGAAGGGAAACGCTTCCTCCCCATCGCATGATTTAGAGGAACAAGTTAAACAATTGCACATGAAACTTTGGCGGACGTCATTGCCGGAGCTCTCCTCGTTTCCCCCGAGTATATAAAGGGATGAAGGGACTCCACATGTTTACCGAGAGAGACCATGGGAGAAACGAAAGACATTGTTTTTCCAAAGGATTTCTTGGCTGTAAAAGGCCTCCACCACCCTGCGGCTTCCCTGATGAAGGCCCAGCGTTAATTTGTTAAATCCACATCAAGTGCCCGGAGAACCCGTTGTTTATTTTTGCTAATTCAGCCGGCCGAGATCAAATTGGGGTTTTATTTGTTAAGGATAAACCTTAATTAATAAAAGCTATTTATTTAGTTAAAGCCGGCCGCAGCCTGAGGGTCAGATATGCCACGATCATTATTTCAAGTAAAACAAACCCAAAACGTCTCTCAACAGTTTGAAAAACGTAGAAACTTAGAGGGCTGAATTTATTTGTCTTAGGAAGAATTTACAGCTAATTCCCTCCAGGCTATTTCAACCCTTAAATTATACCCAAGAAGAAAAAAGGGGGAAAAAAATGCCATTCCAGGAGGAGAAGGGAAGTAAATGTTACGGCAGATTTGATCATTTGGCTGGGGGGGGTGGGGGTGAAAAATTTAAAGCTTAAAAGGTCTTTGGCAAACTGCTTGCAAATAAATGGAACGCGTGAAATAATTTAACGGCAGAAAACCGTTCGGGGCTCCGGGGTCTGCAGTGCAATGGAAAATGAAACACGTTGGAGGAGATACAGCCTGGGTGTTTTTGCAGGAAAGGGTTGAACTCCCTTCCTCCTGGCACAGCCCTGAAAAAGGGGGGTATTTGCACCCCAAAGCCAAGTGGCAGAGCTGGAGCCAACAAAACCTGTCCCAGGACGTGGCGGTGTACGTGGGGTTTTTGCAGCATCATCCAGGGGAGAGACAGGCTTGCAGTTGGCCGAGGTGACCAACCCGGGTCGCAGGGACAGTGCTGGCTGAACACCATGCTCTGGGATGAACATTTTGCAAAGAAAGCCCCCCAAAATTTGGTATCCAGAGGAGAGCCGCCCCACAGCGGGAGCCTGAGCATGGTTGACGATGGAGCCCACCACCGAAAGCCATCCCGAGGGATGAGCTGCCGCAGCGGAGCATCCCTGCCCGGGGATGTCGCAGTCCCCGGGGCTCAGGCGTGCGAGCGGCTGGGATTTTAAATGCTGGTTAGGTCTGGATCACAGCTGCACGGAGGTCGTTTATCGCTTGCTAATGGAGGTCGTAAGTCAAAGCCGAAGCCTCGGTGGAAATCTAGTGAAAATTACCTCTTTACAGCACTCGGCGGCTGCTGCGCGGGAGGCTGAGGACCCTGCCAGTGTGGGGCCCCCCCTTGGCAAGCCCAGCGCCCAGGCTTCGGCAGCTGAAACCTGCCGAGTCCTTCCTATGGAAAACTAATGGAAGCACAGAGGGAAAAGGCAAGAGCCGGAAAAGTGGGCTTGGTCGGCGCTCAGCTGAACCGGCACGGCTCTGACCCAGCAGTGCTGGGGCTGTTGCCTTTGCAAATGGGGCAGGACCGGTTGCTCCCCAGTTCCCAGTGGCAGGGTGGCTCACCGGCACGGAGCAGTCCAGGCTTAGCTGCATCGGTGCTCCTGCATGGAGAAGGGTTTTGGGGTGACTCCCAGCACCTCATGGCATCCGTAGGGCAGAGCGCTGCCTCCTGGGCTGCCTGCAGCTCTCGGGCAGGCAGCATTGCCTGAAGTTGGGCATCGTGGAGAGGAGGCTGGAGGTTACCCAGGCTGCATCCAGCACCCCAAAACTCATCCACATCATGGGCAAAAAGACTCGTGTCTTTTCTAACACACTGGGGCAATTTAAGGCTTTTTTTGTGAAGCACACTGGCCCCATCCTCCTCTGCATAGAGCCCCTGTGCCTCCCCCTCCCCATCCTCCCCGCCATGTCATCTTTCGTTATTCAGTAACGTTATCCCCCATGCTTTCCCCCTTCCCCTGCATTTTTTTTCCCCTTTAGCGGAAATTGTAATCAGTGGAAGATAAATACACCAAAGGCGAAGGTGGCTGGGGGATGACTCAGGACTCTCCTCTGACCTTGGGGTTGGACAATCAAGCCACTGCCTCCAGCCGAGCCCCAAATGAACCCCCAAATTATAGCTGACAAAGGCAAGGGTTCGGCTTTCTCCGTAACCTTCCCGAGCAGTGCTCTGGGGCAAAAGAAAGATGGCAGTGAGCTGGTTTTTAACTTTGTGCAATTACAACCTGTTATTCCTGGAAGCCCCTCGGGGCAGGGAACCGGTTTCTGATTCCTCCATCAAGGTGTCAGCAAATCTGGTTAAATCCAATTCACAGGGTTGGATGGCAGCAAGATGGCAAGGGGTCTTCAGGGGACCCAACCCATTCCCTTCCCCGTTCCTTCCCCAGTGCCACAGAGCACTTAGCGATGCTGATTTTTAGAAAGCTGATTTGGGGTTATTAAAGCATCTTTGATAGAAGCGATCCGGCCCGACTTTGCACACTGTAAACCTGTCAGACACGTGCCACCAGCAATTAGGGTGGCATTTATCTGGTCCCACAAGCCTGCGATGCCTGAGCTAATGGGGAAAAGATGTTGATCCGTTACCAAGGCTCATCCTTGAGCGGAGCAGAGGACCCAGGCAGGCACCCCGGGTGTGGAGCTGCCTCCCTGCAGTACAGAGATGGGGTGGAAAATGGGGTGGAAAATGAACATAGCAGAGAATTGAGCTGGAAAGCAAACATTTCTGGGGGGGACTGGGGAGCTCTGAGCTACACCAGGGTGCAGCATGTTTTAGGGAAGACGTGAGCAGGTGGGAAAGGGGTTTTGGCCACCAGCATCCTCTGAGAAGCACCCTGGAGCATCACACAGGGTTTTGTGGTGCAGGAGAAGGTCCCTCCATTAAAACCAGAAATAGGGGCTGAACAAAATGCCCCAACCCAGGCATGGCCCAGGGCTTGCAGCTCTCCAATCACCCAGGAATTGCCAGCACCCAGATGCATCCTGACCCAACTCCAGTCTTAAATCTCTGTCCCGGTACGCCTGCCAGCCCCATACAGGAATAGCTCAGCACCATCCAGCTACCACAGCCATTTAGCTCTTGCCTCCATGTGTTTGGGGAGATAGAAACCAGCCAGAAATGGGGCCAGATCCTATGGAGCTCTTTGAGAGTTAATTTAAGGAACGTTATCTCCTCCTCCTCCTTGCTTTCAGCCAAATTAGAGTGGGTAAGAGAAGCCGTCACTTATGGAAACGTCCTATAGCCAGATTTTAAATTGGGGATGAAACCAAAGGGGGTTTATAAATTTAATTTATACATTTACTAGGGTTCTGTTTAAATCATTGCCAGTTCGGTGGGGGGCAGTGGGTGCCCTTGGTGATAGCACTTTTTGAACCAAGCCCCGGTCCATAATTTCCCCAGAAGCCCTGCGGGGTGGCCATAAACCCGCAAGGAAACGTCTCTCGCCCTGTTACATCCTGTAGCTCCTTCCCAGCCTGACGGTTCCCGTTTCAGTCCCAGGCTCCCGGAAAACTCAGGGACAACCATGGCTGGACTTCATGTATTTGAATCCAGCAGCTCATTAGCTCGCTGAAGGAAAACAGGACCAAAAAAGGAGTTTAACTAAAAGGGGCAACTGGAAAGCAGAGACTGGCAGAACATTTGAAGCTGCAGGAACAAGGGCTGGAGGGAATCTGGAGAATTTTATTTGTGAGCCTTTAAACACGAACAGCGGTGAAGGGCAGCATGCGGTTTCCTGGCCAGGGAAAGGGCCTCAAACCTGCACATATTTCAGGCACGGCTCCGTCCGTCATATCTTTACCCAACCAAGAAGGTCGTGTCCCAAATACAAGAGCATGGGCTGTTTCCAACCCAGGGGATGGTCAACCAAGATCCAAATGCACCTAGAACACAATAAAAGACCCAGAGAAATGCTGGCAGCTGCAGCGAGGCCCTGGGAGGTGGACAGAGCTCCTGTTCCTCCCCTTCCCATCCAGGGATGCTCTCTTCTCCCCATGGTCATAGCTGTTTGGCCCCATCATGGTCAAAATGCTACAGCATCCCTCCATGTGCCTGGGAGATGGGGAAAGGGACCGGTGGTGATGCCCAGGTCCCACCTCCGCATCCCTGCATCTTCTCCCAGCCCAGTGCTTCATCCCTTAATGAGTCAGGGTGTTGGAGGCACCCAGCACTCCCAGGCCCTGGCACTGCTCCTCGCTATAGCAAAGCGCCAGAGAATCCATCTGCTCTTTCCAGGAGGCCACTGCCAGCAATGGAAATAAATTTAACCCTTCTTCCTCTGCCACGTCCCCTGGTGTGGCTCGCATTTGGCACTGGGACGCTGTTGGTGGCATCAGCCAGCAGCATGGTTTTCAGAGGAGGGGGCAGGGGAACTCTGCAGTAGCTTTAGACCCTGCTTTGGGCAGAAGACGATTAGTCCCAGGGACAACCTGCCAGCAGATATTGGGTTTTTTCTGGTCCTCATGGCTCATCTCAGGATGGTACAGCCCCTAAGAGTAGTATACTCGGGCACAAAGGGACCTTAGGGACTTGATGGAGAACTTGGTGGAGGTTTCATGGCTTGAATTATTCAGAATTAAGGTCCAAGAAGGTTTTTCTGGCCTTAAAGATCTTGGAACCCGTAGTTTCCTCCTGCTCAACAGCTTGATGGTGTCTTGAAGCAAGAGAGTTAATATGCCTTCCAGTAGATTTTGTTACTTGCTCAAGTATCACCTGAAAATGCTGCACATCTATTTAATAAGTATCAAGATAGCTTATTAGCAAGTATTTATTTCTCAAGCACATTCAGGGAGCAGTAATTCCTGCCATCATGACCTCTGCAATGGTATAGAGCAGAAAACCCCAATATAACCCTGCTATGAATCAGAATGCCATAAAACTATTAACATTTCAAATAATTCCAAATACTTTCCCACCAGTAGGTACAGATTGGATCCAGATGCTTTATTAACAGAAAGAATAATTAAACAGTACCTCCATAAGGAAGAACGACAGCAAGACATGTTCCCCATGAAGCCTTTGCAGGCAGCTGACTGGGTATCTCAGAAAAAGACTTCATAAACTTGCCTAAATCTGATGATATTAGTGACAAAGAGGAGATTAATCTCAGCCTGGCTAAAAGCCCAAGATCAATACTGAGAAACCAAACTACACCCTCAGCTTCATGTTTCCATGAGCCAGCAAAGCCAGAAATAAACACTGCAGAGGCTGAGCTCTGCGAGATGTCGTGGCGTTCGTTCCTAGCTCTGAAGACCAGGGTTGGATGAGCAGATGCTCAGCTGCCACCCTTTGTGACCCTGGGGACATGCCACAGCCAGGGCTTCAGGGGGTGCTGGAGGTGGGAGCTGAGACCCACATCTCAGAGGTGTTTTGGTGCCAAATTTCCATCACTGTCCGTGAAAGCTTGACCTAAACCCTTAGCAAGAGCCAAGTCCAAGACACCCCATGGATGTGTCCGTGTTGGGGGGAGGCTGTGAGATGCAGTCCCAGCAGTTTGGGTCAAGTGCTGCCCCAGAATCCGCTGAGACTGGTATTCAAAATCAGGTCTGGGTGGTTTTAGCCAGATGCGAAACCACCACAGGTCTTTGCAAATGTTGTGCTTAGCCCTAAGCTCCAGCAGGTCCTGAAATGGGGTTTGATTCTCATGGAGACCACAGGGTTGCAAGTGTGCTGCTCCCCGCAGAGTCCCAGGTGCCCACAGGGAGCACAGCTGGCATGGAGCAGGGCCATGCAGACCCCCAGGAGGGCTTGAGCCCGGCCGGTTCCTTGTGTGGGGTCTGTGGGGTCTCGCACGGGTCTGGCTCTCATGTAGCTCTTCTGTGCTTCCCCCACAGGTGAGAGCCTGAGCCCGAGCCGTGGGGCAGCCAAGAGGAAGAAGAAGCAGAGGAGGAACCGCACCACCTTCAACAGCAGCCAGCTGCAGGCTCTGGAGAGGGTCTTTGAGAGGACGCACTACCCCGACGCCTTCGTGCGGGAGGAGTTGGCAAGAAGGGTCAACCTCAGCGAGGCGAGAGTCCAGGTGAGCAAAGGTTTGTGTGGGAGAAAACAACACCCTCTGTCTTGTCCCCAGGCAGGAGCAGGGACTGTCCCCTCTCTCATTTCATCCTGCATATGACCATGATCGGTAGGACGGATGCTTGGGACATCCCTGCTCATACTGGCTCCCCACTGACAACCTTCCCTCCCCGTGCAGGTCTGGTTTCAGAACCGGAGGGCCAAGTTTCGCCGTAATGAGAGGGCGATGCTCGCCAACAGATCGGCATCGCTCCTCAAATCCTACAGCCAAGAAGCAGCCATTGAGCAGCCCATGGCGCCACGGCCCACTGCTTTGACCCCAGAGTACCTCTCCTGGACCAGCACCTCCCCGTACAGGTAGGTGCAGGCACTGGAGGACCTGGGGAGGAGGTGGCCATGGGACAGGCTGCCTAGGGACTGCCCTGGGAGCGCAGCCCTGTGCTGCTGCTGAGGACGCGGGGAGTTTTATGGGGCCGAAAGGAGCTCATACAGCTTTGCTCTGGGAACCCCTTTCAGCCCCATCTGAGCATCCACTGCCCGCCGCCGAGCAGGCTTCCCTGCCTCCATGCATTTTAGGGCCAGAGTGGGAGCCCTGGTCCTCTCGCAAGGGATTCGCTTGGCCTCATGCTGACCCTTCCCACATCTCAGCACAGGAGGTGGCACGGGTCCCTTCTGGTTCCCAGCTCTCTGCGTCCAGCCATCTCGTCCAAAAGCTCAAGACAGGGCCTCCTGGTGCATAGTTTGAGGGGTTCCCACATGCATCCAGCCACATAAAAATGCTGAAGCCTTGACTGCTCTTGTGGGAGATGTCTAAGAGGGAACGGCCAGTCTGGCCTGGGAAGCTGGCAGGACCGCGCAGGGCACGGGGACTCCTCCGTGGGCCATGCCTCATTCCTCCCCTGCTCCCTCCCTACAGCACTGTGCCCTCCTACAGCTCCAGCGGGACTGCGACGCCCACCCAAGGGGTGAACATGGCCAACAGCATCGCCAGCCTGCGCCTCAAAGCCAAAGAATTCAGCCTCCATCAGAACCAGGTGCCGACCGTGAACTGACCAGGGCAAAGCCGACCCTGTGGCCTCATCCAGGATACAGCGTGGAGCTCCTGTGCCAGCCCAGGACGAATCCGCCGCCTGCCCAACCCACATGCCACTCATCCAACATCTCAGCACCTCTCCTCTCCTCTTCCCTTTTGAAGGTAGAGTCAGTCCCAGGCCGAAGTGGCACATAATTATAGCCACATATGGAGCAAACTTGGTTAGAAACTTGCTTTTCCGCACACCCTTATAATAAAGGCTATATATACACACACATACCCCCCACATGCTCTTCGAGGACAAACAGACTTGCCAAGGGAACAAGAATTTGCTTCCAAACATGGAAGGATCTTGGACTATTGGATTTGACCAATCTGGGTACCTCGCCCAGAGAGCCAAAGAGTTATTGGGTCTTCTCCTCCCACAGGGACAGCATGCAGTGGTGGGAGGATCACGAGCCCCCCTTTCTGCTGGGCTGCGACTCGCAGCGCTCAACCGTGGGTGCCGAAGCTGACCCGCGCGTTCGCCTCTTTGTGCATCCCCAGCCGCGGTGCTTAGGAGGGACTTCGGGAAGCCGATGGCTCAACCCTGCCGTGGCCAGTCCCGGCCAGCCCCCTGCACCGCGCTGCCTGCATTTAGGAGCTGCCTATGTCAATGGCATCAGGCTTTGTCCCCAGAGGGGTGAGGAGGGCTGGAGCATCTCGACAGACTTGCTCAGAGCCTGTGAGCTCTCCTGCAAGCTGGGGGAAGCATTGCTGGTCCCCAGGCAGGCACCGCTGCCCTGCCTCAGTGGGTTTGCCAGCAATTCTGCAGAGCCCCAGGTCATTGCACCGTCCCAGGGAAAGAGAAAATTGGAAAAAGCTGTTGGGTTTCAGCTGAGTAGGCGGCTCCCAGCACTTCGTGCCAACGGCGAAGCAGGCTTCGCCTTCCGGAGGCACAGCCTCCCCGTCGGCAGCTCCACAGATGTGTGCGGGGGTCTGGGGCTGGCGACTCCACAGGGGTGGGCTTTTTTGGTTTTGTGGAAAGGAAATGGTTTCCCCCTCGTCCCACCCTGCCGTGCAGCCTAATGAGGTTGCAAGGTGGGATGTGCAGGGGATGGACGCAGGGTGGGCAACTTTGCTCCGGGCTTATGCCACCCCAGTCCTTTGCCTGTGGGACTGAGCCGCAGGGAGACGCACCCTCCACCTCCCCCTGCCAATACCGCAATAATGGGGGATGAGCCGGAGCGATGGAGGTTTTACCCTGTGGACAAAGCCCTCTGGTAACCAGACCACCCTTTCCTCACCCACTACAAAGAGCCACCAGCCAAGCGTGGGGACACCACCAGCTCAGACAGGTGGCCTGGACGGAGAAGGCACCCGCCCTACTTGCCTAGAGGGGCTTAGCCCCCCTGGGGACTGTAGAAGTAGATCTGAGGATGAATACAGCAATTGCTAAGGTGCTTCCTCCAGATAAACGTCCTCCGGTGTGCAACGCCAAGGCTGAAAGTGTCCCAACTACACGTACCCACCTGAGACCCCACCGCTCCCAGGAGCATCCTCTCCCTTTCCCACTGGGTCTCACTGCAGCCGCACGTGGTACCCAGTGGCTGCGACGCCAGCACCCTCAGCTTCACCCCAGGCAATGCCTGCGCTGAGGAGGGGGCTCACCCAGCATCCCGAGCTGGAGACCTGATGGGAGAACCAGGAGACAAGCACATCCTCTCTAGCTGGGGTTGAACGGGCCCTTCCATCCTGCCCCCAGCCCCAACTTTCTCTGCTCTACCCAGTGCAGCCCCCAGGTTGGGAACAGCTCCTCCTCCTCCTCAGGCACAGCGGGCAGGAAGGGGGCACAACCTGACCAACACTGCCCACCTCATCCAGGGAGCAAAGTCACCCTAAATACCCACTCTGTGCCCCCCACCCCTATTTCCAGGGCTAGTATCCCCCCCATTTGCCATGTCAGAAGGGGAGCACACAGCTACCCAGACCGCAGCAAGACACCGCACAGAGACCTGATAAAAGCCGAGACATGCCAGGCCGGGGGGAAGACAGATCCACTGCGGATCAAATCATCTGCCATGAGAAACACCGCTTGGGGCAGGAGGAAGGGGCCAGGGGGGTCCTATTCCCATGGAAAGCACAGGGCTCTTTTTTCGGTTATACAAGATGAAACCACAGGGATATAAATGTCGCTGCCTCTTTGAGAGCATTAATGAAAATAAACCCATTTAATAGTTTGCAGATGCCGTTTCTGTAAACCTAAAAAAAGCAGGGAATAAATATTTCTTCACTAAATATCTATATGTATATATATATTTGAAAACATTTGCTCCTAATCTTAGGGCCCCTCCTTCGCCGTGCTCTTGGCAGCTTATAGCAGCTTGTCATTCAACGCTGAAGCCTCACTGAGACGAGATACAAATTGCACCCATGGAGGGGTAGCAGGACGGAGGGATTATTGTAATCTAAGCTCCCTCTCACCCTTTCTATTTGTACATTTCAATTACTTGTAACAAGATCCACGGTGGATTTTTTTTTTTCTTCTGCATGTCCGTGTTTTGGAAATTTTTGTAAGGTTTTTGTAAAAACAACTCTTGTGAAATAATGGAGGAATAAATATTTTACTGAGTAGAGATGTGTCCACACATGTGACGGGGACGTGGCTCTTTCCTCGCTGGCCACTGCTGTTTCCCCATCTGCCCTGGACAAGCAGCACAGGCAGGGGACCGACTGCCCTGGGCAAGGGGACAAGAGCCACAATCCGGCCACCTTCACCTTGCGTGATGGTGGCATCTCACAGCTTCTCCCCGAGACCTGTATTTCATCCCAGGCTCCCAAACAGCAAGTGGTCCACATGCCCCGGGAGAGGGGCAGGAGTAAGGGGGGGAGCGTGTTGAGGCCCCGCGGAGCTGGGATGGGGCAGAGGGACCGCAGTCCTGCAGCAGAGCTGCTGGGCTTCTCTCTGGTTTGGGGAGCCTCGAGCCAAAGCCTGGAGATGGTGGAAACTCAAGGGGCACAGAAAACACCCTAACAAAGGTCCCCGCATAACAGCTATTTGCAGGGCCTTGCCAGATCCATCTTATTTCATTCCAGCATGACGAGTGTGGGCTATTGAGGAAGGGGTGTGAGGGAAGAGGGCTCGATTTGCTTTTCCCCTTCAAAATCCCACTGGGAGTGGCAGATCTTATAGGGTCTGCCCTGGGCAGCTCACAAATTCCCCACGAAGTAGCATCTCACGTTAACGCTAGCCCCAGTTCACACCCACGGCCTTGGGAGCAGCACCCACATTTCCCCCCAGCAACAACGGAATGGGCTGAGATGGGATGTGGCCAGGAGCAGGCAGCAGAGCCCCTTGCTGGTAGGTTATCAGGTCAAATCCAGCATTGTAAAAGGGGGTGGAAACCTGTAAACACTAATTGATGCTCCACAGACATCAGGCATGAGCATCTGTTACAGATATCCCATCCTCCTGGGACAAGCGCTCATCAATGGTCCCAGCAGAGACCACCAGAAAGTTATCGCACAGCCCTGGGAGCCGGAAACAGGCAACGTGGAGGTCTGGACCTGCTCAGAGAATTGGAGGCAGCGAAGAAATAAGGAGATTGTCTCCTACACCATCACTGCAGGCATATCCAGGCACTTGGACAGATGCTGCTCTGTCAAGTGCACAGACTCAGTAAGGGCTGGGCAGCACAAGCACTGGGAGCCCAAATCAGCACCAAATCCAGCTCTTCCAGGCTCTATCCTGTGCACCAGGGAAGGCATTAACCTGGTGAGGTGCAGGCTGGGCACTGATGGGGCACACGGGCAGAGAGCCAGGCTGAGGGGGTGAGAAGACATGGGACCTGAAGGGCAGCCCAGCCTCGCTGGGGGCTCGGCAGAGCCTCGTGGTTGAGCAGACTTGCAAGGAGATGGGATTGGTGCAGGATGCTGCGAGCAGGATGGCTCCTGGGGAGAGCCCCTGACCAGCCCACTGCAGGGGAGCTGGGGAGCACACACAGAGGGACCAGAGCAGCACCTGGCTCCCTGGGGGGTTTCTCCTCCAGGTCTACAGAAATTGGCAGCAAGGAGAAGGGTCAGATTCTGCACAGGCAGCTAGCTAAAAGATAAGAACCAAAAGAGTAGGAATAAACCATCAGGTCTTAGATTGCTGAGTGCTTCCCGGGAGCAAAAGCCCACAGGTGCAGAGTAGGCACAGAGCACCCAAAAGCAGGCAGAAGCGGTGGTCAGGCAAAGGCAATAACCAAATAGTCTGGGGCAGCCAAAGCCAAAAAGAGCTTCAGGAGCTCATGGTGCTGAGCTATAAAGGAGCAGAGGTAATGCAATGCTGAGAGGTGTGAAGATGTGCCCAGGGGAAAGTGCCCAGCATGCACACAGACTGAAATCAAGTCAAGTGGCAGGAATTGCTAGGAAAGGATTAGAAAACAAGGCAGAAAGTGTCCTCATGGCAGTCATAGAAACCCACAGCACAACTAAAGCCTGAAATCCACTGTCCCAAGATATTGCGGAGATCAAAGGTATAAAGCCTATTCAGAGAGCCTTAGAAAGTTAATGGTGGGTGGGTCTCTGTCAGTGCAACATGGCAGCGATTCAACTGCCTGGGCAGAAAACTGCTGCCCTGCTGATTTCCAGGAGTGGGAAGAGCTGGGTGGAGAAGGGACACCCTGGGTTTGCCTTGTTTCTTTTACCTGCCTTAATCTGCTGAATTCCAGCAGACTCCTCTCAAGCCAGCTCCCATGGTATTGCTTACAGGATGCCTGCGTCACCTCCTCCTCTCCAGGCCATCCCCAATCCCCCCTACACAGCCAGGGGAACCGCAGCTCTCTCCCACAAACCTGGAGGAGCTCAGCTCCATGAGAGCCCACAGGATCAGCTCCCTCCCAAATGCAACCCCTGTGTCCCCCATCACCAGCGGCCTTTGTGACACACGGACCCCATGGGACCGCAAGGTTGAGGAAGGACCCCTATGGCAACACATCCCAGCTTTCCCCAGAGGGAAATGAGGCTCATCCCGTTTCATCCCAGCTCTTCAGTGCAGCACCCAGTAGAAGGGGAGCAAGTCCCTGTGTTGGACCTGACCCCAAGCCCACTAACTGCCTGAGCTTTCATGTCTTCCCACCCTGTTTTCAGTTCTAGGAGAGGAGAACCAAGGGGTGGCCACACAATGAAAGGCTTGAAAGGAGCATGAATCCTCCACAGTGCAGCCACAGAGCTCCTTGTGCCATCCCGGGGCAGTGGGCAACTCCACGGACAGACATAGAGATCTTATCTCAGCACCTGGAGCCATGCTGGTGCCCAGAACCATGACTGGCCATTGGGACTCAGGGCACCCCACACACAATTTACAGATCTGATCCGTGGGACGTGCAGCCCACAGAGCCCACTCCAGCAGCCACGTCCTGCACACCAGCCACTTAACCATCCCTATTGTACTGCTTCACTGCTGCTTTGTAACCACTTATTTGTTCTTTCAGTAAATGACTTGCAGATCATTAAGGTCATTTGTCCAACCTCCTGCCTAGCCTCAGGCAGAGAATATCACCCAAGCAACATCCTCATGTCCTCAGCATGTGGCCAATGCAGAGTATCCCTTTGGAGGGCATCCAGCCCCAAGTCAAAAGACCCTTGGAAATGAAGAGCTTGCAGATCCCAGGGCAGATTCTTCCAGTGACTCATTACTGTTAACTGCTGGAAATATGTCACTTATTTCCTGCCTGAACTGTCCCAGCTTCAGTTCAGCTCCCGCTAGAGCAGAAGGTCTCAACCCATGGTCTGCCAGCTCCCAGGAGCTGATGGACTACTTCTGAGGGGTCTGCAAACCAGGAGACAGACAAGCATGGAGAGCTGCAGCTCACCTGGCAGAGTCTGTGCCCCACAGGGGAGGGATGTGCCGGGGGGAATGCTGCCAATGAAGAGGAGCTCAAAGGCGTTGTGCTACCTCTCTCCCTCTTCCAGCACAGGGGGATTTTTCCTCCTGGGAAGCAGTCTGTCATGGACACATCCAACACCAGAACTGATTTCTGCAGGAGAGCTGGTCTCCCTCCATACACCACAACTTCAGGTAGGGGCGAAGGTTGCAAGAATGTTACGTGCAAATTGTATTTCCTTCCTTGAAGCAGTTGGTGTTCAACCAGCTGGCTCCCAAAGGGCAAGTCTCAGCTGATGGGAGGACCTCCTTGTACCCCCTTTCCTTGTTTCTGACCCCACAGCCTGATACTTTTGCATGGCTTTCTGACTGATGAAAACCTGAAGTTCACCCCTGCAAAATTTTAATGAGAACAATTTTGTATTGTCATCGGCATCGGCTGCCACGGCAGCGAGACAAAACAGAGCTCACATTTTCCAGCTCGCATGGATGCCAGCCTGGTTATCCCCATCCAGAATGACTTACACAGACATCTAGCGGTTACCGCATCCTCCTCTCCCGCTCCCCTTGCGCTGAGCCCTTCTCCCTCTGGTGGCAACGGGAAGGTCCGGAGACCCTCCAAGTCCTGCTGACACTACCTACTAGTTACAGAAACATATGTACAGGTTGACAGCAACATGTCATCTCCCAGCAGCTGAGCCCCTCCTGTCCTGAGGGATGCGATGGTCACCCCAAACTCTGCGCGCTATTTGGAAGGAGCATCTCCTCCCTGCAGCTGCTATTTTGCTGGCCCAAAATTTTGCAAACCCCAAAAGGAAGCAACCTAAGGCAGCAGAGAAGCTTTCGAGAAGCTGGATGGTAGTTATCTGCTGGGGGTGTAACGCTCTGTAACAATTTGGGAAGGAGGGAGGAAGCAAAGGTTCCCTTTGTAGTGGGTGTTACAAAGCCAAGGAAGAGTTATTGCATGCAGACGCGCAGCGAGGCGCAGCGTCGTGTCTGCCTGCTCGGGAGAGGCCAATGGGCACAGAAGCAGACACGAACCTCCTCCGCAACCCGCTCCCCAGGGAATGGCACCCAGCATCCATCCATCCATCCCCAAATACCTCAAGGCCACCCCCGGGGCCTCCCCACAGCTCCCTGGCCAGCCGGTCTCCGTGGGCGAGGGTCTCCGTGGCACCCCGGCAGAGGGTGGCTGTGGGGACGGGGGGAGCAGGGCCCCCCCGCAGCGGGTGCTCGCAGCCACACGAGGGTGCTGCAGCCCCGCGCAGGGGAGCGCAGCGCAGCCCGTGGGAGCCCAGCGGGGTCGGGGGGTGCGGAGCGGAGCCCCCCATCGTGCTGCTCTGCTCCACACCCCTTCTCCCCACATGGGGCCAGGGACACCCCCCACCCCCCCCGGCTCCCTCTTCCCTGCCTGGAGCTGGGGCTGGCACCTGCGTGGCACCCACGTCCCGAATAGGGGACACCTCGCAGCTCAGCTCCAGAGCTGGGTAGGAAAAACCCAGCGGATAAAGTTTTCCTTTTGCCAGCTTCACCCTCGTGTATGCCAGAGAGGAGCAGGGAAAGATGGTTATCTTTTCCAGGGGACTAACCTCTAGGCTGTCCATACCTGTAAAGCTGGCTCTTCTCGCTCTCCCTACAAGACACAGGAATCCCAGTTCCTCAAGAGGAATAAGGGGATTTGTGTGGCAAAACCCTACAGCAAGAGGTGGAAGAGCCCCACGTCTGCTAGAGGAGAGGAGAGATTTTGGGAACGCAGAGAAGGCAGAGTGACCTGTGTCACAGGAGAGATGCCCAAGTGGGGGAATCTCGGTCCCAGACCCCAGCAGGGGGAAGGCCTGGATGAACAGGAGAGACCTGGGAAGCGGCGCAGGCAGGTAAGGAAGGGGTAAGTGGGATCCTGGGGATGAACTAGCTGGAAGTGTGTGGGAGGGGAAGTGGTTCGCACTGGGTCTTCCCTTGCTTTTCCCCCACCTCCAGACACCCTGGGCTCAGCAGGGCAGAGGGAAGACATGTACTGGCAGTGTGAATCATATTCAAATATTTAAGCACCAGACTCTGTTGTTCTGCAGTCCCAGGTGGGTTTCAGAGTGCTACCATTTCAGTTTTGAGCCAGGTATGAAAACCAAATTGTTGGCACACACAACGTGCACACACCAAAACCCAGAGACTGGCAGATGCAACCACTGTCCCTGCTCTCCTGGAGCTGTGGGAGACCCTGGGCACATCCTTCCCCCACACGGTGGGGAAGCAGGAATCTGGGAGCTCTGGGCTTTAGGATATTATTTGGGAAAAGGCAGGGGATGCTTTAGCTCATCACTTGCCCTGCACGCAGCGAACACCACCGGCAGCGCCCAGGGAAGAGCCAGTGAATGCAACGGCCTCCGTCCTGGCAGAGTCCTGATAGGGCTTAGGCTGACCAAGCAGCCGAGAGCCAGGCTCTGTCCTGCCTCCCACAAACCTCCGCAGCATTTCAAAATAAGCACAATGGTTGGGCCTCTCTGAAGTTTGCCCTGTGGGCTTTTTCTGTTTGTTTTTTTGGAGCCAGGAGAGTTCACGTTCCCAAGCTTTTCCCTGCAGCCAGTACAGCAGGGTTTATTTTTTTTTAATAAAAAAGAAGAAAGCAGAGCTCTGCATGTAACCTCGGCTTCCCCGAGCAGGGCGTCAGCCCCAGGCACCAAACAGGCAGTTTAGAAGAGATTGAAGGAGCTGGCAGCTCTGGGGGTTGGGGGTGGTGGTGTGTGTGTGTGTGTCTGCAGCCCTGTTTCTTCCTTTCCATGCCAAAATCTCAATCCTAGCTACCATCTCTAACCACAGCAACATGTATTGGAAAGGGTCCATTTTATAAAGATGCTGCCTTTCTTATTTGAAAGCAAAAAGCATGAGGGAAAGAAAAAATACCAAGTGGAGCCATTTTGTCCATCTCAACCAGCTAACGCAGACACCAATGGGGCAGCACCTCCCAAACACCAACAGTTTAAGAATATAAGGGAAAACCAGGGAAATGAGATGTTTGCTTCCCAGCAACCTACCGGCAAAAAGAGGTGGTTGCTGAGCTTGAAAAATACAGGCAGCTCCTTTGCAAGTCATAAGCACAGAAATGAGAGCAACCACATCTTACCTGAACTTCTCCAGCCCTCCAGGATTTAAGCACCAGCTTGGCTGCACAGGCAGTGAAGAAAGCTTGCTGGGACAAAGCACCTCACACCACCAGCCTGCTTTGGGGGAGCTGGGATGGAGGAGGCTTGGGTGAGCACCAAACTTTGTAACAACCCACTACTCTGGGAAGGAAAACTGAACAGAACTGCTTTGCAAGCCCCAGCTCTGCTGAATTTAAAGGATCAGCACAAACAATCCACACCTGGAACAGAGCTTCCTCTGCAGGGCAGGTGAGTCCAGAGGAAAGGGATGTCTCTTGAGGAGTCCCAGGGCACTCCAGGCCCTGCAGCAGGGTTTAGCAAAGCACTTTGCAGCTGGGGAGCTATCCTGCTGGGGCTGGACCCAGCTGCTACCCAGCTGCATTTGCTGCTCCCGAAGGAAGGATGTATCAGAGCACAATGATTTGTTTTTATTGGGAATATTTGCTTCCTGCCACCAGGATGCATGTGCAGCAGCAGAGAAACGTACAGGGGTTCGAGACCTTGTGCACCATGTGAGGCAGAAAAGGCTTGTTAAGAGGGGTATGTATTACCCAGACATCTGTTGAGGCTGCGTAAATGAGAAGTGGCCAAGAGCAAACTGCTGAACCTGCAGTCCTGCCCACCTTCCACACGTGGTGGGCCCTGCATCCCCCGCGGAAGAGCAGAGCACTCCATTCCAAACCTCACCAAACAGCTTAGCCGAAGGCCACATCTGCGCTGGGGTCAGGAGTTACTGGTACAGAAGCTGCTACCCAAGCTGGGCAAGGGCTCAGAGCATCAGTCTGAGCTGGTGTTTCACCCTGTGCTTTGTGCACTCAGGCGCTCAGTGAGGTCTCAGAGCATCTCTGAGGACAGCAGGGTTAAGGGAACAGCTTTAGTGCTTAGGATAGGTGGAAGGGGGATTTATTTTCTGCTCTTTCTGGATTCCCCCTGTGATCATAGTAAAACTCTGCATTGCCCTCAGAGGAGGGAGGAGGCACTGAACAGCAGAGGCTTCCTCCTGCCTTGTCCTCCATAGGGCTGCTCCACTGCACACTGCTGTTGCCTGGACCAGCCCTTGGCACTTCAGGACAGCCGCGTGGCAGAAGACCTCACGAGGGTTTGTCATCCTGTGATACCCTGGTCCCAGCCTCTCCTCTCCAGCATGATGGCTTTCAAGTGACACCACAGAGCAGTGGTATTCTCCCGGGGGGGGGGCGTGTTCAAAGCCACTCTGCTCATTTCCAGAGCTTTCTACAAACACCAGCTAATCCAGGCTGCACATGGCTCGGCAGCAGTGGACAGCAGGAAACAGCTGAAAGAAAACACCCCCAAAGCGGTCACGGCACATTCCCCAAATAGCAACAGCCATTCTGCGGCCAGAGAAAGGCTACAAACAGAGGGGAAAAAATTCAGTCTGCTGCCCTGGGAGCGTTTTCAGGCATCAGCGGCATGTGAACACAGACACCGCCCCTGGGAGAAAGGTCTGTCTGCAAACTGCAAACCCGTTGTTTTGTGTGAGCATCTCAGTCTTTCCAGAAGTCCCAGAGCTTTATGTCCAGCTCTCTACAGGGTCAGCGATTCCTGCCAGCTGCTCCAGGCGCATCCCTCTGCATCTTGCCACGGTGAGACTGAGATGGAAAAGCCACAGCTGCTGCTGGCTGGGAGCTGCCAAACACTGGCTGTGGAACATCCTTCCTGGGACAGGCAGGCTCCTGCCTGCGGTAAGGCTCCCCAGCAGAGAGCTGCATCCCACAGCTGGGAGCACTGAATGCTTTGGTGGCTTCAAAACATCACCCCTGAGATTTTGACTTCCACGTTACGCTGCCTGGCAGACACCTGCTTCCTGTCCTGCTCATGGGAGAGGGAACCTAAGGGACCCCCTGTCCCCACAGACCCACACAGCTGGGCAGGAGGAGGGCAGCTGTTTTATAACCCCCCACTGCTACCACCCATGTCTGCTGACCAAAAGACTTCGTGGGACCCTCATGGTTTTCCCTTCCTGATTCACAGGGTATTCGTGACCAAGGGTCCTTCCCGGTTCTGAATGCAGTTGGGCCAGAAAATCTTCTTTCCTTCAGTGAACCCATTCCTCGAGGGGTAGTCCAGGTGCTTTCCCCCTCCCACCCTTAGAAGTGAGAGAAACCTGCCTCCACATCCCCTTCCCGCTCCATGGGGAGACATGCCCCTTCTCTCTGGTGACTTCCCTGCCCAATTTCAATAGCATGGGGACTTTATCAAGGCTGCACTGAGCATCCTTGTGGTGCAGGTGGCCTCCCTGGCAACATACCATGTGCCCACACACATACACACACATGCACACTCACACTTGCACACACACCACCCGGTCCAGCCAGGGAAACCAGCAGAGCGCAGGACGAGGGGGTTTGGATGGTCAGTCTTGCTGGGTGTTACCAGTATGGGGTGGTAGCGAGGAGGATCTGCAGAGCCATGGAGAAGCAGGGCAGCTGTGCCACGCTGTAGGCCACAGAGCGCGTGGGTGCCTTCAGCTGCAGGAGGTAGGCGATGGTGTGGATGATGCGCCCCATGCAGAAGATGAAGAAGTGGATCCTGGCCACTGTGGGACTGGGATCCAGCAAGGAGTAGATGGCTCCGAGGAAGAGGAAAGGAAAGATGTTCTCCATGTCGTTGCAGTGGGCCCTGAAAAGGGAGATAAGGTTGCTCCTTCCCACCAGGCTTCCCTGCTGTCTCCCATCCCTTCTAGCCAGAGTGCCCATCTCTGGGTGCTGCTGACTCTCTCTGTTGGATGGGGCAGATGCAGCCCCCAAAAGAGTCAGATCCCCCCTACAAACACAGACAGTGGGATTTCGCAGCTGGTGTCTCTCCCTTGGGTTGCTGCGCTCCTGAAGCTTGCCCTCCGTTACTGAGATGCCTTTGCTGCGACAGATGACAGCTCGAGGGTTACAGCTTTTAAATAAACAAAGAAAAACAAAGACCCCGTGAAGCTGCAAAAAGCTCAAAGCTGGTGTGGCGCCAGCACGGCATGGCCCCAGATGTGGCCACATTACACAACAACGAGGCAGTTTCTAGACCGCGGTTTCTCCAGAGGAGAAACTCCCAGGATGGGAGGGTTTGTGGCTTCGCCCCTCTTTGCAAGTGCATTCAAACGGGACCGGGGAGGAGCACCCCAAGCACCCCCTGCACCTCCACGCTGTGCCAGCATCACCTGCCTACTTTCACCATAGTCAGGCTGGAGGGACCACTGTGGCCATGTGATGACACATTGGCACTGATGGGCCAAACCCTGAGCTCCATCTGAACATGCGCCTGCCTGAGTGTCACATCATCTGCCACCACCCACACCACTACCGAAACAGGATCCAATTATGCCGTGAGCATAGGCTGTGTCCCTCCTCTCACAGGTACCATCCTTTGAAGGAGGGAAACTGGTCCCCAAAGCAGCAGGCTGTCCTTGCCCTCCCACTGCCTCTGCCTCTCCTTCTTTTGTTCCCTTGCAATGAAAGACATGCTTTCTACAGCACAGAAGCCTGTCTCTGTGCTTCGACAGGGGGAACTCTCAGGTCATGCTCTGGTCAGTTGGGATGGATCTGGGCTGGAGAGTGACCCAGGCACGAGGCTCAGTTGCTTTTTCCCTGTTATCTCTGAAGGTTTGAGAGGCAGAGATGAAGCCTCGATAAGAACTGCCCTTGCTTCCCCATTCCTGTTCCCCAGCACATTTAAATGTTCACAAAGCCCAGAGAAAATTGTAAGGGATTTTTTTGCTGAAGCAAAAGCCAAGATGCCTGTGCTGCTCTTCTGTGCAAGCTGAGAAGTGGCCAGGAAGTTTTAGGATGCTCAGCCACAACTCATTAGTACAGACACAGGCTGGGATAGACCTGGCTGAAAACTGACTTAGGAAAAGAAAGAATGCTGTGTCTTAAGCCCCTCTTCTGCCCCTGGAGTCAGGTCTATGGTGTGGGAGATGTCCCAGTGCCTGCCTCAGCAACTGCCCCACCAAACACTGATTTCTTCAGGCCAAGGTTTGCCAAAAACTTCTCCATCAGAAATTTTCAGCACCAAGTGCCCTGGTTTTTTGGAGGCTGACTGCCCCCAGGCAGGATCGGTCTCCGAGCCTGTCGTGGTTTAATCCCAGCCAGCACTAAGCACCACGCAGCCGTTCACGCAGCTGCTTACTCACTCCCCCCCAGTTTATATACTGGGCATGACATCACATGGTATGGAATACCCCGTTGGCCAGTTTGGGTCAGCTGTCCTGGCTGTGTCCCCTCCCAACTTCTTGTGCCCCTCCAGCCTTCTTGCTGAAAAATCCTTGACTTAGTCTAAACATTACTTAGCAACAACTGAAAATATCAGTGTGTTATCAATATTCTTCTCATACTGAACCCAAAACACAGCACTATACCAGCTACTACAAAGAAAATTATCTCTATCCCAGCCAAAACCAGGACCAGAGTGATGGAGCAGGAGCTGCAGGGAAGGGTCACCCAGCTTGCGCTGACCTAATCCCCCTCACTGGGATGCCTGGGGACAGGGACATGAGCAGAGGCTCTGGGTCCAGCAGCTGGTTCCCATCACCACATCACACAAAATGACCCGTGCGCTGAATGCCAACCCCCACCAGCATCTCTTGCTACCCCCTCCCCACGCTAGAGCCCAAGCCAGACACTGGCTCAGCAGGGCCAGGCTACCTGCAGGTAAATACTGCACCTGAGCCGTTTCCAGCCCCAGCTTTGCTGAAGCATGAAGGGGATGCACAGCCTGTTGTACCCAGAAAAGAGCTACCCCGAGGGCTTTCAGCACCCCATTATTCCCGTAACAGGCAGGAGAGCAAGGGGCTTTCTTCTACCTGCTCTTTCCACCTCCATGGGGCCACATCCTCAAGCAAGGGGGGGATGAAAATGGTAAGGAGCCTGCTGGAAACCCTATTTCAGCTGCTCTCTGGGTGTGATTTTGGGACAGCATGGAGGAATTGGCCTAGAAAATACACTAAAACAAGTCCTGCTGTTGTAGCAGCAATGCCAGGAGGAGTTGGTGGGCATGAGCTGATCAGAGCCTGGACACAGAGGAGACATATTCCCTGCCAAACCCGGGAGCATGGAGGCGAGCTGCAGGAAGCCCTCTGCTCCTCCTGGCCAGACAGTCCCTGGGCAGAGCCAGCCCCTTCCCAGACACGAGGTCAGGCTTGCCTGCTAACAGCCCCTTCCATTCCCAGTCCAGGGCCCTCCTTGCCTTCCCAAGCCAGCATCGCCTCTGTGGGTAACGCCACAAAACCCTCCCACAGCCCAGCTAGGACGGCAGTGATAAGCATGGTTTGCTTTGGTGTTGGCCGTGCTGGGAGAGGGCAGCTGCCCGACACCCACTGCCTCACCCTGCAGCAGCCCCGTCTGAACAAGCCCCCGAGGACTCAGAGGTTCAGCAGGGCTGGAAGGACAAATGGAAGGACAGGGAGGAAAAAGGAAAGAGCTGAGATGCAGCCGGCGGCCTCTCTAAGAGGCAAGGGGGAAACCTCCCTCCTCACTGATGCTTGCTCTCCCCTGTTCTGCCCCTGCCCTGCACAGACCCCAGCAGCGTGGCCATGGCTCTGCTTCCCTCTCAACAATGCCTAAGGAGAAAACCCAACATCACCCTTGTTCAGGGGAAACACCATGGGTTTAATCTGTCTTCCCCAGGGCTGTGAACAGATCAGCAAGGACCGACTCTGAGTGCTTTAACCGCACAAGTCAGATCTGAGACTTTCCCCAGGTCTTTGCTGCAGCTCTGGTTATTTATTTTTATGGAAGTTTGTCTTTTCTGACTAATCAAAAGAGGATTATGATTATTATTACTATTATTATTTTCTTTTTCCTAGCAAGGAAACGGCTTGTTTGCTGTCCTCCTCCCTCTGGAAGCCCAGAGATTAGGTGGCACTGGATGTTTTTTAAAGCAAAACTTGCAGGCAATGAGAGGTGAGCAGCGCAGTCCCCCACCTGTAGCACAGCTGGCAGCCAAAGGCTTAGTGACAGCAGGGCATGGCTCCAGCCCCTTTCCTGCACATCACCAGTGATCCAGCCCAACACTCGAGGCACCTTCTTCTGGGTAAGGGGGATGGCAAACCAAGCCTGGGGCTGAATCACCCCATGTTTTACCTCCGAGGAACTGTGAGCCCCACAGAAGAAGGGGAAGATTCAGAGTTTGCCCAATTAGGGAGGCAGAAGTTATTGCAATCATGTCCAGCCTCTTCCCAAATCCCCCAAAAGGGCAGCCACATACAGCACCAGGACCAGTCACACAGTTCCCTGTCCAAGCTGTGCAGAGATGTGGGGGGATTTGGGGTCCTGTCGGAGCAGGGCACGAGGAGCCTTTGGGTGTGGGTACAGGACAAGCCCTTGGGGGCTTGCGGGACTTTGAGCATCTAGGAATTAATTTAATTGTGCCAGAGTTGGCTGTTGAACCCAAACCTGGTCCTTCCACGTGTCCTTGCTGCAGCACACACCATGCTCCCATTAAAGGTTAAACTGCTCTAGTATATAGCGTCTCACAGCTGAGCTCCAGGCATTCAACCCATGTAGGCAATTAATTAATAAGCCCTTTAGCTTCCCACTGCTTCTTTGCCAGCAGCTGCCAGGGATCGCCCTGTGGCACAAGGGGAATGCCAGCACCGCTGCATACTCACCTGCGGCACCGCTCCACATCAGGGTCCTCACGGTAGTACTGCAGCCCCCCATTGCGCAGTGCATCCTCTGGGTTTGCAAATGCCTGCAAGAAAGAGTCCCCATAATATATATGCTTATAATGTTTTTGGAACTTCACAGGTAGAAGCTTTGCCCCTAATCTTTAAGACCTGCAGAGATTTCTTCCTGACGCAGTTTCTCACCACCCTTCACAAACATAAGAGCAACTGCACTTCCATGTGCACAGTCCTGGGAGTTAAACACTGCACCTCCTGAGGGGTTTTCCTCATCCTCTGAAAAACCCAACTCTGCCCACCGAGCAGGTCCCAAACAGGGGGCTTCAAGGGAGCTCTGGCCTGGTCCCAGTCCACTTCTCCCCATGAAACCTATTTAATGGAGACTTTGCCAACCACCAGATGAGATCACTGCTGGCACAGAGTTTGCAGACACTGAATGCAGCACCCAAAAGATAACCGGGACTGGCAGATTAGTTCACCCTGCTGAGAAAGGATATCCTCTGGCTGGCTTTTTGACAGTGGTACTGTGTGACTGAAACCAGCCCCAGGGAAATTGGATCCTATGCTAATAAACATTCAAATAAAAATGATTTATACGAGCTCCCCACCTATGCTCAGAAGCTGTTCCTCAGGGGCCTGGTTACAAGTGACAGCTTCACTTTGCAGCCTGGAAAGGACCCTGGTGCTTTCTTTAATCATTTTACAAGCCCAGAATGTCCCAGGGCTGGAGCATCATTTGGAAACACAAGGGGAGAAGCCAAATTGTCAGTTACAATGATGCTACAGCACAGGGGTATCTCTTTGTATTTTATCTGAGAGCAGAAATCTCTCCCTCCCACTCCACTGATGCAGTCAGAAACTCCTCAAATACTTTAAAACAAATTTCACAGACCGCTGAGTTTTGCCACAAGTTCAATTTGGGTTGCGGGTGATAAAAGGTCCAGTTAACCCCATCTCCTGACAGCAGCTAGAGCTCTCAGTCCTCCCCGTATTTTCCCCGTGTCCAAGAACCATTTCCTCCAGCTATTGTTTTTATTCCCCAGGACTTTCTGCTCTCCTGGAGCATTCACGTAGCCATTCCAAAAGCTCAAAAGCTTTCTGCTACATTGCAAGGAAAAAGACCATTGGAATGATTTCTTCTTAAACCCTTTTTTTCCCCCCTCCTTTTCTTCCAGTCATGGCAAATTAACTGTAAACAGTCTCTTTCCAGAAGCAGCTCACCTGCATGTCATTTTAGATCTGAAATTATTATTTAGATTAGGATTCAGAAATTATAAACATCAAGCTACAGATGGTAGAAGCAAACAAAAAGAGCCAAAGAGAAGCGAGATATTTATCTGCTGCAGCTATGAAACATGTTTTGCTTTCAACTTAAGAAAAAGAAAACTCAGCTTGCGTCAGGAAAACTTTGTTGGCCTTTACAGGAATGAAAGAAGAAAGAAAAAACACAGAAACCCAAGCCAGAAAGGGAGAAGGAAAAGGAAACTGGATCTTACCTTCTTTCTGAGTCTCACTTGTCCTGTAATGATGGCAACGACATACATTTTTAAAATCAAGATTGTGCTGTAGAATGTAAATGACATAAACACTTTGTTTTCCATCATTTTGGGGGAAGGTGCCGCTCAGTCGCCTACAGCACTCACAGGCAGCGGAGATCTTGCTTGGGCTGTGAGAGGGCTCTGCGGGAGAGGGGGCAGGAACAGCCACGTTTAAACATAACACAAGTCACCACTGTTTCTACGGCAAAAGCCCACAGCCCCTGTACACCCCTTCAGATGATGCAGCAGAGCTGCCGGTGAGCAAAGCCCAGACTGGGACTCGGAGCAGGCTGCTTCTGCTCCTCACACCCTGCTGCCACCAGCTCCGTGGGGATGCGATGCCCCAAACTGGGATACAGCCCTCTTGACTGTGTGGGCCACAGCAAGGCTCAGCCCGGCCACAGCTCGACCTCTTGCCTCCCTAAAACAGCCCACCACGATTCCCTAGTCCCACCTCCCCTCCTGTTCGAGTCCAGAGGGACGGAGCTGCCCAGAGCATCCCTTGCCCAGCCGGGCACTGCTCACCCACGGACACGAGCTGATCAGCCTTGGGAAGAAGGAGGAGTTAGGAAGAAAGTAGGCACCTACCTCAGCCACATCCAGCCCTGCGCTCCTGCGCTGTCCCGATCCCACAGCCCACCCCTCCGTGGCAGCGCTCCCAGTAAACTCCAGTCCCGCCCAGTGCAGGCTGAGGGCTCCGGTGGCAGAGGCAACCAGCCCTCCCCTTCCACAGCCACCTGCAGAGGGATGGGGCACAGGGGACAGAGCCGTCCCTTGCCCCACCAGCACCCATCACCCGGGGGGCCCGGGCTGCCCCTGAACCCCCCGGCTGGGAGGGAAGCTCCCGGAATGACCAGCCTGGAAGCACAACCAGGCAAGTCGTGAACCGCAAAGCCCCAAACCTGCAAATCGAAATAAACACCAGCCTGCCTGGCCCCAAAGACAGCTCATCCTGGTTTTGTCTGAGAGGCTGAATCGGGGCCGTCGGGTGTAATTTTGTCCTCGGTCTAGAAAGTGGCATTTGAATTTGGAGCTGGCTTTTCCCCAGCCATCAAACACTGGTGAAGAAAGAGTGGGATCTAAGCCTCTGCAGGCAGCTGGGCTGCTCTTTCAATGCAAACCTTTAACTCCTTCTTCCCCAGCCCTGGCCCCAGTGCTGGCAGCAGCAAACCTCCAGCAAGCCGGCAGCGTGGAGGCTGATACGAGCTCTCCAAGTTTATTGGTGTTGAAGGGCTGGATTTGGGGTTCGTTTCCTTTACACAGGGGGAAAAGGAAAAAAAAAAAGAAAAAAAAAGACTTATTTCAGGCAAATGGAAACTGTCAGAGATTGAGTGGAAAATGAACGCTTTGAGGATGCAAGCTGTTTTTTAATTAACTGACATGTTAGAATAAAAAAATTTTTTTCAAGCCACAAAAAAGCCTCAAAAAACAATGAACGGGGTACAATGGCTTGTCTTTTACAAAACCATCTATCGAAGCATTAGTGCCTCTAGGACTGGATTTGTTCTTCAGGGCTTTTTAACTTTTTAACTGCCATTGAGCAAAACTCATCCTGTCCCTTCCAAGAGGGGTCCAAAGTAACCCAAGAGAAGCATCGCATGAGCCCAGGACCAGGCTCTGGTCCCGTTGCTACAGACCCTGTTGCACAAGGACAGGTTTGTCCCCAGCAATGGGACGCTGGCAGCACGCCACTCCCCAGGGAGAATGGGCTACAGGAGCCTTTTTCCTGGGGTGCTGGTGTGAATTTAAGGCAGGCTTGTGCTCTAGGCACAGCGGCCCTGGGCTCAGGTGATACACAAGTTCCATCAATGCGAGCATGAGTCAGGTTATGTGGGCAGATCCGGAAGGTTGACTCCTGCTCGGGGAGCAAGCTAAGAAGGAAAACAGTCACCTCTCTGTCTGGGTAGCATTATCCCACCAGCCCTGACCAGCAGCCAAGGGATGCCACAGGCCAGCCCCTGCCTCTGCCCCTGCAGAAGGGAGGGTTACACCATTTCTTGTATTCCCAGCAAACAGTCAGCGCGGAGTCAGACCAGGGCAGCTTTCCTGCCAGGATCAGCGCTGCGGAAGAGGTTTTGCTCCTGCCACGCTCACCTCAGACGTGTGCTCTGGCCATGCCAGCCAAGGGCTGAGCTCTCCCTGTGCCCGTCCAGAGCAGATGTCCTTCCTTCCACCCCTGCCTGCCTGGCTCCAGACCCCTGCACTGCTCCCAGCCTGGCAGGGCAGGGCTCAGAGCCAGAAAGACCCTTCAAGCATACGATCTCCCTCCCCGCACAGACATCTGCAAATTCTTTGCATTTGCTTCTGAATCTCCCTCGCCACGGCTTTTCTGCCCTGATGCTGCAAACTCAAAGATGCCGCACCACTCATTGCAATGCACTGGCTCAGCCCCATGACATCCAAGTGTGCAGAGAGCCTTTGAAAAGCCCCAAACACTTGGTTTCAAGGGACAGGTACCTGCAGCTGGTCATCACCACCCTGGCGTCAGGGCGGCTGCAGAACAAGTCCCGGCACAGCCCAGTGTGGAGCTGCACAGCCTGGCGTGAAGCTCCACAGCCCAGCAGTGAATGCCTCCCATGGACTGCTTCCCCGGGAGTGGGAATGGGGACACCAGGACACGCAGCAGTCATGTGGATTCAAACACTGCAGTAATGGCTGGGGTGTTCACCCTGGACCCCAGCCCTCTGCTGCCACCAAACTGCATCCAACCCCACTGACACCTCCCTGGAACTCGGCAGAGTATTAAAAACACCATAACGCCAAGCATAAGCAATTGATAGCAAAGCAACATCCCAAACACTGCTCCCTCCCATCTCCCCTCTCCATAGCTGATAGGGAGCAAACCCGTAGCAGAGAAGACCTTGGTGCCCAAGGTCTGGGGTGATGCGAGGGCCAGACCAGCCCAGCAGCAGGGATGACACTTTCTCCAGCAGCCCCCTTCCCCAGCTCTCCTGGGGGCTAGGGCAGGCAGCGAGACCCTTCACCAACACATCACACCCTCCATGGAGCCACTCCAGTTTTTACCAGCTGAGGATCCAGCCCACAGGCTCTTCAGCAGTGAGACCTTTTTCCTTTGTGCACCTTCTTCCCCTCCCAGGGCAGCCAGCACCTCTCACTGAGCAGCAGGATTATGCACAATCTTGGTACCACCTGCAGACAAGCCAGGACTTCTCCTGCTAGCCAGACAGACTTTCTCCTCCTCAGCGTTATTCAAGCACTGGCAGGAAGCCCTGGACAATTTGCACCAGCAACTGGCACAAATTTAAATTGAATGGAGTGATCAAGAAGCACAGTTTGTTTAAGCGTAAGCCCCTGGGGCAGACCCAGGCGTGGTTGTTGTATGTGCTGGATAGGCTCGTGGTGTATAAAAACCATGTGGGCGAAGAAAGTTGTTTTTTCCATGTGTTTATGCATTTCAGACCCTTTCACTGTTACACAGAGCTGAACCCCAGTGGGGAAGGCCGGTGTCTCTCAGCAGAGCACAACGTGGATGGAGACAAGGGGCAGAAGCTGCCCGTAAAGTTAGCTCTGTGTGTGGGATCTGGGCTCCTGCTTGATTTCTCAAGTTTAGGGGTCTCACACTAGGTAGGACACATCCACAGTCACACCTTCCTGGCTTTCCTGACCCAAGGCAACGCAGCTGCCAGGAGCATGTTCAACCATCCCATTAATCCAGGCGGAAGCAGGCTGTTAATATTAACAGTTTAATCCTCCTCTATAGATCACATCCTGCTAGGACAGAGCCACTGCTTGAATGAGACCAGGTCCTAAGGGCAGTATGTCTTTAAACTACAAGCCGTGCCATAAAGCCCAAGCACAAGAAGTCTCAGCCCAGGACAAGACCTACCAAACCCAATACCGCTAGCAAAAAACACTGCATTTTTTTTGAGAAACAATTAATAAGAATCAGGGTCAGGCTTTGAAAGTTTTGGTCATCAGGTTAGGCTGACCCCAGGAGCTGTGCGGAAAAGATGGAAGGTTTTGCTGGAGGAGGAACTGAACTGCAGCAGGCAGAAAGAATGAAAAATTAATGGGAGATGCTTGAGAAAAGTACTTAAAAATAAAAGCCTCTAATAACAATCCTGCTTTGGAAAGATTATGGAATAAAAATCACCCTCAGTTCCCACACAGGTTGTTATTTATTTGACCAGCTGAATTACACTACAGTGTTATAAATACATGTTTTTCCACTATTGCTATGCTGGGGAATTTCCTGGTGGCAGCTACATGAGAGGGTTGGTTGTGTAATAAATCCTTGTCAATGGAGCACAGGCACGTATGCTGGGGTGGCATAGCCTGGGCTCCAACCTGATCTCAAAGAGTAGCAGACGCTTTGGGCAATTACAGCTCAGATTCCCCAAAATTTTCCCAAACAAGCAATTACATCCCCACAGCCCAGGCTGGACAAAGAGCCTGAGGGGACTGCTCCAGCCTGGAGGAGACAGGCAGGCGGGTGGCACTTCTCCAGCGTGTTCCCACGTGCTGGTGGAGAAGGTGCAGAGCCCAGCTGGGATTTTGCCTGCCCTGGGCCCACAGCTCAGCCCACAGCTCCAAGAAGTGCTGAGCCATATTCCCGGCTTGTTCTGACGCTGCTGCAGGCGCCGGTGCCTTCCTTCCCTGCCATTTCTTCCTGCTTCTCCCAGCACAAAGCCTTGGAGCCCGCAGACATGCCCTGCGCCAGTGATCACTTGCCCTTGGCTGCACTGAGCCCTGGGAAATCCGGCTGCCCACGGGAGGTTGTGCCATGCTGGCTCATCAAACACAGCTACGTTTTCAAGTAAAGGCATGAACAGTTTAGCTATTCATTAAAGAGAAAGGCGTTCCACCTGCGTTCACTCCTTAGCCTGCACGAAAAGTCACATCGTTGTGATGCACCTTCTCCCCCAGATGAATGAAATCCCGTTGCTTCACCTGCAGGTCCCCATCCCCCAGCTCCTGGGCTCCCCACTGCTCTTTGCAGCATGAAGGATGCCAGAAAATACTGCAATGTCACTCAGCAGTGAAACCACCAGCATTAGCATCTCCTGAAACAAATGCGATGCTTCAGCCTTTGGCAAACTCGGGCAGATTTTGTCTGTTTTGCATTTTAAAGTGACTGTACTGGCTGGAGCTATCTGAGAGGCCTCAGGCACAAGGAATGTAGGATCAGACTCCTTCACGCTCAGAAGACCAGATGCCTGCAGCAGGAGAAAGCCAGCAGGAGAGGCCCAGGGAAGGGGCAGGGGTGCAGTGACTCCGGGTCTGAGGCAGAGGAGCAGAGGAAGCTGCTGTTCCTCAGACAGCCCGGGGACAGGGACCAGGCCCAGGGCCAAGTGAGAGGCGGTGGCACGTCCTCCTCCTTTCTACTTCCAGCTCCATCCACCGTCCCTTCCTGCCCGTTCCCAGGCTGCTGCCCAGCTCTCAATCACTCTCCTGCCCCAAACTGTCATACCCACCCTGGCTGCAGGGGAGTCACTATGTCCCCTGCTGCTATGACAGCAAGGAGACGCTGGAAGAGAGGCTGTCAGGCTGTGAGCATGTGGGAGGCAGATTATTTTCTCTTATTCTGAGCCTCACATGGATTCACGCCTGGGCTTTTTCTTAGAGGAAAGAATTCCTTGGCTATGCTGCTGTGTGCCTTCAGGGATGCAACCCAGCTGGGAGAAGTGCTGAGGGGCCGAGGGAAGTTTTTTCTCCTCTCCCCTGCTTTCTGTCTGACACAGCTGGTTTAAAAGCTGGCTTTAGGCAGATCTGCACCTGCCACTGCTGCCATGGGGCAAAAGTGGGAGACACGGATCAGGGCTTGGGGTGTGTGGGAAGCCGGCATCTCTCTCACTTAGCCACACTGCAGCAACTCGTGATGTGTTTCTCTTCCCAAGAACAAGATCCCATCAGCTGTAAACAACAGGCAAAATCCACTTATGTTATTGCCCAAAAAGAGGGAGTTTCCCCGCCAGGCTGGGAGAGAAGAGAAACAAATCCTACTGCCAAAAATTTCAGAATTGGGAAACATTTCCTAGGCTTCAAGCATTTGCAAAACTACAAAGTAAATACCGATTCCCTGGTGGGATGCTCTTGAGCAACAGCAAAGGTAAAGGATGCTGCGTGGTCCTGCCTCCACATGCTGTGTTATGGAAAAATGGGAATCAGGGCATGTTTTACAGCATTAAGAGCACTGGCTCACTAACAGGGCTGGGAGAGAAAGCAGATGTGGTCCCAGATTTCAGCCTTATAGAGACCTGACATTCAATAGCAGATGAGTAGCTTCAAGAAGAAAAGTAGAAAACAAACCAAGATGGCCTTTCTCTTCTTCAGTGCCTGACCAAGGACTGTGAGCAACTACTGTGTTGATCTGCAGGGCTCTGCTTGCCCTCAGAAGTGCAATGGGATGCCCAGCTTAAGATCAGGGACCTTTTTCGGCAGGTGGGTACCTCTCAGCACCTGGGCTGTTAACCCTGCCCTGAAACCCAGAAAGAACAGCAGGCCTCAGAGCTCGCCATTTTAAAGCCTTGTAAGTCCTGTTTTCAACAGAAAGGCATTTTCAAGTTGTTACAGAGACGTGGAAGCATAGCACAAGAGGGAACGGAAAGGTCAGCACTTCATTGCCTGTCCCTGACCCCAGCTGAGAGTGGCTACACCATCCTGGCGAGATCGACTCTAAGGAGAGCCCTCCTTCATGGCCCTGCCGTAGAGCTTCACCCACTACAATGCTTTCCAAAACACAGAGCTTATGTTTAAAACCCCGAGTTCTCTGTGTCCCCTCCATCCACCTAGACTAAACAGCAGCAATTCCTCCCACCCTTCCATATAGGTCATGTTTTCTAAATCTCTTTATCACACATGTTGATCTCCTAAATGCTATCGCTTCTCAGAGCAAGGTCCTTGGCAGATGGAGGCTCGCTGGGCTTCCTAGAGCAGCAGACCAGGGCCTCCCTGAATGACCTGACTCAGGCAGAAGTCAGAGCTTCTCAGCAATTTGAAGTTTTTTGAGTTGAGTCACTTGTCAGCCCACAGCTATGCTCCAGATGCATGTCAAAACTTTCCCTTTCTTTTCCCTGCACTGGGTGATGCACAACATGTCTTTCAGGCTTTCTTCAGCATCTCAGCAGCCAGGAAAAAGGTGGTCCAGGTCTCCACTCTGACATTATTAATAAACACCCCACATATGCAATGCTAAAAACACCCTCCCCATAATCACACTGGAAAGCAGGGAGTAATTTAGCTGCATTATTTACAGCCCACGTTGCCTGGAAACTTTTATTTGCGTTGTTGTCTCAGCTACCCTCTTGCTCACAGTGGTGGGAGCACCCACAGAGCATGACCCAGGCTGAAGTCATGTCCTGAGGCAGCAGAGCAGGAGATAAGGAAAAAGGAATGAAGCTCACAGGTCCCTGCCTAGACATCAGAGCAGGGATTACATACCCTGTGCAATGCAACATCTACTGCACTTGAAAGTTAAAAACAGTCAGTACATATTTCCCAAACCCACAGTGAGGAAAGAGAAGGGGATGTAGGACCATACAACCTCCCCGAGTGATCCCTGACTTTACCAAGACCAGAATTTGGCCTGAATAATGTAAGGAAGTAGAGAAACCTCTCCATGCTACTCCACAGGCAGTGGCACTTGGGCTAACTATCCTAAGATTTCTTCCCTGCCTGAATGGTCCACCAGCAGGACTCCAGGAACCTGCCTGGGTCCCATGCTTTGATTACTCTCCTGATTTGCAGGCTTTTGTCCTTGCGTCCATGATGTGTGTCCAGAAATCTGCTCCACCCTGTGTTTATCCAACTGCGACTGGTCTACTCAGCCCGCAGCAAGGAGATACATGCTCATTACAAATATTTACAAAGCAGCGGAATGCATGGGTCTAGCGCAGCACATTTCTGTCAACAGTGCAACCAACTCAGCCAAAACTGAACAAGAAGTGCTCCCCCATCAGCAGGACAGAAGCTGGATCCAGGTGGGAAGGCAGCTGTGAAAAGGGCGTAGGGACAGGAGGCTACGGGATGCTGCAGCCACATTAGCAGGGAAAGAGCTGTCCCACAAGGAGAGTTAGGCAACAGAAATGGGTAGGAGCTGTGCTGCACCATACCACACTGGGGGAAGTTCATGTGCATGTTCAGTGGTGGAAGGGAACTGCTGCTCTTCAACAGGAGCAGGGAGCCTGTTGGGTTGTACCAGCTGTGGGGCACATCATGGTTTCAAGGTAGCATATGCCCCTGTGGTACCTAGCGATGGACTGAGGCTCTCTGGCCCCATACAACCTGGTTCATCCAGTCTTCAGAAGTCAGAGATTAACTTAAGCTCTGAATCACAAGGTTTAATTCTCTTTCTTGCAAATTTGTTGTCATACATGATGGTAATGCTTGATAATTACATGCTTCAAGTCATTGTCCAAACTGTTAAAATTAAATTACTTCCTGGGACAGTAAGTTCCATAATGAAACACAATTTAAATTAAGATGATGATGATGATAATAATAATAATAATCTTTTTATGGGATCTCCTTCCCCTTTTGCTCATGTCAGAGAGACATGGGGGGGAGTTAGGAAGAACAGCAATTCCTGCTCAGCTTTGTCTAGCATACTCCTCTTTCGATACATGTCTGTTAAATCACCTCTTACTCAGCTTTACCACATTCCCATTCGCTTTCATCTCTCTTCAAAGGAGATTCCTCCATGCTTTTGATTATCCCAGTCATACTTTCTTTTTTTTCTCCAACGCTGAAGCAAGCAGATGACCAGCACATGACTGTCAACTCCTTTCACCCCTTGCACTCCAACCATCCTTCAGCCTCCTAGTAGCTCATTTTTCTTTTAAATGCCACCGAGTCCTCACTGAGGGGTCTAGGATGACTCCACACCGAGTTATTTAGTACTCTGGAGGGGCTACTGCCAAACTGAAGGAATTCCAGCTATGTTCTTACAGAAGACGGCCCTGGGACATTCGCTGCGCAGCTATCCAGCAATAGATCTGACTTGCTCAGCTCTATTCCTTTAGGGCCTTTCTGTATCCTCCAGCACAGTCTCCTCTCTTGCTATGCTGTTAGCATGGACTTAACATTGTTTTTGTAGAGCATGTCGGTTCTCCTGTTTTCAACTTGTTCCAGCTCACTGTTGGCCACAGGTTCCCAGCTCTCAAACACACATTTTAACAATAGCTGGAAACTAAAGTCCTGCACGCAATCCTTTATATTAGCAGAGCACATTTTTCTTCCTGTTAGATAACATATCTCCCAGAAAAAGAACCTAACATTTTTAGATCCCTTCCTGACCCTCCATCCTTATTTAACATTGACAAATCTGTATGGGAATGATACTTTCCAGGTTGTTCACAGTAAGATGCGAGGCATAAATTAACAGGTCCTCATACAATACTTCAGCTGGACATTGCAGAAGTAAAATAATTAAATACCTTTTAGCTGGTCCTGCTTAGAGGGACACATTTCTGAACACTGAGACCTAGTGACAACTGCACATTGATCTGTTTTCAATAAGTGTGTCACTTGTCCCTCCGCAAGAAAGTACAGACATGCCTCGTCCAGTGCACAGGAGGAACAACAACCTGTATGTGGCCGGACAAGCCTGGAAGCTGGAGCAAGGGGACTGGAAAAGCCACCCAGCGTGCTTGATGGTGCTCACTACAAAGGGATGAGAGCAGAGCTGGTGGCTACAGCCTTTCTGTGAGATTTACCTGCCCAAGAGCTCTTTCACGTCCAACCTACACAACCACCAAAAGGAGCTCCTGTACAGTGTGGTGCTTTTCCCCTCACACTGCAGCACTCAAGTCAGTTGAGTAAGTGGACTTCAGTGTCTGTTTGCAGCCACTCAAGTTCATGCTCCTAAACTACAAGATCCTCCCCAAACTCTCAATACATGTAGATAATTTTAAAATTTGCTCCTGGATTTTATTTTTTCTCTTTCAGTAACACAAATGAACCAATCCAGAAAGAACCTAGAAAAAACCAAGATGACTTTTTTTTCTATCAATCAGCTAAATGGAGTGGTTGAGTGAATTCATTTTGCATCAAGCTAGTGTGGAGTCGAAGTTACACCCACAGTACAGGAGTGACCAGCATGGGTAGGACAGAGCTCTACCCTGGGTGTAAGGGACAAACACAGGCAGGCTGTAGAGAACACACTCCTCCCTGGAAAATGGGCCCAAGACTGTCAACTCCAAAAGGCCACATGCAACAGGACCACCTCGGGCCCTACAAAGCCATTTTTCTCCAGCTGGCTGCTGAAGTCTGCTATTGTTTAGCAGAAACAGCTGCACAATAGCTTGTCATCTCAGGGTTTCACTCTGCACTGGAGTCCTGTGATGCTATCCTGGGTGAATTCTTCACCGTTCTCAGCACCAGAGGCAGAAGAGACACCACACAGGTCAGAGATGGACTGGAAAGCTCCTGATGGCAAGTCACCAAACAGGAGACACACTTTGGCTGTCCTGCAATGACAGCCTGATGTCCAAACCACAGAGATGGACAGACCTGGTGCAATTTCCAGGAAGCCTCCTCACTGCAGTCTCCAGAGAGATCACCACATCCCTCCTTGCTCAGGAGACCTCACCACTGGTGCCAAGGATTGCTGGCTGCTAGTGCCTGTTGTTCTCTGGTTACAGATCTCCTCTGAGGTTTGCTGACAAACCAGGAGCCTGAAGAGAACCTGCTGTCCTTTATCCTTCACTGGCAAACTACCTGGTGCTCATCTCTTGCCTGTCCTTGGTAAGTACCGAGCCCAGCTCCGTAACTTCCACAACTGTCCAAGGGCAGCCAGACCTGGCCCATCTGAACAAATGGGGAAATTATTACAGCAGCAAATAGTTGCTTTCTCCTGGTGAACCTCCTTGTTCCTCAACGCCAACTGCTAAAGTTGATTAAGACCAGGCAGAGGTCTTTATTCAGGCATGAGTTGGAAACAGAGGAGCAGGAATAACAGAAGCGGCAGTCAGAATAGCTGCTTTGCAAGACTAATTTTAGTGACCTGTATTTATGGCTCTTCCACAGAAGATGGGTGAAAGAGCAGGGTGTTTAGTTTTGCAAACCCCAAGATAAACACAGCCTCTGATTCTAGTCCAACCCAAAACCTACTGAGCACTTTTAAATCCTCTTTCACCTAAGGGTCCCAAAGCGTTGGATGGGCATGTCTGCTTAATAACACCATCACCTTATGTACTTTGGATTAAATACAAGCCACTCGCCACATCAGAGCCCATGACTGGAGTGAGAGCACAGCGTTACTCATGCCCTATAATCCTCTTCCTGTAGCAATCCTCCCCCACCACGCAAGCATAGTGTTTTCTTATTTCATCAAGTTCAAGTTTCATCCCTTTCACACAGTTTTTATCTCTAAATTATTATTTGCAACAGAATTCAAATTTTAAGATAGAATATGGGTTAAGGTTTTCCTATTATTTCTTGTTCTCTCAATGAGAGCTATTGCTACACACAGCAGACAGGCTCATGTGAGAGCTATTCCACGCCAGCTGCTTCCAAGCCAGCCTGGAGAACAAAACCAGAAATCAGGTCCCAGACCCAGACTGGAGTCCAGTCAAAGCCAAACAGGAACAGTCTCCAGTTTCAGATTCTGGGCTCAATTTTAAAAAGAAGGGAAAAAAACAAAGGCAGGACTGAGGCGGGTGAAATCCAGCTCTCACAGCATCCCCATCTTACCAGTGAGGAACCTGCAGCACAAGGTTTAATTCTCTTCCGTGCAAATTTGTTGTCATACATGATAGGAATGCTTGATAATTACATGCGTCAAGTCATTGTCCAAACTGTTAAAATTAAATTACTTCCTGGGACAGTAAGTTCCATAATGAAACACAATTTAAATTAAGATGATAATAATAATCTCTTTATGGGATCTCCTTCCCCTCTTGTTCATGTCATGAAAAGACACACAGGGGATTAGGAAGAACAGATGATGTGACTTACCCAGTGTTGCTCAGAGCTGGGTGACAGCACCTTGGCTTGACCCCTGGAGTCCAAATGCAGTCCCCAGATCTAATCACTAAACCACAGAGGATGTCTGCACCAGGAGTGTTTAGTTTACAAGTCAAAACAGAGTCTAACTGCCAGCATGCAAGTGCAACCCGATAGCCCATCTACTGGGTCTATCACTACCACTCCATACATTATTCATCTCGATCTTGCACAACACAGGCCTTGAAATCAGAACCCAGAAGCAATTAGGCAGGAGCAGAGCCAGCTCTGCAGCGGTGAGGGGTGAAAAGGCGAGGCTGGTAAAACACTGGTCCCACACCCTGCTTTGCTTTCCTCAGTTCCTGCCCCGAGGGTGCCTCTCTCAGCTGCCAGCCCAGGTGGATTTGCATGGTCCATAGCTGGCTGCTGCTTATTTGCACCTGGCTTTGGGTGGTACCATTAGACCCTGAGCTGCTGTATCCTCTTGCCCTGCAACACCAGATACCCAAGCCAGCACATAAAACACCCACCTGAGCCGCCCCAGTGTCCCTGCAGCACTGGTATTTAAACTCTTAACAGCAATTTTCTCCAAGCTATACCTTAATATCTTTACTCCTGGCACCAAAACCTACATAAGCTTGGAGTGTGTCTATGCCACGAAAGTCCATTTTAGAAATGGACACCTGTTAAGATCACCCAGCCACAGATTAAAAAACTGATCTCCTCAAAGCCTGTCACTATGGCAGTCTTGGCACCTCCTGTTCAGATGAACAGAAACCTCTCATTTTTTTCCAAAGCCAAAGGGCAGGCTGCCTCCATCCCTTCTCCCTCTGGAGCACATAGCGGTCCATGGAGGAGCAGAGCCAGTCTGGCTGCTGGCCACTTAAATAACGACCCCTGCTTGTTCTGAGAAAGACCTTCTCCATCCATCATTGCTTGATGGAGTTGGTATGAATGAAAGGTCAAACAGGTTTCAGCACCAGGTCTCACCCTATAAAGAGCAGAGGAGTGCCCTGCCAGCCTGTTACCTTGTACTTATCTAGAAAACATTACCTTTCAAAGAAATTCCCAAGGGAGGCAAGAAATGTGAGACAGCAGCTTCCCTCACCCACACCAATGCTGTAGATCAAGCATGGCTTTAAACACCTCTCCCCTACCTTTCACTCCTATCCCTACCAGGTAACATGACCTGTGTAGCTCCACCTGCTGAAAACCACTTGATACCAGATTAAAAATCACATTTGTCTCCTGCTGCAGAGACTGCCAGCATTCACCACGGCCAAAGGGCATCAGCAACATTGATAAACCTTGCTTGATCCTCAGCTGCTGTACATTGCTCTGGGTAGTTTTGTATCAGTGTAGACCAGGTAAAGCTCTGGTTTGGACCACCATTGCACCCAAATACTGTAAGGTCCTTGGGGCTGGTTATTCATTCTGCTTGTACAGCACAGTGAGACTCTGGTCTCTGACTGCAATAGAGGCTCAGGCAAAAGGGCTTTAAGGTTGGGCATCGGGATGCGAAACCCTTTCCTCTTGTTGTAGGGAAGAGCCTTTCAGTTGCATTTTCTAGAGACAGCAAACAGAACAAAGAAACCACACCGTATTGGTACATCAGAATTTTACAAGGGTTCAGACGTGATCAAAGGAATTATTTCACAAGGGAAGATTTATCTGGACACATATATGATGTTCCACTTCACCCAAATCCCAAGCTCATCCATACCTTTCCTTGTTGGACTGTCCCTTTTCACACAGACACTGACCAAGGACACACACTGACCCAAGGGACTCTGTGATTTTGTACCCTTGACAAGGATTTTTAAGCCTGCCCAAGGCGAATCATGGCTCCAGCTCTTGAGTAAAGATTTCAAAGACTGACGAGAATTGCTAAACCCTTTGCTATGAACTACCACGTTAAGAAGAACTTTCATCATCTGCAAACCTAAATTTTCCTACCTGCAAGAGAAGGATGACAGTCTCTTGACTCCCTGGGTGTTGCTAGGATTAGACAATGTTTGCTCAACATTAATGTAGATTTTGGTGTCTTGTGTTATTGCTACTGTCACATTATAGAAAGGTCAATGAACACATTTCAGTGAGTCAGAGCCCTTCCACAGTGTTAGCGTAGTCCTCAGAGCTTAGCCAGCCTCTGTATTTGGTTAAAGCCCAGCACAACCCCACTCTTAAAAGATCCCAACGTACGTCAGAGTAGCAACCCTTTCCTGTCGCTGCCTCATCTCTATGTTTAGGATAAGGAGCGCTTGGAAGATGATGCTGAAATTGAAGCAGGGAAAGAAAACAAACCGAAACCACACATATGGGGGGGAGGGGGGGGGGGGGAGCGTAAAAATAAACCAAATTCCCCTCAGAAAAACTCCAAGCATTAGAGAGCATCTAGCTAGAGTCAGAAGGCAGGGATAGAAGATATGTGTTTAGGTAGAAATTAAACTGAACATAGGGAAAAATGAGTCTCCTACTTCTTCTCCAATTAGAAACCTTCAGCGAGAACCTCTTGCCAGCCCAGCACCTCATGTAAAACAGCAGTCATGTTACCAAACCTTTTTCATAAAGCACATGGAAATATTGAGGACCTTATACATTCTCCAACAAAAACACAGACTTTTTCTGGGAAAAGCATTGACCCTACAATTCTTACCTGGAAACCTCTTGTACTCCATGAACTCAAGGCAGGGCTGCAACACCGATTCCTAGCACCCTGTCCCCTGGCTGGAAACATTATGTTTCTTGGCTCATCAGACAAATGCGAGGTTTGCTGCCTCGTGATCAGAAAGCCATGCTAACCAGCCATATCCCAAATTCTCTAGGCTGTCTGCCATGTAGCTGTGAGCCCAAAGTCCCGAGAATGCTGAGTTTAAACCAACAATGTACAAATCAAACTGCGGGTGGGTGACAGAAAATTTCAACACACTGAAAGCAAAGCCAGGCCAGGCAAAGCTCTCATCTGCGACTTTCTTCTCTCCTCATCCTTGGCCTTAAGTACTCCATCTCTGCATCCTTTATCTCTCCCTTTGCAACACATCCACCCCATTTCTACTACCTCTTCTATCACAATAGGTTTAGCACTCTGAATTACTCACTGCAAACACTCCACATCCTCTGGTTCATACCACTGCTCCCCAAATCCCTACCTTCCCTCTTCCCGTAATCCCCCCATGCCCTTACCTCTCCCACACCCACACCTTCCCACCACACCACTTCTACTGCTGATCAACACAACAAATCACAGATACTCCAAGCCAACTATTGCACACCAAACACTTTTTGAAAGTGCTACAAATTTTCAGTACCTTCAGCTTGTAGCAGCTAATTCAAGATGATCCACTGCTGGCTGACCACCACTACCTCCTGTGCTGGTCAGGAGAACAGTGTGAATACATGACGGGATACCAGTTCAGTGGCCAGGGCACAGGAGGGCGTTGAGATGGAAGAATGACGTGCTCATCAGCACAACACAACAGGCAACAAGAGTTGCAGTGTGGACTGTGTGTTGCGGGGTCTGTGCTCCACTTGGAGCTTCCAGACAGCTGTTCAAGGAAATTGCCATCAATGTCAGCCTCACCACCACTATTAGACATCTCATCCATGTCTGGGCCCAGCTTGAACCCATTTAACTTGTAAGGGATAATGAGATAACAGCATGACATGTTGCAGCTGAAGGTTATTTAAACACCCATCTGGTACCTGTTATGCAGCATACATCCTATTGTTGTATAGGAAATATATGCCACCTCCCTCCCACATGGAAAGGAGAAGATCTGTAGATGTGTCCCATGCTACCCATTCTTTTTGCATAGATGAGGTAATTCTCCTTCTTTGTGTTCTTTCTAGCATATCACTTTGCATTTCCTGTCTGCACTTTGGGACATGCAGTCCCTTCCAGGCTGGCAAGACTTTGTGAAAGGACACAAGACCGCAATGAGAAATTTACTATGGACATCTCGTTCACCCTTCACACATCAGTCAGAAGAGGCTCCACACCATCCAGGTTTGAAAGGGTGAACCATAAACCATGAAACTGATTCACCCTTTGCAAGACACAACTTGGCACTACACTTTATCCCAGAGAGATTCAGGGGTGACAGTCTATTTCAGCTTATTCCAGCTCTCCATCTTCCTTTGTGTAGGATAACTTTGGCTGCTCTTGGTCTCCTGCTGAAATTGCCTATGAGGCTTTTGCTCTCTGTGAGCCCTCAGCAGCCATGACGGCCGGGTTGTGTGGTATCCCAAGAAATCATATTTCATAACACGAGTGGTCGGCTTTGCAGATGTGTACTCCTCTCTCTTCTGTTTTTCTCAGGCATGACTCAGTTTTCTGCAAAAGTTGTTCTACCCTGTAAATCCTGGACCAAAACCTTTGTCTGACACCCCATCTAGTGTTCAGCACAGACAAATGCAGACGACCGGTGCATCAAGGAAACAGTTGACTGGAAAATTCCCAGCATTTTTTCAGTGGTATTAAACCACCTTTGTAAAACTATCATTTGAGCCGTCTCGGAGAGCTCTGACAGAGTCCAGGCAACATGGAAACCTGCATATGCCACTGCCAATTCCTTCCTCTGGCCTCTGTGCAGCCTCTGGGTGTCCCAACAGAGAGATTGCAGCCAGAAAGCCCAGCAAACCCCACTCCTCAGGTGTTAGCTCCTCGCAGCCCAAACCCTGAGGCTTTGAGGACACCCCTCTGTAGGTGAGACATCTGGGCAAACCACCTTGGAATATCGAGCCAAGAGCCTAAGCTGTACCCACATCGAGATGGCAGCTGACAGTGAGGACTTCCTCAAAACAGGGAACAACAGGGCTTCCCAGGTGCTCAGCAGTTGACAGCACAGGGCACTCACTTCAAAAGAGATGTCAAATCTTGAGCATGTATTTTGAGTACTAAATAACGCTGCTCAGTGTTTTTCCAATGAGATTTTAAAAATAAAATGAGAATTACTTAAATGTCTTTTCACCTTTTTTTCATTAAAAAAAGCATTTGCTGAGAAAATGAAAGCTGTTTCAGCGTCTGTCCTTCCCCTTCGCAAACACACTTATTTGGTGGTGCAGTGGATCATGAAGCTATCAGGACAAAATATCTGCTCTGAGAACTTGGTTTTAATAAACCAGCTTTGACATGTTCAGTCCTGTGAGTTGCAGAGCTCCAGCCACTGCTACAGAAATCTTTGTACTCTGTGATGCTAGCTGCACAACCCACTCTGAACTAAGCCCAAAACAAGCATCACTATGTTCTTGGTTAATCACCAGACCAATTAGCACCTTGGTTAAGATGCAGTGAGGTTCCAGTCCTGCTCCCCTCAGAGCTGGGATTGTTCTGATGAAATTCTCCCTCTACCCACATGGCAATACCCTGTTCACAACACTTTCAGTTCTCAAGGAGTAGCGTGATAAGTCTGTTAACTCATTAACACCTCCAGCTTACAGGAGACTTGGCTTCCATCCTCTTCAACAGCCTCAGGCCCCACGCTCTAGGAAGTTATTCTGCAATTTCTGTTTTGCTTTCCTTTCCTGCTGAGCCAGGCTGGCTTTCAGTTCCCACCATGAAGCTTCTGAATGCTGCTGTATTCTTTATTCTTGTGCCCACTTTGACGCCAGCTTTGGACCCTCTCAGCACTTCAGTCCTCATGGGGAGTGCTGCTGTCGCTTGGCAGCTCCTCTCCTCTCAGTCCTGGCTCAAGTGCAGTCTCCTGGAATGCTGCAATATGAAGGACACGCTGAACTTCTCAGGTAAGGCAGCGGCAAGGGCACCTTGAGCCAAGTTGTCAGTGGGACCAGCTGATGGTCCTTCCCAGGGTGGTGAGGGCTTCCTTTTTAATGCCAACCTCCTTTGGGGTGGTTGTGGGAAGATAAGAGTTACTGCCCACAGTGGCTCTAGAAGGCAAAGGCTGTACTAACCTAATATTGCTTATCCCACAAGTGGTCATGTATGCTGCTTCTCATGGCAGTACTGGAGCATTTTCCTTGCTGGTGTCTTGGTTTATATTGGCAGAAGCAGGCAAAATTCTGGAGGTGAATTCAAGGCTAAGAGCTAACGAAATAATCCCACATCTTCTTGAGACAGACACCCCAGTGGTATCCCACACCCCAGTTGGTGGCTGCCTGTAATACATGTCAAATGAGCAGCAATTAGTGGTAAGTCTAGATTCAAAACATGCTGCTTCGCTTGCCTGAGACAAGCAGGCTGGCAGTCCTCAGTGATTGGGGAAGAAAGGGTTGTTTCACTCTGCCTGCAGGGAACTAGCGCATGGTCTGAAAAAGAGCTTATGCAACAATCTAACCACAAACTCCTGATCCTGCCACTTAGAAATCCCCCTTCTCTTTGTCATGGGATTACAAATATTGCTTCATTTCAGTGCTGGGCCACAGATTTCAAAACAAATCCTCAACTGTTGGAGACCTGTGTGTCTCCAGGTACTTCAGTATGTCACTTCCTACCAGCCCTGGATCTGGCTGCTTACAAACAGGCCGTTAGCTAGTACTTTAGCCAGTGAAACACCAGTTGTGGTACTTTTTTAAAAGAGAACTTGATATAGCAAAAGAAGCACGTTTTTCTATAAATGTGAGGTATACTAGATGCCACTAAAATAGTTAACAAGAATTTAGCACATGCAATGAACAAGTCTCTGCACATATCTTAGATCCCGTCCTAGGACTTTATAGGAAACAGTAGCTGCAATACCATTGGGAGTCCTGCCTATCTCATACAAACTGCTTGGTTCCCATAAATGCTATCAAGAGTCTGATTCACGAGTCTGTACCTCAGCTGGATTCTCTGCTGATTCACAATCTTGTTATGGCCAGAGGGTGGCAAACATTTGTTCTCCCTGATGGTCATTCAGCTGCAACAAAAAAAAAAAAGGGAGGAATAATACGGCATTTTCTGACTATTCTCTCCCCTCATTCCTTCAGTTATAAAGACGGATTTGGACCGAAAAGTCTTTGGCCAGCATCTTGCTATCCAGATAGTTCTGAGAGCTCTGAGCACAAATATGCGCTCCAAACGGCCCAGGAAGCCCCTGGTGATGTCCTTCCACGGCTGGACTGGAACAGGCAAATCGTTTGTCAGCAGTATCATTGCAGAGAACCTCTATCGGCTCAGTATACCAAGACGGAAGTTTGTGCACCACTTCAGCACAGTACTGCATTTCCCACACCTTTCTCATATCCATCTCTATAAGGTACTTCAAGCTTTATCTCACTTTCTCCAATTTATCTGCAACTGCGAGTGCAAATCCCAGATAATTTTGCCTCTTCTCACAGGAACAGCTGCAGAATTGGATTCGAGGCAATGTCAGTGCCTGTCCAAGGTCTCTTTTTATCTTTGCTGAAATGGATCAGATGCCACATGGCCTAATAGACTCTATCATGCCATTCCTTGGCTACCATGAAGAGATTGATGGTGTTTATTATGGCAAAGCGATCTTCATCTTTCTGAAGTAAGGAAAGCCAAAGGCCAAAAGGGAATTACGGTCCCACAGAATCAGCAGGGACAAAGGGAGTAACAGCTGCTGATAGGTTTGTAGCTGACTGCAGCGTGGCTGAGCAGCTCAAGGTGCCTCACTGTCTGCCTTTACAGCATTTTATCAATGAACATGCCCAGCCATCATGTCAGCCAGAAGATTTGAGCTATTCAACACTATAGAGGTGAGCTGTCCCTGGGGTGAAAAGGCTCCCATTCCTCAAGTGAGCTTCCAAAAGTACTGGAGATGCCACTTCCACAGTGGTCAGTAAATATGTTTTCTCCAGCTCTATAACACCACTGTTAGGCAGAAAAGTCTTTGTAGGATGGATGGGACCCCCCTAGGTAGCTCTTTAGATGCAGAGAGGGGGAAACTCACCTATTGAAGACCACTTGCATACACAGATCAAGGCAGCACAATTCCTCCAAGTATTTTTCCTGGGAAATCCCTTTGCCGAGGGTCACCCCAGCTCTGTTCACATTGTATGACTGAAGCAAGCCCAAACCCCAAGCTTTGGCCTGGTGTACCTCTCAGCTTGCCTTTACATTCAAACACATAGCCACCTACCCATTTCAGCTTGGGGCAGCAATTACCACAGTGGGTAGCAGCTTGTTAGAGGGCCCCTCAGTAATACCTGGCTGTATGACCAATCCCCCTGCTCTGCTGCAATGACAAACGCAGCTGTTCAAGCCACTGTGCCAGAGGAGTGCTCATACCATCAGACACTGCTGTCATTTGGGAGACAGTGTAGTCCTTCTCACTTCCCATCTCTGGCAACACCCACATGTAGGGACATCTCATCTCCACTCCAGTGCAGAATCACACCAAGTGACTTAAACCACTGCTGAGATCTGAGCAATAAAGATGGCAAAAATACAGCTCTAATGAGCCAGTGAATCTCTTTCCTAACAGCAATGCAGGTGGAGATAAGATAACAGAGATTGCCCTTGATTATTGGAGAAGCCTGAAGAGAAGAGAAGACATTCCTGTGAAGAAGCTCCAGTCTCTGCTCTCAGAGGAAATTTTCAGGAACAGAAACAGTGAGTACCTCTGGGCTCAGTCCCAGGACTGCTGATGTCTTCTGCAAAATGATCCACGAAGTACGCAGCAACGCACTGGCCTCCACAGCACGCCAATGGTAAAGCTCCCTATTCTCTCTGCCAGGTGGTTTCTTTCACAGTCAACTGATCCAGAAGAACCTGATCGACTATTTCATCCCTTTCCTTCCTCTTGAATATAAACATGTGAGACAGTGTGTCCGGGAGGAGCTGCGCGTGCAAGGGCATCCCGAGGATGAAGACCTCATAGCAGAGATTGCCTTGGCAATGACTGACTACCCCAGTGAAGAAAGGCTCTACTCCAGCAAAGGCTGCAAGACTGTAGCCTCCAGAGTGGCTCTGAGCATCTAAGCATTACCAGGCTGAATGCCTCCTCTTGTGGCTACAAGACCACAGCAGATGGAAGAACCAGTAACTCCCTTTCCCCTCCCTGAAGCTCAGTCTACACACTCTTCCCTGAAGGGATTCAGGCTGTCCTGTACCAGAGGCACCTTCCGTAAAGCCCCTGAATAAACACACCGGACACGGCAACAATCATGCTATAGAGTAAGCAGAAGAGGGACATACATGGGTGATGAGGTTTGCTCTCTTTGCCACAGAAACAATCCTGAACGAAAGTATTTTGAAGAGGAAAATCTCCCACTTTTGTGGCAAGAGCGTTTGCACCTTAAGTCCCAGCATTGCCCTAATTAATAAAATCTGTTAATAAATGACATTCTCAGTAATAGTATCAGTCTGTTTTATGCTGGCTGTCACCTGCGTATCTCACAGAAATCGCACCGGAGACCAGCACCACTGTTCCTGCTTTACAGGTGTGGAAACTCAAGCACAAAGGATGAGTTTTCCAGATTGTCCAGCAGGCCCTGGTCAGTGGCAGCGTCCTGGTTCAGCAGCCCATCGGTGCGGCACCGCCACCTCACGCCGATGTGAACCCCATCCTGGCCGAGCTGTCTACGTTGCGGAACACCGTGCGCCAGTGCTGCTGATCGTCACATGAAAAGCATGCAGAAAAGCCCTCCTCGTCTCCACACCATGTCCCCACACCATTTCTCCCGCAGGCTGCGGGCAGCTCCTCCGCGGTTTGCTCGGTCCGATGCAACCACCCACGCCTGGTGGTGTGCTCCCGACCCTGTCAACCCCAGCCGCCAGTGGGGAAAGAGGGAGAGGAGGCTTACGCTTGTGGCACGGGATGGGGAACGGCATTTGCGCCCATGTCCTGCAGGAAAAGCCGGTGGGGTGGAGGGGAGGGACGGGGACAGGAGATGGGGCCTGGGTGGCTCTGAGGGGAGCGAGGGCGCCCAGCTCGCCCCGAGGCGATGGAGGCGATAGGACTCCATGAGCCTCGCCTCTCCACTTCAGGGTGCTAATGCCGCCATGCCGCCCCCCTGGCCTCCTCCCCCCCCCCCCACCGTTCCGTCACGCCTCGCCGACGTCGTCAAAAGGGCAGCGAATGCCGCCCGTGCCCTTCACAAAGATGGCGGCGGCGGCTACGGGCGGGGCGGGGGCGTTTTCCCGCCCGCAGCCGGTGGCGGGCGGAAGCGGGGCCGGGCGCCGAGCCGCCATGCCGCGGGCGGTCGGGCTGCTCTGGCTGCTGCTGCCGGGGCTGGCGGCGCTGGAACCGCTCAGCGTGGGCCTGGCCATCGGCGTCGCCTCGGCTCTCACTGGCTACCTGTCCCACCCCCGCTTCTACTGCAACTACGTGGAGTGCTGCCCCAGCGCCGGGCAACGCCTCAACGCCACCGGTACGGCGGGGGCTGGGGGGGGACGACACGACACCGGGCCGCCCTGGGCTCCCCGGCCCTGCCCCGGAGCTCGGCCGGTAACCGGTCACTGACCGGGGCGGCCCCCGGTGTGCCTGGCAGTGGCCGTGCCGTGCTGAGCCCCGTGCCTGTTGGTGGCCGTGCCGAGCTCGCCCGGTGTGTGACCGGTGCCCAGAGCCCGTTGGTGGCCGTGCCGAGCTCGCCCGGTGTGTGACCGGTGCCCGTTGGTGGCCGTGCCGAGCTCGCCCGGTGCACGGCCAGTGAGCAGCACCCGTTGGTGGCCATGGGGTGCTGAGCTCTCCCTCTCCCCGCAGCACTGAAGGCGCAGCTGGACACCAAGCTCTTTGGGCAGCACCTGGCCAAGGACGTGGTGCTGAAGGCAGTGATGGGTTTCAGCAACAACCCCAGCCCCAAGAAGCCGCTGACGCTCTCACTCCACGGCTGGGCCGGCACTGGCAAGAACTTCCTCAGCCAGATCTTGGCGGAGCATGTCCACCGTGCCGGCCTGCGCAGCAAATTCGTCCATCTCTTTCTGGCCACCCTGCACTTCCCCCACCATGACCAACTCAAGCTCTACAAGGTGAGGAGGCACGCAAGGGAATCCAGTTACCATGAGTCCCTAGACCCCCTAGTACGGAGGTTTGGCTGTTTGTGCTGCACACCTCCCTCAGATACCTGGCAGCTGGAGGAGTACAGCTGGGTATTTCCAAAGTTGGTGCTTAGGAGAGATGGAGGGGGAAATCCATGCAGAAAGTGAAAGGCACCAAAACACTGAGAAATCCAAAGTGAGAGTAATTTCCTAGTGCTGTCGTCTCACTGATGCCATCTGGTGATGCTTGCTGTTAGGAAAGAATCCCGTCATCAAAACTGCATGTACTGGGTGGCTGGGATGGAGGTGACTTCCTCCATAGCACCCCCCGTGGTGCTGTGTTTTGCGTTTGTGCTGGTAAGGCACCAGTGTTTTGGCTGTTATGGAATAGTGCTTGCACAGCCTCAAAGCTTGCTTTTTTTCCCCACTTATAGCGAGCAGGCTGGGGTGGGCAAGAGATTGGGACAGGACACAGCCAGGACAGCAGACCTCAGTCGGTCGAAGGGATATTCTGTACCATATGCTGTCATGCTCAGCAATAAAAACTGGGGTAGAAGAAGGAAAAAGTGGGGGGCATTGGCTTCCAATGTGGCTGTTGCTCTAACACTGGCTGGGCATTGGTCTGCATGTGTCAGGGGGATGAGTGATTTCCTTTGCTTGTTTTTTCCTCTTTCCATCACCTATCAAACTGTCTTTATCCCAACCCATTAATTTTCTCACTTTTATTCTTTGTTCTCTCTCCCCCATCCTGCTGGGGGAGCGCTTGGCTGCTGGCCGGCTCAACCCACGACATACTGTGCCATGAGAAAGTGTAGCCTGCACAACACATTTTTCAAGTGACTTCATTCCTCGACATTGGAGAATTCTGATCTTCATGTTTTAAAGTTTGAAGGTACCCAAAACTGAAGTACTGATAGATGTGGTTTCTATATGAAAGGCACAACACTGATTTTATTTTTTAAAACAAAAAGAAGCTTTCTTTTCTCCAAGAGTTCTGATCTCAGCCTGGTTTTCATGTCTTATCCATACACTAAGAAGAAAGAATCAGAAAGTCTTTCCTCTGTGAGCAGGAAAAGAATTCACATTTAAATTCAGTGTCACGTGTCAAAGGGATCAGTCACAGAGTTTATGGTCCTCCCTCAGGAAAATGTATAACCACTGAGTGTGGGATGCTGACATTTGAAAAGGTGTCCCTAGGGTCTGTCACATACAAGCATCTTGCAATACATCTGGAAGAGACCTAGTTTTTGAGTGTCTTTCAACATCTTGTTCCAGGAGCAACTGCAGAACTGGATTCGGGGCAACGTCAGTGCCTGTCCCCACTCTATCTTCATTTTTGATGAGATGGACAAAATGCATCCAGGTCTCATTGATGCCATCAAGCCATTCTTAGACTATTATGAGCAGGTTGATGGCGTGTCCTACAGGAAAGCCATCTTCATCTTCCTCAGGTCTGTAGCACCTATTTCAGTCATTTTGAGATACTGAGATAAATCTGTGTTTATGATGATAATAATGATGTTCCTATGGGACTTCATTCAAAGAATAGCAAAAGAACCGCTCTGGAGTGAAGACCCTCTCTGTAAAGACAGAGGGGGAGCACTATGAGCTCTTGCATGGCCTGTGGCTGTAGTGGAGCAGGTCTGATGCTGTGCAGCAGATCACTGCAGCGTGCTGAGCTCACGAGCCTGGCCCAGAGCACAGGTCATATCAGAGTTCACATGTTGGGGAAGTTCTCTGGGATGGGTGCATCATGTACTGGGTCTGGCTGGCAGGGAGTTAACTGTCTTCACAGCAGCTGGTTTGGTGCTGTGTTTTGGATTTGTGGCTAAAACAGTGTTGATAACACACCAATGTTTTGGCTATTTCAGGATGGTGTTTGCAAAGCCTCAAGGCTTTCTCTTTTTCCCACTCTGCCCCAGTGAGTAGGCTGGGGGGGGCAAGAGGATGGGAGGGGACACAGCTGGGACAGCTGACCCAAACTGGCCAGAGAAATATTCAACACCATGTAATGTCATGCTCAGCAATAAAAACTGGGGTAGAGAAAGAAGGGGGGTTTCAGCTTCCAAGGTGATGGTTCTTCTGAGACTGCCTGGGTGTTGGTCTGACTGTAGGGGTGGTAAATGATTTCCTTAGCTTTCCCTGGGGTTTTTTTCCTCCTCTTTTCAATACCTGTTAAACTGTCTTTATCTTGACCCACAAGTCTTCTCACTTTTGTTCTTCCTATTTTCTCCTTCCATCCTGCTGAGGCGGGAGGGCATAATCAAGCAGTTGTGTAGGTGCTTGGCTGCTGGCTGGGGTCAACCCACCACACACTGATGGCTATTTAAAGAACTGGAGACTTTCCTTAAATTTTGGCTTACAGGTTTCCATTTTGGTGATTTGTTTGACATCAAGCAGATTAGCAATACATGTAACTGGCTAAAAAAGAAATTCTGGTTCAGTTGTGTCTGTATTCACCACTGTGCATTTTTCTTTTATGAATAGCAATGCAGGTGGTGACTTAATTAATAAAGCAGCTCTTGACTTCTGGACAAGTGGAAAGAGCAGGGAAGAGATTCAGCTGAAAGACCTGGAGCCCATGCTATCTGTAGGAGTCTTCAATAACAAGAATAGTAAGTCACTTTCCCCAGAAAATGGGAAATTCATTTTACTTCATAACATAGGGTTCATCTCTGCAATCTGTACTGCAGCCTACCTTGACCCTGCCCAGCTTCCTGTGACCCCAGCTTCCTACAGTGGCCTGGCCCTGTGCCCTTCTGTCCCTTCACACCAGTGTCATGCCCTCACAAGAGAATTTTTGGCACAGAAGTTGCTCTGCATGCACAGTGAAGGGCAGCAGTGACAATTGCAAGGTACCATCAGTCTGATCCATCCAGCTAACCGGCATGCTTTTCTTCCTTGGGCAGCATTTGAGACAAACTGCTTTGTAAATTCAGTCTGGCCTGCGGATCCTATCTTATGCAGGCTCAAGTTTAGAGAAACTCCTTCCTATGATTTTTTTTTTTTTTCCCTCCCTCCCCAACTCCTCCAGGTGGACTGTGGCACAGCAGCCTCATTGACAGGAACCTCATTGACTACTTTGTTCCCTTCCTGCCCCTGGAGCACAAGCATGTGAAGATGTGTGTCAGGGCTGAAATGATAGCCCGTGGCTATGCTGTTGATGAGAAGATTGTTCAAGCAGTGGCTGATGAGATGACGTTCTTCCCAAAAGAGCAGAAAATCTACTCTGATAAAGGCTGCAAGACCGTACAGGCCAAGCTGGATATTCATGAAGATGCTGTGATGAGAGATACAAAACCCAAGGGTTGATTACCCTTTAGGTCTCCAACGCACTTTCAGACCTTTTGCATATTCGTATATTTGCACTTAAGCCTTTTTACTGTTGCAGGGAATATGGTGAAAATACCAGAGTGAACTGTGTGGGCTTTTAAGTTTTTGGTTGGTTGGTTGTTTTTTTAATTTAACATCCCACTGTTCATCTCTGAACTGGCTGATACCCAAATGTTGCCCCCCCCCCCTTTTTTTTTTTAACCTGTAGAGAATTTCTGAGCATGACACATACATAGCACTGGATACAGCCTCTCCTGCTTTATTCTTGCAAGTGCTGGGATTATGAAGTATTTAATTCCTCTTTCCACAAAAACTAGACCAGAGCAAAGGAGAACAGAGGAATGCTTCCAGGCAGTCATATTCCCTTCCTTGTACACGGTCTCGTTCATGGGCTAGTGAAATGAAGGGATGTGTGGTGTGTTCAGGACTATGATAGTGTCTGCAAGTGTGAATACCTCGATGTGTTGCAGTAAGAAGATGGTACAGTGGAAGGCTTCCCATCAGCAGACTGATGCTGGTGTGGCTTCTACAGGTGAGCATCAGCTATTCAGGGACAGAAGGGCATGATTATAGTTTATATCACCTGAGCTGTGGCATTGTACCACACCTCCTGCTACAGTAATATGGAAAGTCACGATGAACTCCAGGAGATCTGTTACTAAATAGTAGAGAAGGGGTGTGGGGGAGAAGTAACTGCTTGCCCCTGTGATTCTTTGGGGAAAAAGAAATTGTACAAGAAACTTTTACATTCTTCTAAGGGGGCTAAGTGAATTTGTGTGGCAACTCCAGGTCTTCCTAAGCAGAGGAACACATCTGCAGGATCTGACAGAACATACTAGGCCAGTCACCTGTTCTTAATCAGAAAAATCTCTCATGAGGATTTGACTGTTACAGCTTGTCAGGTTAATTTGCATGCAGGCTCCTGGGCCTGAAGTCTGCAAGATCTTTAGTAGTCCCTCCCAGCTGCACCCAATAGTCTAGGAGTGGATAATGCTACTCTCACCTTGCTTGGAAGACACTTTTGTGGCAGAAGTTATTTTTAATAGTGTATTTTTATACTGAAGTGTAAGCAACAGCAATACAACGCTCTTCCTAGAGAGCGACAGAGAAGGGAGTATGGGAAATGGGAGCAATCAACAATCCCATACCTCACTAGATAAGTATGTTTTGTAGTAGCTTTTAATGTTAAAAAAATGTCTTGTGTGGGAGGGTAAGTGATGCGTTAGGAAGCTGGGAAAGATTGATTTAAGGAAGCTGGGAAAGATTGACTTAACCCTCACCCACTGGTAAGGCTGGGGTTTTAAACTCTTGCAAGCTTTAACTCTTTAATCATCCATCACTTGCGGATCAAATACTGTAGTGCAAGACAGAAGTGCCTATCACTTGGTTGATTGTAGTGGTTTTTTAAACTGGTATGAGGGATTGAGCTATTTTTGTGCTGCAGCAACTACTCCCTCACTTGTACTTAAACTTCCTTTAAGATGTGCTGCAAAAAACTTATAGGTCTCAACACTATAATGTTAATTCAAATTACAACAGAGAGCTTAGCTTTTATCTTACACTCTAAATTAAAAATGTCAATTGCCTTTTACAGCCCATGTGGAGTTTGTCAAATGTTGGCAAACTGTTCATGCTGATGCAATCTTCAGAGCCAAATGCTAGCTAGCCATTAACCTTGGGACATTGGACTGTTGCTTTTCATGTACAGTGTTTTGCCTATTAACTGACTTATTCATAGGTGTATTATGCTACATCCAGTGCAATCTCAAAACACTAAATATTACTACTGTACTGCAGTTGGAATAAATCTTGAGTCACTTTTCTCGGTTTAATCATTTTCAGCTATAGGAAAGTACTAGTTTATGTGGTTTTTCAACTAGCTGCACTGTGGCTTTCTGTTAAGCTTCCTTTATTCTTAAAGAGTTGTTTATAACAATAGATAAGCAGATGAAATAGCCTGTTGATATTAAAACATGTTGATTCATCCGACAGCACAGTAAGGAATTCAGCAGTTAAATACAGCTCAGTAGAAACAAAAACCTACGAAAAAGCCTTGAAGTCTCTGCTTGCTCTGCTTCATAGTTATTAACAGATATCTTCCACCATACTGCCAGGCACTGCAGGACAAATATGCCTCAGGTAGCTTGTTTAGCCATTCCTCCTCTCTGCACTGTGTTTGGAAAGCTGTCATTCAAGGTGGCTCTTCACCTCTCTAGCTAGCAAAGGTGTGATAGGGCTACAGGCCTTCATCGTATCTCCGTGGGCCAGAGCATCTGCAGCCTCTCTAGCACTGAAAAAAAGCCAGTGTGTAAACAACAGCCTAATTCAAGTGAGGTACAGCTGTTGGCAACAACTCACACCTCACTGAACAGCCAGTTGTTCACACTGTTGTGAACCATGTGTTGTGCTGTAATGATGCACAACAAAACTCGTTATGAAGCATATATGGGAAGCGTAAGCTGTCTTGTTCATCAGGACTTTGTACTATGCCTGCACCACTCCGCACACATGACAGCTTGGCTGTTTGGCCCAGGGCGTCAGGCAGATGAATCTCTAGGGCCAGGCTGCCTCTTTCTGTCAAGAGAGCAGCACTAACTACATAGCTGTATTTTAACCATAGCCTCTCATTTTATGAGCACAGCATGAGATCTTGTAACATTCCCTGCAGAAGGCAGCTGAATTAAAGCAGCAGTTGCTTGTACTGGACTTTGGTAAGAACAAAATTCAGTTTCAGCAACTGCTCAGCTACTCTCACCTGGCCAATGGACTGTTTCTCTAGGGATCAGACCTTTCCCCCTGCTTGACATTTTTCTTTCAAGTTGTCTGATCCACTCTCAAGTGGCCTATTAAAAAGAATAATGGCCAAAGTTACCCAGTCACAGCAAGACAGACGGAGCAAGGACCTCAGCTTTGAAACCATACAGTCTAAAGGGGATGAATACGACATGATTGGAAGGATCAAATCTGGGAGTGATTTCAGGCACACATATTTCTTTTACCCAGATGGAAATGCTCCTAGCCAGGTCTGCTGTATTCAAGAACAGAGGAGAGATTAAATGGAGGCAGTCTCCACCCTTTCACTATTATTTCTACACACTCTAGAGGAAGCTTCCATCTACCCTAAGCCATCTAGGGCTATGATACAATGAAATACTTGCTACCAATATATGTCAAATGCTAGTATAGATGCTGCAATGACACACAAAGCAGAACTAAAACATTTAATGCTGGAAGAGCCACAATGCTGCTTGGCTGAACTGTTTCTTTTGATGAGAACGTACCAGATGGCAGTAAAAGTTTATCGTTTTCACGTCTGCTTTTTTCCATTAGCTAGTCATTTGCTATAATCAGGAGGTCAAAGAAACAGATAAATACCCAAGTTCAAAGCACTCATTTGCTGACAAATACTAGAACTAATAATTTGCATATTATACAACTTCAGAGTAGAACTGGACAGCTGGAGTCTTACTGGCCCCTTTTTTCCTCTTGCAGAGAAAACATCCAAGATGGTACCACTGAAAATGTGAGTGGCTTCAATCAGAGCCTGCAGGGTGTTCAGTCAGTGGTAACACAGTGGGAGGAGGAGACAAGAAGCAGGGTTTTAACTAGTCTCTAGCAGACAAGTTCATCCTTATGATACTGTTGAGCACACACACATCTAGAAATTCTGCCGCTACAAAAATGGTGCAAGTGTAATTAGTACCGATGGTCTAGAAGTGCAGCTTCCACTCCAAACTTCATTTGTTTCCCTTTCACAAGGTAGCAAAGAGTCACATCTCCTCCTATTGCCTTTGAGCTCAAGAAGGGAGATAGCTATAGTCAAGCACAGCTGAACACTTCAGCCAGAAATGCAGTATGCTCTTCCTCAACAAATAGTAAGTTTGTGCAAAATTAACGTCACTCAATGCAAAGTACACCAGAAGGTAGCTAAGAAATACATTTCCAATGAGAAAAGTTTATTTTGAGTAGAAACTGGAGTGAAAAAAAGCCTCTGCAGTGCTCACATTCAGAAACAATTCTGACACTTCGCAGTAACTTCAGTTGACACATTTCACTATTTTTTTTTCTTCAAATGCCTTTGGATCTGTCTTCATCCCTGCCTCAAAGGCATACAGTATTGCGAGAAGATGAAAAAGGGAAACCCCTGCACGCTGGCCCCTGAATTCTACATGCAGGTGAAGAGAAAAAAACTCTTTTCCATGTCCTTGGTATAAAGTTTAACCTGTACGTTTCCCATTAAGTTACACCCTTTCCATGAAGCTGACTCACCAGTCAGAAAGCACACTTTTCTTCCTCTTGAGGTCACTCCTGGGACAGCATGCTGTGGGCAACTTTATACTTAAAAAACCCACCAAAAATAGAAACCAACTACAATGATCTGGCAGTCAAGGATTTTAACTCACTTCCTTGTAATATTAAGTCTGCCCTCTGAACACTGTTCACACCAAAGTTTCATATTCTTGGTTTGACATGCAGGAGACCAAATTAATACCACTGTTTTGAGAAAGACAATGGTACTGCATGATGTTAGATAGAAGACTCTGGATTTTTTTTAATTACAGAATCCCCCCTTATCTTTACTGGAGCCAAGCTGTTCAAGGAGAAGAGACACATATCCTGCTTTTAATGCAGTTATAGGAATATTCCCACACAAGCCCAATGAACGCTTTCACAGACATAGGAACTTTGATTAAAATTCTCAACGTTGTCTAGAGATCACCCACATCAAACCAAAATCCAATTAAAATTAGGTCACAGTCTCAGTCCTTCTATACGTGCCAACAGTCTGCCAAATAGTTCTGACGATCGACACACGATCTGAGAGGAGGCTTCGGCACTGTCAGACACAGACCCCTGTATTCACAACGCAGTTCGTTCTTACCTTGACAACACAAGGCTGAAGTACTTGGGAGCCGTGACTAGTGACAGAATAAAAATGCAGAGGCACTGCGGCTTATTTACACACCAGTTAAAAAATAATGTTCCCTTCTTTAAAAAGTGCTTAAAAATGAAATGTCCCGGGTTCTCCACTTTGTGATTAAGTTAAATTTGCTTCTTTGCAGGATGTAGCAATAAATTGTTAGAAGTAATAATCCAGCTTTGCATCCACAGTTTTACATCCTTTATCTGAATAAATTCTCTCCTCTCTGGGGAAGTAGGTCATCTCATTGGCTATTCTGGTTAAAATGTCTTCATCCACAGCATAGCCACGTGATTCAATCTCAACCTTAACACACATTTTCACATGTTTGTATTCCAGAGGCAGGAAGGGAACAAAGTAGTCAATGAGATTTCTGTCAATCAAGGTGCTGTGCCAAAATCCACCTACAAAGGGAAAGAGAAGGGGGTTGTTACTACTCCTCCAGTTAAACGCTACCACGGGTTGAATGGGAGCAAAAGGTGTATCATAGCCCTCTGCTACACACCAGCAAGAATTCACCTGTATTTTTTAGGGCCGTATAATGCACAAGTCCAAATACAAGCCTCTTTTCATGGTACTTTGTACGTAAAGTTTTGGGCAGACACATAAATGTGGTCCATTGGAGCTGAATGAATGAATTCTGAGTGAATGCATTTAAGCCTTGCTCCCCAGGTGCTAGTCTCATACCTTCCCCTCTCTCACCTAGAGAAGAACAGATTTGCTCTCTCTCATCAGTTCTCCCAGACCAGCTTTCTTGCTCCTTTTTTTGGAGCTTGCATCTAACCTTTTTAAAAAAAGTACAATGTTTGCTTCTGTCCTGGTTTCAGCTGGGATAGAGTTAACTGTCTTCCTAGTAGCTGGTACAGTGCTATGTTTTGAGTTCAGTATGTGAAGAATGTTGATAACACTGATGTTTTCAGTTGTTGCTCAGTAATGTTTAGACTATAGTCAAGGATTTTTCAGCTTCTCATGCCCAGCCAGGGCACAAGAAGTTGGCACAGGACACAACCAGGGCACCTGACCCAAACTGGCCAACGGTGTATTCCATACCATGGGACATCACATCTAGTATAGGAACGGGGAAGTGGGGGCGGGGGATCGCCACTCGGGGACTGGCTGGGTGTCGGTCGGCGGGTGGTGAGCAATTGCCCTGCGCATCATTTGTACATTCCAATCCTTTTATTACTACCGTTGTCATTTTATTAGTGTTATCATTATCATTATTAGTTTCTTCTTTTCTGTTCTATTAAACCGTTCTTATCTCAACCCAGGAGTTTTACTTTTTTTCCCGATTTTCTCCCCCATCCCACTGGATGGGGGGCAGTGAGTGAGTGGCTGCGTGGTGCTTAGTTGCTGGCTGGGGGTAAACCACGACAGCTTCCCATGCTAATTTTAGAGCATAACTATGCTAAAACCCCTTTTCACCAGAAGTCCTGTGCAAGGAAACCTAGGAAGCACTGGACTGCCCACAGCAGGGCTGGCATGTCAGCTTGTTGCTCCTAAATAGCTGCCTGAAGGCTTTAACAGACTGAGCAAGACAGGAGAAGTGGGTTGGGGGCCAAGGAAGTGGCTTCCCCATAATAAAACATTTTATTGGTTAAAGATTTTTCAGCTACTGTAATATCTAGCCTTACTGTCAGGATTTCTGTTTGCTTTCCCTTTAGCCCATTAGTATGTCAATGAATGCACAGCGTAGACCTCCCCCAACATATGCAATCCAATGGACAGCAAACACGCTGGTAGCCAAGGTGAACACAGAGCTCCTTAACCTTCATCTCAAGAGCTGACTGTAGGCCCCAAACTGCATAGTGCCTCCTTGCTAGCTGAAAACTGGAGGCCAGATCAAGCAGAAATCATAGCTGTAAAAATGCAGCTAAATGCAGCCCACCCCTTTTGTGGAACTTTTACCACCTCAAAAGCAATCACAATTTTACTCACTATTTTTGTTATTGAAGACAGACACAGACAGTGCATTTTGGATATCTGTGAGCTGTATATCTTCCCTTGTCCTCCCGTTTCTCCAGAAATCTAGGGCCACCTCTGTTATCTTTTCAGCTCCTGCATTGCTAAGTAAAGAGAAAACAAAGATTGTAGCTGGAGGTAGTTTTAAAAGGCATCAAGTGTACAGAAGCAAGCCTGAGAAGCCACTTCTTACCTGAGGAATATGAAGATGGCTTGGCGGTAAGACACCCCATCCAGAAGCTCATAGTAGTCCAGGAATGGCTTGATGGAGTCAATGAGTCCTGCATGCATTTTATCCATTTCATCAAATATGAAGAGTGATCTGGGACAGATGCTCACATTTCCCCGAATCCACGACTGCAACTGGTCCTGGGTGGCATAAAAATGAAAGATGCTAAATGAGTTTGTGTTGAAAACACAGAAAATAACACTTCTGCTTATTGACCTTTGTCCTGAAAGAGTCATTTCAATTGTGTCATTTTAATAGCTCTGGCTTCTTGACGAAAACATTGTTAAAAGCTGTCAGTAAAACTTTAACAAAATCTCATGCTGGTTCTGAAAAATTTTAAGACACCCAGAGACAGGATGGGACAAGCAGGAAACCTCCTCATGAGAAAGATATTCCTGTAAACATAGCAAAAATGAAAGTGCACAGTAGGACAAAGGATGGGTACCACCAAAGAACAGCAACACAAAGCAAAGCCCTGACAAGTAAGATGATTACTTTCAGCAGCGCTTTAGTCTAAACATCCTTAGGTGTCAAAGCTACAAACAATATTAAATTTGCTACCTGGACAGCACCAGTGAAAAATTGCAGCTGCAGTCATTGGCAGAAGTAAACAGAATTCAGTTCTCAACCCTGCTTTTTAATAATTCAGAAGTTAAATGAAGACAATTACAAGCCCTTCTTAAAACACAATATTGTTCAGAAGGGCTAACGCTTTGTTGTATTTAAAGATTCTCTCACTTAAGTGTTACATTTAAGATCAATAATGAACTGGAAAAAAAAAAGGGTTGATCTGCTGGCAGATAAATGCAAAGTAACTGTTTTGACCATTTGCAATGATTTTTTTTTATTTATTTATTTATTTATTTTATTCACTGTTTATTCAGTCCCTGAACTGCAGAGGCAGCACAGGAAGGTGGCATTGGGTGTATTGTGGGTAAGAAGTGATAGTTCCTCCTACTACCTTGGGCAGCAAGTTTCCCAAGTGTATTCACCTTGAAACAAAAGCAGAAAAGGATTCATTTTATTTTAAAACAGCTCAGCTGCAAGAAGGGGGAAAGTAAGCTGTAAAAGAGGAAACCGGTATTTACATCATTTAGAAATCAGGTTTGTAGACCATCCTGTTCCCATTTTTAATATACACAAACTGAACATAAACATTCAGCACTACAAAAGACAGCAGTACTCATTCAAACTCTGCTGTTAATAAAGTTAGAACAGAAAAACCCACAAAACATGGATTTGAGCTACTGCTCCGCATGATATCCACCTGCCTAGAGAACTGCGCTGACGCTTAGCAAACTGACAGAACAACTCCAAATACATTTATCTGTACCTTTCTGACAACAGAATATTGTGTGATTTTGTTTTACAGCTGGGAAATGGATGCACAGAAAAACTAAATAACCTGCTCAGCGTACGGTAAAACTGAAAAGTACATCCATGCCTCAGAGAGAAAGCTTCAGCTTGCCATGCTACCTGACACACCTGGAGGTCACCAGGTGGTTTACCAGAACCATGAACTATTAGTTTTTTGCAGTGCCCACCAGCATATCACCTAACCATGGAAACCTGCTGAATCACACTTAACCTTAAGTCAGTCACATGTCTCAGCAAAGTATAGAACAAAAATTAACCTTATCATTCTTCCCTAAAGAGAGGCTCAAAACACATGCAAAAAACTTTACATTCACGGGAAAACTAGTCCTGGTGGATGTCAGGATTTACACAGTTCTGTACAGAAGATTCCAAAACTGGCACAGGATACATTTAACTGCGTAGAATAACAACTAGGTTAATAGTACTGCTAGTGCCGTAACATTCATAATTCAATACAGCAGTCACCGCAGCAGAGCCGTGCCCCACTGCCACGGGTTCCACAGCACACTCTTACCTTGTAGAGATTGATGCTGTGAGCGTGAGGAAAGTGTAAAGTTGCCACGAACTGATGGACGTATTTACTCCGCAGACCTCTTTTATAAATGCTTTCGGCGACTATCCTACCGACGAAGTTTTTGCCTGTTCCAGTCCACCCGTGCAAGGAAAGGGCAAGAGGCTTTTTGGCGTTGGTGTTGTTCAAGAAGCCCTTCACGGCCTTTACAACCACCTTGTTCACCAGGTGCTGCCCGAACAGCTTCTTGTCCAAATTCTCCTGCAGAGCTGGACGGAGAGACCGCACCGTCAACAGCGAGGAGAGGGGACAGGCACGGGGTCCCGCCGGCTTCTACCTCCTTCGAGGAGGGTCCAGCAGCACCCACCCCGCCGTGAAGGCTGCCAGCCCCACGCCAGCAAAGGGCCGGCCGAGCTGGAGCAGCGCCCCGCGGCCCACGCAAGCCCCACGGGGAGACCACCCCACAGGCCCTGCCCGGCTCCCGGGGCCTCTGCACCACCCCCGACGCCCTCCAGCCACCTCCCGCCGTGTCCCCCTCAGCCCGCCCCGGCCCCACACCGGCGGCGGCGCGCTGGTCGTGCCGCTGGAGGCAGCACTCCCTGAAGTAGCAGTAGAGCCGCGGGTAGGAGATGAAGCCGGTAAGGGCCGAGGCGGCGGCGCCGGCGATCGCTAGCCCCAGGCTGATGGGCTCCACGGCGTTCGCTGGCCTGAGGAGCGGCGGCAGCAGCAGCAGCACCCGACCCAGGGCCGCCCGCAGCACGC